>NC_091118.1:42608968-42927182 GCF_040183065.1 Periplaneta americana | reverse complement strand
TAGAAAAAAACACAATAAATAAAAAAGAACATTATCCCCTAATTACTTTATTCGCTCAGTGTTAATACTACTCATTACAACACTAATAAATAACTCTTCTTCTTATTTCCTCGGCCCCCTCCCCCTCTGTCAGTTCCACCCTGAGCTGTCGAACTTTTGCCATAAATTTTCCCACACTCTCACAGAATTTAGCGTTATTTAATATATCGTATGTTGCCAAATCCCCCCTGCTAGATGTAATGAAGGGCTCTTGCAGGAATCGTTAGTCTTTATAGAAAGTAATGCTTGTCAGAAATGGGTTTTAGTGCATAAAGTCGTATTAATGTTATAAATTTGACAAAAAAAATGGTTAGTTTTGTTCTAAGCACACCAAGTAGTAATGCTCATACAAAAAAAGGTGTTTCATTTCATGAACAATAATTGGACAGGTGTTCGAAACATGAGCATAAAACGTGAGAATAACGTTGTTTTTTCAGTAACTGAACTGAATAATTTGTCTATTTTTATATATGAAATTTTGTCGATTCCTTAGTCTCCCGTATTTTCTTTAAAAAAGTTGGCAACCCTAAGTATAACATCAATTCAACATTGTTTTAACCATGAGTGTAATGTTCGGAGAGCTCCGAATTACAATTCGATAAGATTATGACGTAGTCGGAGCCTCAAAGAGGACGCTTTACTTTCAAGGGATAAGATAAGAGTTCGTTTATTGATTAAACCTCCTCAGATGCGGCTACAATCACAAGACGGGGTAATATATTTGCCAATGGTGTGTTAGCATTTATAATTAACATTATCATATCTATCCCACGTGGAGTATAAAATAACGTTGTCATGTCTCGATTGATAACGACAAAAGAGGTTAATGATTTTAATTTCAATTTTAATTGAAAATTATCTTACAGTTTAAATATTTATTCACTGTGGATTGTAGTGGTGGACATCAATGTATTGATATGAGTATAAAAATAATTGTAACTAGGGATAATTCTTATAACGAAAACGTGACAAAACCGCTCGACATTGCAAGTACCGATGCGTGCAAAAATATATATTCAACATAAAGTCTGCCGCTAGGCTAATAAATGAACGATTGTCGATTTTACTATACCGCACATGAAGAAAGTGAATCTGTCAACATGCCATACACAGGTTGCCCTAGGGATGTTCTTGAAACCGAAGCTGCTGTTTGCACTGTAATTCATAACTGACGTTCTCATATCTACCTCACGGGGGTATAAAATGACGTTATATCTCGAGTTATGACAATACAAGGAATAGACTACAAAGGGAATACAAGGAACACATTGAGTACAATGTGATTTGAAGAAGTACAAGTTAATACAAAGAATACAATGTGAACACAAGGAGTGCAGTGGGAATACAAGGAACATGAAGAGTGCAATGGGAACACAATGAGTACAATGAGAAAGGAGTACAATAGGAACACAAGGGTATACAATGGGAATACAAGGAGTACAATGGAAATACAAGGAATACAATGGAAATATAAGGAATACAATGTGAATGCAAGAAGTACAATGTGAAAAGAGTACAGTGTAAATAGGAGTGCAATGGGAATACGAGCAGTGCAATGGGAATACAAGAAGTGCAATGGGAATAGAAGAAATACAATGTGAATAGAAAGAGTACAGTGTAAATAGGAGTGCAATGGGAATAGAAAAAGTACAATGTGAATAGGAGTAATATGGGAATAGGAGTACAATGGGAATACAATGAGTATAAGGCGAATAGGAGTACAATGGAAATAGTACACTTGGAATAGGAATACAATGCGAATAGGAGTACAATGGGAATAGAAGGAGTACAATATAAATGGAAGGAGTACAATGGGAATAGGAGTACAATGTGAATAGGAGTACAATGTAAATAGGAGTACAATGTAAATAGGAGTACAATGTAAATAGGAGTACAATGTAAATAGGAGTACAATGTAAATAGGAGTACAATGTAAATAGGAGTACAATGGAAATAGTACAATTGGAATAGGAGTACAATGGAAATAGTACAATTGGAATAGGAGTACAATGGAAATAGTACAATTGGAATAGGAGTACAATGGAAATAGTACAATTGGAATAGGAGTACAATGAGAATAGGAGTACAATGTAAATGGAAGGAATACAATGGGAATAGGAGTACAATGGGAATAGGAGTACAATATAAATGGAAGGAGTACAATGGGAATAGGAGTACAATGTGAATAGGAGTACAATGCGAATAGGAGTACAATGCGAATAGGAGTAAAATGTAAATAGGAGTACAATATAAATAGGAGTACAATGGAAATAGTACAATTGGAATAGGAGTATAATGGAAATAGTACAATTGGAATAGGAGTACAATGCGAATAGGAGTACAATGAGAATAGGAGTACAATGTAAATGGAAGGAATACAATGGGAATAGGAGTACAATGGGAATAGAAGGAGTACAATGCGAATAGGAGTACAATGCGAATAGGAGTACAATGCGAATAGGAGTACAATGCAAATAGGAGTACAATGTAAATAGGAGTACAATGCGAATAGGAGTACAATGCGAATAGGAGTACAATGCGAATAGGAGTACAATGCGAATAGGAGTACAATGCGAATAGGAGTACAATGCGAATAGGAGTACAATGCGAATAGGAGTACAATGCGAATAGGAGTACAATGCGAATAGGAGTACAATGCGAATAGGAGTACAATGCGAATAGGAGTACAATGCGAATAGGAGTACAATGCGAATAGGAGTACAATGTAAATAGGAGTACAATGCGAATAGGAGTACAATGCGAATAGGAGTACAATGTGAATAGGAGTACAATGCGAATAGGAGTACAATGTAAATAGGAGTACAATGTAAATAGAAGAAGTACAAGTGAAAGACAAGGAGAAAGGAGACAAGAAAAAGCAGAAGAGAATGCAAGGAGAACAAGATGAATACAGGGAGAAAAAGGGAAATACAAGGAGATTTATGTGAAGGCAAGGAGGGGTGTTGCGTTTTTGTTTGATAGTGATTTCCCAAGTAATCCCCCCCAAGCCTAGTGAGAAGAAAGTCGTAGTTCTATTATAAAAAATAAACGCAGCATGTTGCTACAGTGGCATTAAGCTGCACCTCATAGAGACGAACGAAGTCGAGTGCGCCTGGAAGCTCGTCTCCCTGTCTCACATGCGTCTAAGGTATGTACGAGAGTATGTTTATCGTTTCATTCCTAATTTAAAAATACAGTATTTCAGAACTGGTTTGTACACACGTCTTAATCCTTTCTCAGCAAATCAAAATAAAAGCTCAACAATGGAGTCCGAAATAAGACAGACGGACCTTGTAACGCCATCACACCAACAGTCACAATACATGCTCCACGCTCGTCTTGTTGTTATCTGACAGACATCTTGCTGCTTTTTCTGGGGGAGAGAAGATAATTTTTCAAAGCTGTTTACAATCAAAAGGGCCGCTGCCCATTATTTTGGAACTAATTATAAGCGAGGCGTGGCGGTGCGGTTGTCCGTGGCGAGAGGCCAGGAGATGACATCCGACAGGTCGGGACCTCACACGAACCAGAAGCTGATAGTGCCACCCCACCCCCTCTGCTGTCGGCTTGAAATACAACGTCTAGCTTACTACAGGGTGAAAGAGGCTCTTCTTCAGTTAATGGCCTCTCAATAAGTTCGATACTTCGCAGATTCAGCGGTATTTATGATGGGCAAAGGGGTTATGAGGACCCGATCATGCCGTGCATGATCTCAGAGGATTTCGAATTCGTTAGATAACACATTTCCATACTTCATAATTCTGAAATCGTCTTCGCATCTCTGCAGCTAGAAAATATGATCATGAAAGTAAGAGGGAGGTAGGCTTAATAATGAAGAAATATTGTGAGAGAAAAATAATAACTGAAAGAAAGAATTTAATAATAATAATAATAATAATAATAATAATAATAATAATAATAATAATAATAATAATAATAATAATAAATTCATTTATTTAGTGATCTGCACAAGGGAGATCTTTCACTGCAAACCCAGCTTCCTCCAATCTTTCCAATTTTCTGCCTTCCTCTTTCTTTCCTCATATAATCCATATATCTTAATGTCGTCTATCATCTGATATCTTCTTCTAACCCGAACTCTTCTCCCGTTCACCATTCCTTCCAGTGTATCCTTCAGTAGGCAGTTTCTTCTCAGTCAGTGACCTAACCAATTCTTTTTCCTCTTCCTGATCAGTTTCAGGATCACTCTTTCTTCACCCACGCTTTCCAACACAGCTTCATTTCTTATTCTGTCTGTCCACTTCACACGCTCCATTCTTCTCCATATCCACAGTTCAAAAGCTTCTATTCCCTTCTCTTCACTTCGTCGTAATGTCCATGTTTCTGCCCCATACAATGCCACACTCCACATAAAGCACTTCGCTAGTCTCTCCCTTAGTTCTTTTTCCAGACGTCCGCAGAAGATGCTCCTTTTTCTATTAAAAGCTTCCTTGGCCATTGCTATCCTCCTTTTTTACTTCCTGGCTGCAGCTCCTGTTACTACTTATAGTACACCCCAAGTATTTGAAGCTGTCCACTTGCTCTACTGCCTCATTTAGAATTCGCAAATTTATCTTCTGTATTTTTCTTCCTATAACCATACTCTTCGTCTTATTTTCATTTATCTTCATCCCATACTGCTCACAGCTGTCATTTAACTCCAGTAGTATATCCTTTAGTACATTTCCTTTTCTGCTAACAACGCCATCATCAGTAAATCTTACGCACTTTATTTTTCTTCCTCCTACTATCACTCCTCCCATGTTCTGATAACAGTTCTTGATTCAATTCTCCAAGTAGAATAATAATAATCATAATAATAATAATAATAATAATAATAGTAATAATAATAATAGTAATAATAATAATAATAATAATAATAATAAATATTTATTGCAAGAACAAAGATACACATTATTTTCGCTTGTAAAAAGTCACTCTAGCACCCCCACAGAAAGTACATACTTATGGTGAGGGGACATTCCACAAAATTTTAAGGTAAGTAGGCCTATTTTATTAATTAACAGACTAAAAAGTAAAAAGAGAAAAAGAAAAACACAGATATTACAGTAATTGAAACTTTATATTTTCTCTCTAAGAATATCATTTTTTAAATTGATTTCTTAAAATAAGGAGCATTAGCAAATTGAATGTTTCCGAATTTAGCTATTATCTTGTTATAGAGCCTTGGACCGAAGTTGCTACCATGATTATAAGCTACAGTTGTGGTACATTTAGGTTCTGTCAAGCATGTGTTGTCTGATCTTTTAGTTTTATATTTATATGAGTATAAATTAAATATATTTCGGTTTTATGTACGAAATTCAATAAGACATTGTTATAAATTTTATAATATTAAATACTTGAAATTCAGAGTACAGAATAAAAGAATGTGGGAAGTGAGAATGGAGGAAGAAAGAAAACAGAGAAACCACGATGGATAAGACGAGAAAAAGATGGAAGAGAAGAGCAAACTCAGGTTGGAAGAACAGAGGGAAGGCGGGATGAAAGAAGAGAATCAAGATACAAGGAAATAAAAACTGAAGGCATAATGTCAGAAAAAGGGAAGATAAGATTTGAAGTAAAGAAAAAAGACAAGGTGTAGAAAAGAGGGAGGAAAGGTTGTAAATGCGGAAAATAAAGAAGGAAGGTCGTGAGCATGGGAATTGAGAAATGAGGTAGATAAGGAAAGAAAGAAGTGATAAAGAGGAAAAGAGAGAAGGGAAGATGGTAATGCGAAACATAGAAAAGGCAAGGTGATTATACAAGAGAGAGAAGGGAAGATGATAGAGACGAAAAGGGATAAGGGAATATGACGAGCAAAAATATAGAGATGAGAAGATGATAAAGAGGGAAATGCAGAAGGAAAGGGATAAAGAGAAAAATTGGGAAGGGTAAGATAAAGAGGAAAAGAGAGAAGGGAAGTTCAGGAAGAGAGGTGAAGTTAATAAAGAAGAGAGAAGGGAAGTTTATAAAGAATAGAACAGGAAAGTTGCTAAGAGAGAAAGAGAGAAGTAAAGTTGATAAAGAATGAAGAAGGGAATATGAGTTTTTAGGTTCTCACGATGACTGTGATCAGAATTAGACGTTTGAGTATTCTGAAGAGAAAAGGGAAGTTGATGAAAGCGATAGAAGAAAAAATGATGAAGAGAGAAGGAGGATGATGGAGAGGAAAGCAGAGAATGGAAAATGAAAAAATAGGAAAAGGGAAAAAGAAAGAGAAGGCGATATAGGGACAAGGAAAAATAATAAAGAGGGACAGAGAGAAAGGAAGATGATAAAGAGGAAGAGAGGAGGGAAATGATAGAGGAAGAAAGAGAAAATGATAAAGATGAATAGGAAAGAAGAAAAATGATAAAGAGAAACAGTGAAGAGGGAAAATTATAAACAGCAAGTTAAAGGGGGAAAATCATGAAGAGGGAGAGAGGAGGGAAAATGACAAAGAGAAAGAGAGAGAAGTGAAAATAATAGAATAACAGGAAGGAGGGAAAATTATAAACAAAGTCAGAGAGGCAAAATGATAAAGGGGAAGAGACAAGTAAAAGTGATGAAGAGGAAAAGAAAATGATAGAGAGGAAAAAAGAGGAGAGAAAATGATAAAGAGGGAAAGGAGGGAAAATGATAGAGGAAGAGAGAGGAGGGAAATGTTAGAGGAACAGGGAGGAGGGAAATGTTAGAGGAACAGGGAGGGGGGAAAATGATAAAAAAGGAGGAGAGAGAAGGAAACATGACAGAGGAAAAGAGAGGAGATAAAGAAAAAAAGAAAAGGATAGAGAGAATGGGAAAATGGCAAATAGAAAAAGAAGATGATAATGAGGAAGGTGCGAAAAATGGGGAAATGGGAATTATGAAAGAGAAAATGATGAGGGAAGAGTGAAAATACGGAAGACAGGATGATTGGAGGATAAAGGAAGTGGAGTAGGAAGTACAAGGAAAGGAATGCAAACGGTGAAGATAGTAATGAATTACACAAGAAACAAACAGAAGGGAATGAGAAATAAGGAGAAAGTTTTGGAATGTATAGGAAGAAAGTTGGTGGAAAAATAGTGAAGAAGAAGGAATTGAGGTGAAGAAAAATGGAAGGGAGAAAGAAATGGAATGGGATAGAATGAACAAAAGAGGAAGAAATATTGAATGAAGAAATAACTAAGAAAAAATGAGAAAAAAGGAAATAAAAGTAAAAACCAGAGAAACAAAAGAACGTAGTTATATATTTTGTGTCGGAACCTTGACAATGATAAAACTGTCACTAAGTTTGTAGTTTCGTTACTGGCACAACTTTAGAAATAGCGCCCCATAGGCTAAAGTAGAGTTTAACCATCCATTATCCGCGTGTATCAAAACGATAATTTAATTTCACTGTTGCTCCATTTTTATAACCGCCCCACTGACGCTGAATGGCTCAAAATGACGAAGTGACTTCCAGTGCTCCACTCATCTCCAACATCTGCTGGATGTATGGATTTGGATCACACCCAACTACGCGGTGCTTTCCTGGAGCTTGGAAACCGCACTGTACTCCACTCCACGCCTGCCAACCATAACATAACAGCACCAAAGAGCTCTGGGGGAGTAGCATCCGGTTTCAAAGCTTTGCCGAAGAAATGTGGTGTAGATGAGTGAAGTGCGCATTCACAAACACGCGGTTCTTATAACTCTGCTTTCTGTTCGTTATTCAAACGAAGACGGCCACCCATAGATATCCTAGCTTGAATACTACTGAATTAGTTTGGTTAAAAAACTTGCAGAAAATAAGTAACTAAACTGTCTAGGACTGATGTTTATTACCCTGAAATAATTTTATTCGTGTTGGTGCCACTGAAAAGTTACCTGCTTCAGTGTTTCTTTTATTTGATTGTTTAACGATGATGATTTTACTGATAGGTTATTGTTAGAGTCCGGATTTTATGTAATTACATATTCTGTTGCTATATATGTAGCTTTGAGGAAAGCTAAAATGTCGGCAAATCATGTCAAAGAGATCATTATTCTGAAGTTTTAAGTTACATGTTTTTTACATATTTTGGTGCATAATAAATATTTTGGCATATATTACATATATTTTTTACATATTTTGAAGGATATTGCATATTTTGAAAGAATACACTTTTTTTTTCGCCAATTTCCCTCTACTTAATTTTTAAGCTATACGTTTTAAAATTCTTTGGTCGGCGGGAAAACGCACATAAGTAAAAAAAATAATAATTTTTCAGGAGATACTTTCTTTTTAATTTACTCTTAACTGAATACAAGTATAATAATGAAATTCATGTATGTTAAAGTAAGACCCTTTTCAATTTAAAATACAACAAAATTTATTATTTCAAAAATTAGAAAAAATATTAGACTTATGTGATTAGGTACAACGGAAAAATCGACTTTTTTTACTTACGTGCCATTTCCCGCCGACCAAAGAATTGTTTATAAAACTTATCCCTTCGTCTCTAGTACATACATAAAATTTAATAATTGAAAGTAATAACGTATTCTGTCAAGAAATTGACATCTCTTTGCAATGCTAATAGTTTGTATATCCCTTAAAAAGTAACGGTAAATTTAGAAACAAATACCAATGAGAAGGGTGGGTCACTGTACTGCTAAAGCGGGGAAGGAAAGACTGAAAGTTACCCTGTGGCTATGACCGTTTGGTACAAACACCCCCAATCAGTTGCTCTAAAAGAAAACAGTAGTTTTTGTTTCTGTTTTCTTGAGAAGCTTATTTTGACTTCAGATGATAAAAGTAGATAGTCTACTGCCATTCGCATCCAAGTTAAAAGACTGGATTTCAATTGACGATTCCTTTACTACATGGTAAAATCGTGCTGTGCAAAGTGTGTGACATTCAAAAACTCAGGTACAATAAAAATTGAAGTAAAAATAAAATGATGTCCCTGTATAATATTACGTAGACGTCCAATTCCTAACAGAAATTAATTTTTTCAGAAAAGAGCTAAGGAGGCCCAGCCACTAGTCTTTACAGAGGAGCGAGGAAAAGTGGGTGGGGGAAACCGGGATGCTTCGAGTCCAATGAATTAACAACCTGTGCGAAGGTATGATTCAATATTGACAGCTCTTTAGTTGCTGGAAAACGCAAAAATATTTCTGGAACGTACTATACTCACTAACTCAGTACTGACTGCATACGCGGCCTTGGTTCTGCATGGAGAACGGTTGGAGTTTACTATTAGAGAGGGTGGGAGTGAAGTACATTCAGGTGCAATAAAAATTGAAGTAAAAATAAAATGATGTCCCTGTACATATTTCGCCATTTTAGCTACGTATTTATGTACATATTTCTCATTTTCATATTACATAAAATCCGGGCTCTAGTTATTGTACCCATCTTATGATTCTTAACCCTTAACCCGAAAGATACATTAAAATCATACTTACAGAAAGATCGGTCTAGGAGATCGGGCATATTTTCTTATTGTTTCCATCAGTAATTTATACACTTTTAATTCAAGATAATACATTTTTATCAATAAACACATATTTTACAATAAATATAATTTAAAAAATTTAATTCAAGACAATTTATTTTTATCAATTAACAAAAAACAGGCTACAGATGTCTACAGGAGCAGCTGGACTACGGAAGTCTTCAGAGGATGTGGTAATACCAGGCAGACCTCGAATCATATTGTGTGAAGGCATTTTTCTGCTTTTTCGTTGGGGTTGTCTGTACCATACAAACTTGTCTTCTTTAAGACATGTCATTTGTTGAAGTATTAGGAGAACGAGGTAGGGCTGTTTCATTTCTATTCTCATTGGCAACTTCATTAGGGATTTGTATGTCTCTTTCTAACAACTCATCTTACTCTGAATCTGATGTTTCACTCTGATTAGCACTAGGGATCATAAAATCAGCGTTTGGGCAAAATCGAACGCATAATTTAGTGATTAGAAGTTGTGCACCGCCATTTCTTCTAATCCCGAGATAGAAATTTTAAATGATAGCAAATCTATGTGTGCACTTGTCGACAGATGATCGCACCCATATATAGGCCCAGTTCTACATAAAAACATGGAGCATAATAAAGCTATTCACCTGTCGATGTTCATTTATTTTTTGTTTAATGGTCAAAGATCCTTACTTTTCTAACGACCACCGTATATAATGTAAATTTTACATTATTAGTTCTAACCCTGCTGACAGACAAGAGTGGAAACCAAAGAGAAATGCAGACCATAAGTATAATTATGGTAATCCCAATCTGGAATTCGTGATGAACTCGTTCAGAACCCCTCGAGGGTCTCTATTAGTAATAACAATGTGCGAACTCGACGTTTCGCAATTGTTTTAGGCACTCATTACGGAACTGGTTTGATTATACCCCGTGCGTAGAGTGGAGGGGTATGTCCAATCGGTGAGAGGTAACGATTCTTCAAGACTCGCCTGACCTTGCTAATCCCAGAGAGCGATTGCATTCATGTGCAACGCAGACTCTTTGTCAGGACTCGGCTAATTGCCGGCCGATGTATCAATCATATTTGGGAGATGCTTGCAAGGCTGTGAACTGAAGCAAAAGCGATACAAGGACTACTGGTTCGGAACACAGGTTGTTTGCCTCTTCTTGCATAATCTTAAGGTCCTCGTTTTATTTATAGCCTGATGTTCCAGTCATAATTGCGTTAGCAGACGGATTCTCATCAGAATAATTGATTGGAGGTCCACACAAGCCTATACTTTTTATTTTTCCTCTCTCGAAATTAGTGATGGGTGATATCTTTCATTTATTTTTTATTTTACTGGTTATTTTACGACGCTTTATCAACATCTCAGGTTATTTAGCGTCTGAATGAGATGAAGGTGATAATGCCGGTGAAATGAGTCCGGGGTCCAACACCGAAAGTTACCCAGCATTTGCTCATATTGGACTGAGGGAAAACCCCGGTAACATGCCCCAACCGGGAATCGAACCCGGGCCACCTGGTTTCGCGGCTAGATGCTCTAACCGTTACTCCACAGGTGTGGACTGGGCGATATCGGTACTATAGATAATTATAACTTCAAATATCGAAACTATCGATAATCAAATTGTTTCCAATATTATCGATAGTTCTGGCGACTATCGATAGTATCGAAGATCATACATAATACCCACAGAAACTTTCCGGGGTTACAAACTGCTGTAATTCTGTCACTATGTGTTTTACGAAATTCATACCGGTGTCAATAGAAAGAACAGCTCAATCTATTTCAGGAAATGCGTAATTGACAACTGTTGACCGAAACAAGAAGATGGTAGCACAAGAAGAAAGAAAAAAAACGCGTTTGTACATAGTCCTAGAAAGTCTGTGCGTAGAACTAGCCTGCAGTTAAACATGTCTAAATCCACCGTTTCCAAGGTCCTACGTTCTCGTCTGCAATTAGTGCATAATCCGTGATGACTAGGACCCGGAAGTTCATGTATTTGCATGGTTTTTCTTAGGGGTTAAAAATGTATGCTTATACATTATGTGCACGAATTATGGAATTTTCAGTAATTTCAACATGATTTCATGGTGATATAACTTCATATTTTCATGATTTTGATAAATGCATCATATTTCAATATTTTAGTGTCTATACGGCATATTTTAATGATTTTCATTTTTTTTTCACTTAATGAGTTTTATGGTTTTTTTTTTTTTTCATCTGGAGCTTTATATTATGTTCGGCACATATTATTAGTGAACGAGGTTGTTAATTCATTGGACCCGAATGATACTACATCAATAGAAACAGTGCAAAATATTCTGTCAGGCACTGGGTTAGAAGATAATCTTGCTTTCATATCTGCCTATTTTTCTTTCTTACCAACTGCCATAACGTCACTGGAAGCTGTAGGATCTCCCTTAAATGATTCATTTACAAAACAATATGCAATCTAAGTTCTGTTCCTGGTAGTATAGGGCAAAAAGTGAAAGAGAAAGTGAATTATGTAATTTAAAAAAATTCTGGTTATAAACAGATCTGCGATATTCGACTGCAGTTAATTTCGTTATTAATGTCTTCCTCTCTTCGTCGATAATATGAACGTGGGTATCAGAATGTTTAACTTCAAAGTGACGCTTAATGTTGTACGTTTTAAATCCTAAAACAAGGTTCTTTAATTTTTCCAAACTCATAGTTTTTTGCCTGTCCGGATTAAGTGAAGTCCGACTCATCAGGGTCCGGATTAACGAGGTTTTACTGTAATAATAATAATAATAATAATAATAATAATAATAATAATAATAATACATAAAGAATAAGATTGCGATGTAATAGAGGACGAAAACGTAAAAGAAGAGGTCAGTAGCTACTACAAGGTGGTAAAACTACAATACAACTCTCGTCCGTCAGCAGTCAGCACCCGGAACTGCTTGATTAATGCAGACTGTGCCGTACTGCAACGAGCGGTGATGGGACGCGGCCTTGGGGCTCAGAACCTGTCGGCGTACCAACCCATTCTGGTTGTTCCCGATCACTTACATCATCGCAGTCTTGAGGCCTCGACGAACACAAACTCGGTGCATTCTCTACAGAGACACGAGGTGAACGGATCGAATTAAACAGAGCAATTATCATTTCATGCAGTGCACCTAGTTAATACGACGAGAAATGCCATTATTTTTGTGAATATGGGAAGAAATTTATTTTCCGTCCACAGGACTGGTTGTTTGGCCGTTGTCTTGTGATTGTCCTGTGATGTCTCTGCGGTGGTCCTGCGTTATTCCGATCCCATGTGCAACGAGGCCCGCATTTGTGAGATGTTTATACTAGAGAGCTGCAGAATAGGGCTTATTATCGCCGCGCTCTCATGGTTAACATTCGGCAGGTCTTTGAGCGGCCTCGTGCATAACATTCGGCAAGGCTTTGAAATTTAATTGTATTATTGTTTTCAATCACTTGCCTCAATTTCAATATTGCAACCAATAAGCTGCTTCCATTATTAAATGACACCTGCTTGTCTAATCCACGTGGACTAAAACCGAGGTTGCAACGTCTTGTGCTGAGGACAAACATTAAGGTATGTGATTAAAAATGATTATTAAGAGTTAAGAATGTCAACGTACTCGAATATGAAATAATAATAATAATAATAATAATAATAATAATAATAATAATAATAATAATAGGCATTTAACAATATAACAAACTAGTGCTTATTCTTATCGAGGAAGTAGACGTGACAACGTGACGCTTAGAGTGAAACCTACAGAGCAACAATCGGTCAGCAAAATTATGTTTTAAAAGCATACCGCACGTTATTGTATGATGCCGCCATGTTAACCATGAGGCCGCGGCGATAGTACTACAGGTTTTCATTCGACCGGTCAGAGAGCATCCGTCAAGGTAGAGCATCCGACCAAATGTTCGAATTTCAACCGATTGCCTCTGATGTTTTGCAGGCTAGACAGAACATTTACATTTTCTGAGTACACAAACGGAGTAACAATTGAAGGACATTTATGTGTAATTTAAAAATTCCGTTTGCTTAATATAGGCCTACAATTGATTGCATACTTTATTACACTTTTATCTTCATAACATATTATATACTGTAGATGAACAAATGGACACCGGTAACAACAAAGGAAATAAGTATAATGCATAATATGAAATCTGATGAGTAAGATATGCACGAATGGAATCAATTACAATTACTAAATAGGAGAGAAAATAAGTACATACTTTCTATTGTAACGTTTACACTTTAAACTCAAAATGCATACCTCTAAAACAGTAGTTGTTAATGCCTTTTAATTAGCCTACTCTAAGCAGATGCATTAATTCAGTAATAAATAATTTTTAAGAAGATATGTTTTGCTCTTAACGATACCAACTGTAATACCTGAATGAATGAATGAATGAATGAATGAATGAATGAATGAATGAATGAATGAATGAATGAATGAATGATTCATCAACCAATCAGTGAATCACTGAATCAGTCAATGAGTCAATCAATGAATCCATAGATGAATGAATCAATGAGTCGCCGGATGGATGGATGGATGGATTGATTGACTGATTGATTGATTGATTGATTGATTGTGATGAGAGAAGAAGAATTATAAATTAAATAGTAGACCTACACCATGATAATCGCATCCTTGCAACGGTTCTTGGAACCCCTGCATGGCTCAATGTGGTCTGCCTTGCCGTCCACCCACAAAGAATGAGAAACAATTCGAACTTTAGAATTCTATTAACCTCAAATTTCTTGCAGTTTGTAGGAATTACTGATTCGTTCTGCTATTTTCAGTTTACAATAAAGATGCACAATAATAATAATAATAATAATAATAATAATAATAATAATAATAATAATACTTACTTACTGGCTTTTAAGTAACCCGGAGGTTCATTGCCGCCCTCACATAAGCCCGCCATTGGTCCCTATCCTGAGCAAGATTAATCCATTCTCTATCATCATATCCCACCTCCCTCAAATCCACTTTAATATTATCTTCCCATCTCCGTCTCGGCCCCCCGAAAGTCTTTTTCCCTCCGGTCTCCCAACTAACGCTCTATATGCATTTCTGGATTCGCCCATACGTGCTACATGCCCTGCCCATCTCAAACGTCTGAATTTAATGTTCCTAATTATGTCAGGTGAAGAATACAATGCATTCAGTTCTATTGTTTTGTAACTTTCGCCATTATCCTGTAATTTCAGCCCTCTTAGCCCCAAATATTTTCCTAAGCACCTTATTCTCAAACACCCTTAACCTATGTTCCTCTCTCAAAGTGAGAGTCCAAGTTTCACAACTATAATGAACAATCGGTACTATGACTGTTTTATAAATTCTAACTTAAAGATGTTTTGACAGCAGACTGGATGATACAAGCTTCTCAACCGAATAATAATAGGCATTTCCCATATTTATTCTGTGTTTAATTTCCTCCCGAGTATCATTTATATTTGTTACTGTTACTCCCAGGTATTTGAATTTTTCCACCTCTTCAAAGGATACATTTCCAATTTTTATATTTCCATTTCGTACAATATTCTCGTCACGAGACATTATCATATACTTTGTCTTTTCGGGATTTACTTCCAAACCTATCTCTTTATTTGCTTCAAGTAAAATTTCCGTGTTTCCCCTAATCGTTCGTGGATTTTCTCTTAACATATTCACGTCATTCGCATAGACAAGAAGCTGATGTAACCCGTTCAATTCCAAACCCTCTCTTTTGTCCTGGACTTTCCTAATGGTATACTCTAGAGTCTAGAGCAAAGTTAGAAAGTAAAGGTGATAGTGCATCTCCTTGCTTTAGCCCACAGTGAATTGAAACGCATCTGACAGAAACTGACCTATACGGACTCTGCTGTACGTTTCACTGAGACACATTTTAATTAATGAATAATAATAATAATAATAATAATAATAATAATAATTTCATCTATGGGATAGTCTCTGTAGGCCTACTAGTAAATCTGTTTTTATATATAGAATTACGATACAAAAACTGCGTGGCTATTCACTGTGTTTGGATCGCGTTTAACAAAGAGTTAGAGGCACTCAAGAACAGGTAGGTATTGTGGTCCATCGCATTCTTGACGAATTAGCGGGGTTTTACGCGATTCTCAGAAGAGGCAATAGACAATGAAGCAATAATTAAAGGAAGGCAATTTACTTTCGCACCTGAGTTGGCTTCTGTGAAGAACAGGTTCCACAGAAATGCAAGGGCACCCATTGCATATGTCACGTCCAAGGGTCTTGGAGCCAATGCTAAAGTTACGTGAGTAATTCAGGGGAAGGAGGGGTAATTCATGCCATGCTTTGCTTGAGGTAGTGACTCTAACAGGAGTATCTAGCAAAGGAGGAACGAAACAGGAAGCAAAAACAGACAGGAAAAGGAAGAGAGAAATTAGACAAAGCGAGAAATAAATGAAACAAACAAGGAAGCACAGTAAAAAGAAACGAGGAAAAAAAATGACATGAATGAATGAGTGGATAATAATTACGGGATGATGAACGTAGATGGATGGATGAATTAATGAATAGATAGATTGATGGATTGATTCATTAATGGATGGATGGGTTGATTGATGGATGGATGAATTGACTGTTTGTTTGATTAATGGATGGATGAACAATATTATGTCAAGAAATGGATGGATTAATGATGAATGGGTGAATATTTTATTTTGAATGGACGGATAAATATGATAAGAGTGGATGTGTGGATGAATGAATAATTGATTGTATGGGTGAATAATTATTATTGTATGGATAGATGAATAATTATGAATGGGTCAATGCGTGGGTGGATGAATGAGTGAATGAATAATTACGGATGGATGAATTATGATTGGATGGCTGGATGAATGTTTATGAATGGGTGGATGAATATATGAATAATTTTATTATGAATTGGTGGATAGAGTGATGAATGAATAATAATTATAAATGGATATATGGACGGACGGATGAATGAATAATCATAAATGGATGAATGGACTGATGAATGAATGAACGAATAATTATAAATGAATGGATGGACTGATGAATGAATGATTATAAATGAATGAATGAATAATTATAAATGGATGGATGGACGATGAATGAATAATCATAAATGGATGAATGGACATGAATGAGTAAATAATCATAAATGGATGGATGGATGGACGATGAATGAATGAATGAATAATCATAAATTGATGGATGGATGGACTGATGAATGAATGAATAATTATAAATGGATGGATGGACGATGAATGCATGAATGAATAATTGAGGGGTTTGCCGGAAAAAGGGCGTATACGTCAATATGACGAATTGAGATACATGCAATCTAAGATTTTAAAACGCACCTGAATAAAATGTTATACACGCACGCAGCCCTGTCCTGCAGGTATGTACAGTACAATCAAAACAAAATTTCGCTACTATAATTATTCACTACATTTTAAACCGTTTTCCCGAAGAAGGGCGTATAGGTCTATCCGCCTTTCTTACGGCAAAGCCCTCAATTGTAAATGGATGGATGGACGGATGGATGGATGAATGAATGAATGAATGAATGAATGAATGAATAATCATCATAAATGGATCGATGGACTGATGAATGAATGAATAATTATAAATGAGTTGATGAATAATGATGAATTTATATATATGAATGAATGAGTGAATGAAGACATATGGATGGATGTTTAATGATGAATTGAGAGATGGATGGATGGATGAATGGATGATTAAAGGGTTGGATGGATGAGTAATGACGAATGTACGAATGGGTGGAGGGATGATTGGATGAGTATGATGATGATTTAACAGGTAGATGAATGAGTAAGCAGACGGGTGCATGAATGAATAACGAAGAATGGACGTATAGATGGATGGCTAAATATGATGAATGAGCAGATACATTAATAAATTGACGGACTGATGAATGGGTGGATGGATGATGGTGTACGAACGAATTGGTGTTGAAAGAAAGAATGAAACAGAAGTTTGGAAAGGTAAATGGAAGAAAGGACTTGAATGTGGCGAAAAGAGAACAAATGAAGAATTAAATCAGAAACGATGAAGAAGAAAATAATATATAGATGAAGACAGACGGGAAGAATGAAAGAGGGAGGGAACAAGACTGAGACATACGAGTAAAGATGTCGATAACAATTAAAGATGTACAGTAGCTGAAAGAAACAGAATAGAGCATTAAATGATGGACAAAGACTTATGGTAAAGAATGAGAAACAAAATGACGGAGGAATGAAATGGTATGAAAGGAATTAATAGAGAGAGTAAAAAGGAAATAATGAACAAAGTAGAAAATTATAGGGGAAATAAAGAAATCAAATAGGGAAATGAAATAGAAGTGAGGATGAAACATAGGAAGAAATATATAGGAAACGAAATAGAGGAAGACAAAAAAAGAAAGTTATAACGAAGCAGAAAATCAAATTGAAGGTAGAAACAAAGGAAACAAGAATGAGTAGGACTGAAGAAGGAAGCAAAGAAATAAAAGAAAACTAAATAAAAAGCATTCAGTGAACCTGAGAAGAAATGCGAAAAGAAGGAAACGAGGAAAAGGAAATATATATATATATATATATATATATATATATATATATATATATATATAGGGGAGACTCGGCTAATTCCGCAATATTAAGAAGTAAATCTATCATATTTTTATCAAAATGTTTATTGAAAAATATTGTCAATGTATGTAGACATGAGCGAAACCTTTCATTACCAAATGAGATAATGAGACCTATTAAAATGCAAATATATTTAGTTGTACATACATTACAGTTGAAAAAGAACAACTCAGGTAATTCCGCAACAGTGCGGATAAATCCGCAATAGGACTTGGCTAATTCCGCAGTAGTAAATAATTATTAAATAAATTACGAAAGTAACATAAAAGGAACAATTTATATGTAACAATGCTCACTTTCTTCACAGCTGTGTAGAAAAAACAAACAGCCAACTTTCGATGTTTCACTGTATTGCCGACAGAGGTGTCGACCAATATCCTTGATTTTTTTTTCTATAGCACTGCAGAGGACATGTCTCCTGTTGACAGCCTCTCCAAACTTACGTTCACGCTATTGTAAAGCCGCAGTAAAATCATATCTACACTACTGCTTGAATTACCCGTACTGCCTCGTTTCCCCTATAACATGAGTAAAAATCAGTGTTTGATATAACATTGTAATGTCACAACTCCCTGCATGTAATATCCGCTGCTGACAATCTGAAACAGAACTTCAAACACGAGGATACATTTCTTGTACTCGTGATGTCATTTTGGGAAGTGTTTTGAAAGGCTGAAGCTTGAAGTCTGCGATGTGTCCGGACGGGACACGAGTGCAGTGTTTTGACGTACTAACTTCCTGCATTGAACAGATTCTTCACCATGACGTAATTAATCTCCCGCTGACCACCATGGGAGCTTCAAGCCATGCGTCGTCAAATTCGTCTCGTTGTTTATACAATAATTTCACTCTGTCAACAAGGATGGGAAGCTTATATGTAGGAAACTTGTCTCCTCTGTTCTATCATTCCTACCCATCCACTTGTCTGGCGCTTAAAAGTCATGACAAGTTTTTTGTACTTTTTAAAATTCATAATATAACCATATATCCTTCCTCATAAATGTCTGACATTTTTTAAAAAACAATCATAGTCCAAAAACATAAATTTTCAGGAGAAAAAAAAAACTATCTGGCATGGATGTTGTTGACACTACAACTATGAAATTCATCATGCCATTTCTTAAGGTGTTGTAGAAACTTGGGAAAACTGAAGTACATTTATGACTTAAATTGCCTCATAGAAATACATGTATAAATGCAGCTATCTGTGGACAGTGTTGTATTAAGAAAAAATACTCTGTTGTGGCTGAAGTGTGCCTCTCCTTTAATCTTCTTTTCTTTATTATATCCTGTTTCTTCTCCTTTCGTTGCTTACGTTTCTTCCATGGGGTTACTTCTGCACGTAAAGATGACTCCATCCAACAAATCACGTGCTATTTACAATGTTGTTGTAAAAGATCGGCTCTGTTCTTTCATCTGTAATAGCATACCTAGAACTTCGTAGAAGGTGCATTCGCTCCTTAGAATTCAATAATACTAGTGGCTTGTGCAGCAAATGCTGCAAACTAAGTTCATTAAACGTTCAAATAAACATTTTTCAGATTTATTTTCAATGAAAAATACCAGCCATTTTGAAAGTTATTTGCTTCCATAATAATGAGACATACTCGCTGTGAATGTTTTTTTTTTATGCCAAATACTTTTTCTTGACTCAATCCACCTTCAGTTTTTGAGTTTCAACGCGAAAACGCAAGTAACAATGTCAGAACGATCAGTGGGTTTTTCTTGTGGGAGTAAAGCAATAGCTATTTCAGGTCATTGTGGATTGTAGGTGAAAGTTAAAAAAAGTCAGGTTTGCTGTGCTTTCGAACAATAGACATAGCATCTTGGTATAGCTATTGCATGTAGAGCTTGAAATCATTTTATGCTGCTAAGAGAGCTTGCTGAAATGATCGGGAAACTACAAAATTATGTAGGCCTCTTATTTTATCAGTAAGTAATACCTTAGGAACTGTAATTTTTGCACTCTCTCGAGCCAATACTGAAGAGAATAACGCATATAAGTATCCACACCACACTGCCATTAAGTATATGAAAAAGACCCAACCCCACTTCATTAATAACTATAAAAATATTTGATTTTTAATAACAATAATATTATTTACACAAGTTTTGTAGTTATATAGGCTATAAATATATTAACATCATGGCATTAACTATAGTAATATGTCATTTCTAATGATAATAATGTCATCAAACCACCTGAAGTTTTGTAGATTTCAGTATCCAATACACAGCTGTACTCAGAAAATTACATACCGCAGAATCAGACCTGTAAATTATTTTTAGTATCATAAGTCTTCAAGCTTTTAATAACTAATTGAATTTGAACTCTAAATATGCCAGCAATCTTCCAGATCATGGCCTTCGTGTAATAGCCTATTGTTTATTGAAGTAGTGTGTTTGTGTTTTGTTTTATTCTGAAAAGCCATTATTTCTCAAAACTGGCGACAGATGGAAAATAGGAAAATAATGTAGGAAAATTAACATTTCACTGAAAACTACTAGTTTTCTGAAAAACGTTGGGTTCCAAGTTTCCAAATGACGGGTCATTCATTGAAATCCGTTCAGCCGTTTTCCCGTAATTTCCATTACCAGTTAAAATTATATAGATTTTACCAATGTTTCCGTGAAGATAAGTCGAGCTTGATCCGAAAAAAAAAATATTAAATACGTAGGCCTATGTCAGTTTAAATTTAGAATACATTTATAAAAACATATGCACGACAGGGTTGCAGGACACAGTTCATATACGGCAGTTATTTTACTGGATTTCAACGTTAACGGTTTTGCTAAGAAGCCGTGTATAAAATTTATAGGATGTTTATCCAGAGTTGGGACAGAAAAAATCACTAATAAACCATGCATAATCAGTGTGTAACTTTACATAGGAATTGCTTTCCAGTAGTTATACACACGAAAATATCCGTTTAAGTGGCGTCTCTCTAACAGCTGTTCGTATCGATTGTCATTTTTATAATGACGGTTGCCTTGTAACTACAGAACAACAAATCAAAGAGCACATACTAATAAGAATAATATTACTGTAGCTGCAATTTTTTTTATCAAAATATAGCGTGATAATCGATCACTCATGGTTGTACTATCGATATTTAATGCGACACACCAATGCACACTATCGAATGCAATAAAGAATCTCCGTTATTGTGTTACCTTTCGTAATAAAATAATAATGAAACTATATATATATATAATTTTATTGGGTTATTTTACGACGCTGTATCAACATCTAGGTTATTTAGCGTCTGAATGATATGAAGGTGATAATGCCGGTGAAATGAGTCCGGGGTCCAGCACCGAAAGTTACCCAGCATTTGCTCGTATTGAGTTGAGGGAAAACCCCGGAAAAATCCTCAACCAGGTAACTTGCCCCGACCGGGATTCGAACCCGGGCCACCTGGTTTCGCGGTCAGAAGCGCTGACCGTTACTCCACAGGTGTGGACTATATATATATATATATATATATATATATATATATATATATATAGTGATTATTAGTCAGGAATTTACACACGACTTGTAAACGAGTTATTCACTGCATTAGCACAGTGTAGTATATACAGTCACGAAGCTTGAGTTTATGAGGGTACTAGGAACAATAGACTGTGCAGGTACTATTTCGCATTGTCTGTAATGAGGCGATAGTAGCGATCCCAGTGGTTAGCAACTATCTATCGATGCATACTTACTACATATTGAGTTTCGTGACTGTATATACTAGACTGTGGCATTAGTATGATAGTTAAACGTCTATATAAGAATTTTTATTAGTAAGACTGTAAGTGTCCTGTTGCACCCCATCGTAACGAATAGTAAAGCTATGCATCTGTCAATTTTATAAACAAATACTACACAATATTTTGTGCTGCTTCTTGACCATTAATTAGTATGAGACAAGTTCATAGAGGGCTTTCATTTCAGAATTTCCTAGTCTAAATAGCTACCGGTATATAATTTAAATTGAATATAATTAAGCAAAAAGCACGTCAATTTAGATATCGAGGGGGAAGTATAAAACCAATCTTAATTCCATATTAGCTTTCACACCCTCAGCCCCAAACATCCACACTTTTAAATTACAAATAATACTACTATTTTGTGATATTTAAATTTGAAAGAGTACCGTCGACGCGGGCTACTTGGACCCTTAAGGTGTTACTTGAACCCAGAAGAAAAAAATGTTTACTTACCATTGGAGTAACTTAGGTGAAAATATTTGTACAAATGAAAGTTTGCAGAGAAAAAAAGACCACAACTTTCGACACCAAACTGTTATTTTACATCGACGAAAACATTTTTTTCTTCTGGGTTCAAGTAACACCTTAAGAGTCAAAGTCCCGCGTTGACGGTATTCAATTGTATAAATTCATCTCATTCAGTTGTTCTCTTATCTTTTGTTTTCTATCGTCGCCTGGCAACCTGGATTGTTGTTATTGTTGATTAGAGCTGAAGAGAATAAAGCTACAAAAACTTATTGAGCATCTCATGTACCGGAAATGGTTGTGTTTGTGTATTAAATTATTTTGAAATGGTGTTTACTCTTCAAGAGAGAACAGAAATCATCCCTATTTATTAAATTTATAAAATTACACAAAATAAATTCTGTTTTCTTCTTACAATCAACTGATAATAACAAAAATACAGGTTTCCAGGCGACTATAGAAAACAAAAGATGCAAAAAGAATTTAATGAGATGTATAAACAATTGAATACTCTTTCAAATTTACGTATTTCAAGATAGGGATGTCATTTAAAATTTCAAAGTGGGGGGGGGGGAGAGGCTGGAGGTGAGGAGATGAAACCTAACATGCAATTAAGACTGGTTTTAAACTTCCCCTTCAATATCCAAATTCACGTGGTTTTTGTTTAATTAAATTAAGCTTGAGTTATATAGTTATTTAGACTGGGAAGTTTCGAAATGAAAGCCCTGTATAGTGTAATAAAAGGAACTTTACAAAACAATGCGCACAAACTCATGCATTTCCTTCCAGAGACTCAACCCGGATCTGCAGAATTTTGGGCATTTTGCCAAAAAAAATGCCAAATTGCACATTAAATATATTTAATTCTATTTGTATTTACTAGCCGTACCCGTGCGCTCCGCTGCACCCGTTAGAAATAAATATAAAGTAATTACATAATTAAAACAGGACATTTGATCCAGGGAACATTCGTGTTTGATAGAAGGATAAATCGTTTAATATGTTACTTAATTTAAATTGCATCCAAATAATTAAAATGCGATCATTTTGGTCCAGAGACACTCATTTGGTGCAATGACAATTCCTTTAACATGTTTCTTAATTTTTATTACATGCAACCATAGTTTAATGAAGATTGACATCATTTAGATTTAATGTGTATATTTTATTTTACTTGTTAAAGGTTTCCATTGAATTATGGTAATAACTTAATTTTAACCCTTATTTTCTACGTATTCTGTAAATGGCGTTTGGCCCACTATGGTACTGAACCCTTCAAATAACTTATATAATACTACATATTATATTATATTATATTATATTATATTATATTATATTATATTATATCAGAAGTTACTGTAATAATATTATAGCATTATGTCCATCTAGAAAAACTACACTTTCCAGTGGTGAAATAATAATTAATTATACAAATCGGTTAATTTAGCGTCCGATATTACTTCATACAAACACAGAAACATTCTCTGCAGGCTATGTTTCATAGCTTTCGATTGTTGCTGTCCAAGGCCCCTTATAGACGAAGTCATTTCTTTTTTAATTCATTACACGGCCTTAGATGGCAGTTATTTTAATATTAAAACTCATTTATATCATTAAATATCAGTCCTATCAAAATTTTTCAAGGAATAAAACTTATCGCAAATTATTTTTATAGAAACGTTTGTTATGTAACTTTTTCACAGAAATCAATAATAAGTGAGATATTTCGATTTATTTAATTCTGGCCCCCTTATAACCTCCCTTTTAAATAATGTATTTTGAATGCCATATAGCCTAAAATCTAAGTTATAACGAACTTAATTTATATTCCAATTTTCATCGAAATCCGTTCAGCCATTATCGCGTGAAAAGGTAACAAACATACAGACAGACAGACAGACAGACATACAAACAAAAATTTCAAAAAAGCGATTTGCGGTTTCATGGTTGTTTAATTATATATGTTACGACCAATTATTTTTGGAAAATCGAAAATTACCAGAAAAATTTCGGCTACAGATTTATTATTAGTATTTATTACTAGCGTTAACTCCTGGTTACAGAAAATATAAGACTCTACAAGAAATCACGCTTTGCAGTTCGTTGCCAGGCAACAAGCAATAAACGCAAGATTCTCGATGTTGTAATAAAAGCTTTTTGCCATTTAACGTGCTTCTTGTATCATAGTAGCTGTTCTGTACGATGTCTGAAACAACTAAAAATGGAAGGCGGAACGTTAATTAATTCTGTACCTCGGAATATTATTTTTAATAGCAGTTTGCAGGTTGTATTTTAATTAACTTTCGAAATGACCACTCTTAAGAACAGCTGTAGACAGGTTTATTTCTTTTTTCAGAGCTTCGCGGCTATATGTCCAGTTTCTTTTGTCAGGAAGGTAATAGGAAACTTGTATAGACCAGTGACCCCTGCTTGGCCTGTTATTGTCTGGAATCAAGCAGGATACTATTTTTAAACTCTGGCTACCAAAGAAGGGATAAAAAGTAAGCAGTTATTTAGCTGATAAATTAAAAAAAAAACCATCAACAAGGTTTGAATCCTGAACAGATCGTCTGACACTTCCTAGT
This sequence comes from Periplaneta americana, assembly GCF_040183065.1. Lineage (NCBI taxonomy): Eukaryota > Metazoa > Arthropoda > Insecta > Blattodea > Blattidae > Periplaneta > Periplaneta americana. Next base: position 42,902,242 of record NC_091118.1, on the reverse strand, counting down.
GATCAAATTGACCGTGAAGAATACACAGAAGCTAATATCTTGCCTCTAATTCACAAACAAATCAAGGAAAAATGGTAAATTCGCAGGAAAATTATCATGGTTCATCAGGTGCTCGAAACGACGACCGTCCTTCCCTAGGCACATTTCAACGCGGCGCTTCATGATTTTACACGTGCCAAAGTCACACAATTAATCAGTGTTACCAATTTAGCGAATTTATCGATAAATTTGGCGACTTTAAACTATTTCACGACAACAATTTCTTTTAAGGAGCGTTTTTGTAGGTTTTAAAACTTTAGTTGTACTTTGAACATTTTACATCAAATATTGCTAAAATACATGTGCATAACTTTTCTGAAATGTTTATGTTGGTAAATGTGCCCAGAAAAAAATTATATTTTTATCTAAAATAATTTATATTTTCAATAAACATTTATCTGGGCCTCACATGAAAATAATAAATTTCCTGAAAGCTTAAAATTAAGCTAAGACTTCCTATAATGAAATAGTGCAATGGTTTTCTTCTTATTCAATATACTTCAACATTATTATGTAAAAAAAAAGAAAATAATTACTTTGAACGTTTGACTTTTTTTTTGACTACGTCAGACATGTCAATTGATGCCCACAGCAGCAAGCGCGCGCTATAGAGCCCAGGAGAGCCTGAGCGCTCTACAGCGGAAAGGAAAGAGACAGACGAAAGAGGTGGTATATGCCGTTTGGTCGAGCTATATTCAGGGATGGCCAGCACTGATTCAATAGATAAAGGGAAGAGAACTTATTAAAACTGTATCCATGTTAATTTTTAGATTTGTCTGAGAAGTATAAGTGCATTATAAGAATGTAGCCTAAGTTTTAATTTTAATGCTCATTTTTCACAAGTTTGATTTTTTTATCCAAAATAAATATTTTCTCAACTTTTCATATAGAAAAGTTAAATTTTCAGGTATAGCCCTATTTATTTAGTAGCCTTACAGAATGTTTTCGTAAATCTAATATACCGTATATACGTATTACTGAACATAGTGTACTGAAAATTTTGAAAATATTCGCATGGACATTGTTTGTAAGGAAATGAATTAACAAAGCAACTACTGTTACATCATAAGCAAAAGATACGTGCCCATGTGTTGTAAAAATGTCAGCTCTATAGCTTCAGCAGATTTCGAAAAAATATTTAATATTCTGATGATAGGAAGTTGCTCACAGCATAATGCGATAAGAGTTTTGTTATGTAATATTAGTTACACTTAAAACAGATACAGTACCTAGCTAACTTTGCTTTGTACTGTAATATTGTCTCGATTAGTTTATTGATTACTTTTGTAAGGCTAAATATACCATAGATATAAATTTCAACTTATCATGTCATACTCAATCTCTTTCTTTGGAATATCACTTTCTTTATGAATGATGTGTTTCATCCACTTAATACAGTATGATGATATACTACTATGGAATTTAAGTGAATATTCCTTCTTAACTCTCTATTATGTTATTAAGATTTAAAACACAACTGCAATATTAAGAAATCAGTGTTAGTACTTTTGTCTTACAGACAATATAGATAATATTAAACAGAAAGAAGCCATATAAAAATAACGACATAAAATTTCACGTTCCGTTTGAAGTTTGTGCACCACTGTTTTCTTAATCCAACAGGTTGCTTATTCATATACACAACCCTTCCTCTTTCCATACTTAGCGCTTGCTGCCCGCGCACGACGTCAAGGTCAGAAAAATGAGCTTGCTTTGACATCACTGGGCTACGTCATTAACATACAGCGTGATTGAAAACTTATGTTACAGAAGAATATCATAGATAGAGGGTACTAAAGCAAACATCTTTCATTAATCAATGTGTGTCCTATCTCGCACCGGTATGGCGCTGCATTTGTTTTAGTATTGCGACTATTTCTAACATTGTGATTGTTGTTGCTGATTGTTGTTGCTATGCGCATTGATTCGTCACTGTCTGTTGTTTTTAGATACATTTATTGAAAGCTCAGTCATCAGAGAGTCAACATTAAAAAAGTGGAGCTATAGAGAGAACTAGTCGACGTGCATTTGGTTTTTGCATCAAAGCGCAGTGATATCCCAGTTCGCAAGTTGTGTGTTGTTCACTGATTGATGAAACAACTTTCAAACGGGATGGTATTTTTAAATAACACAATAAGCACATTTTGGAGCAGAGAAATCCATATTCCATTGCAGTCGGACCTCATCAGGTGTGATATCATTAATGACACACTACTCGGTCCACATGTCTTGCCAAATGTCTTAAGAGAAGAAAATTACAGGGGCTTTTTGTAAAACATCCTGCCCATTTTATTGAAAGAGGTACCGCTTGCAGTACGCGCCAGGACTTTCAGCATGACGGAGCTTCTGCGCTCCTTAGTGTATGTCAAACCTGTAGACCGATGATCTTCTTCCACGGATTGTCGACGTCTGTAACACCAGGCATACAACAGCTGGCATATTTGAACAGGTGCGGCAGTCAATGCTTCGACGATGCCAGTATTGATTACAAGAAAGGGGACGTCAGTTGAAACATTGGATTGTCTCTTTCTGATTGGCTCAAACCATTTTCCATTACCTCCATTAATCTACAAAATTATGGAAGATAATTAATTGGATCGAAATGTATAAGAAATACTTCCGGAGATAGATTATAATTATAGTGTTTCTATTTTGGCAACCTTACATCCAGAAAACCTACATAGGTGAACCGTAAGTAATGTCATTGTCATGTTGATTCATTCATTAATGTACTTAATTACTCATTTGTTTATTCATTTTGTGTTTATTTACTTATCTATTTTTATTTATGTATTGATATATTTATGTATGTTTATTTTATTTATTTATTTTATACATTTTATTTATTTATTGGTTTATTTATTTGTTTATTTATTTATGTGTTGATTACTTTATTAGTTTATTTATTTATGTATTCATTTATTTATTTACTTATTGGTTTATTTATTTATGTGTTGATTAGTTTATTTATTTATGTATTCATTTATTTATTTACTTATTGGTTTATTTATGTGTTTATTTCCTTACTTGTTTATCCAATTTATTTATTTACATGTCATATATTTATTTATTTATGTGTTTGTTTATTTATTTATGTCTTGCTTAGTTTATTACTTTATTTATTTACTAATTTATTTACTTACTTATTGGTTTATTTATTTATGTGTTTATTTGCTTATTTTTTATTCTATTTATTTATTTACATTATATATTATTTATTTATTTATGTGTTGATTAGTTTTTTAGTTTATTTATTTATTTATGTATTCATTTATTTACTTATTGGTATATTTATGTATGTCTTTATTTGCTTATTTGTTCATTCAATTTATTTATTTACATTTTATATAATTATTTATTTATGTGATGATTAGTTTATTAGTTTATATATTTATGTATTCATTTATTTATTTGTTTATTTATGTGTTTATTTGCTTATTTTTTATTCATTTATTCATGTGTTTATTTATTTGTTTTGCTTAGTTTATTACTTTATTTATTTATGTATTAATTAATTTACTTATTGGTTTGTTTATTTATGTATGTGTTTATTTGCTTACTTTTTATTCTATTTGTTTATTTACATTTTATATATTTATTTATGTGTTGATCAGTTTATTAGTTTATTTATTTACGTATTCATTTATTTAAGTACTTATAGGTTTATTTATTTATGTTTTTATTTGCTTATTTGTTTATTCAATTTAGTTACCTTATATATATTATATAATCTTCTTATCTTCTCATCCTATTCTATCAATTTAAGTTATTTTGCTTCGTTTCTTTCTGGCACTGTTTGTCTCCCTCGAGGGGTTAGATCGCAGCGTAGAGTTGCTGGCGCACCGTGTTCTGGCTCCAAGCAGGCCGGGTGGCCCCGCGAGATAAGAGCTCCGTGTTGTAGCGCCGAGGACGTCAGACCGCGCGGGATCCGGTTTGAGCTGCAGGTTTCGCGAACAGGTTGCAGTCGGACAGTAAAATTTATTTATGCTTGAGTTTACGTGTTTTTGTGTCATCGCCAAGCTATTCTGAGGTTGCAGCCCGACAACTCTGCGTCGTATAAAACAACCACGCGCAATTCATTCAGATGAGCCGGTCCACTTCATACCAAGAGTTAATGTTTCTCATTATTCAACGTCCTTTTAAAGTACTGACTACGGAGATTTGCCAAGATCAGATCCTAAACAGTTGAAAGTTTCAGATATGGAGTAGATGGCGAAAGATGTTGCACAGAATCTACTAGATTTTGTTGACTATTACACTTTTACTACGTCACACTACTTTCGACCAATAAAACGGTACGAAAGGACGTCTTTCAATCAATCATGGCTGCTTATCGCACAATTTTATCGCGTCCCTAGCATTTGTTTAATTTTATCGCGTCCCTAGCATTTGTTTATTTTTATCACTACCCTAGCATTTGTTTCTTCGTTTGCCAACATTTCAAACTGCACTGGTCTGGCCGTCAAAAAACAGAAAATTACAAACCACTCCAGTCGATGCACATCACTTTCAAATATGACTCGCATTTTGGCATTCAAGAACAAGAATTAATAAAGATCACTGGTCATATATGAAGAGCACCATTCGGAAATCCTGAATGAGTTGAGGGATACACCATGTACACCAACGAGTTCACTTCTTTTACGCACACGTCCAATACAACATCAACTGAACCACCAAAACATTCAAATTTGAAAATTGTACTTTCAATAATTGTTTCTTTTAAAATTATCCATGTTTATTTTTTATTTCATCATCGTTAATTAAACGTTTCTTGTTTATTTCATCATCCCTAATTAAAACTTTTCTAACACTTGTTTATATTATTTAGGTTATGTTTGTTATAGCTTCTGCTATATATTATGGATAGTCACGTAACAGAGATTGTTTAATACTAAGATTTATTGAAAATCATCTGTCAAGTGACGTTGATTACTGGGATCCGGATGATTGAAATGGAATGCAAATGTTTTAATAAAAATGAAACTGAATCAACAAAGCCTTCTTGACTAGTAACAGTCCACAGAGTTCAATGATGATTCCATAGTTGGCACAACTGATACCGGTAACAAGAAAACATCATCATAAAACACTACTCCCATCTAGCGTAATGTTGAGATGGTACAATAATACATTTTGAAGACAGTTGTATTTTCGTAAGCCAATTGATATTTTATTGTACACTTTGTTACTTCTTATCTTTATATAGCCTACTTTCTTCTAATCGTGTAATAGTCAATTAAATCCCACTCGAGTTTTGATTTTCTCTAGATAAATCAAAACCTCTAGTGAGATTACTGTTGACAAAACAACTACAGCATGCACAAATCTGGCTTCCTGTAAAATTATTCAACTACAGAATGTAGTTTGGGACATCTGGCCGAAATCTACGGCTGACCACTAGAATCCAGAATACAAAGCAGAGGTTAAATTAAAAATACAATATGATTGCGGAGAGAATATGGAACAATGATAAATTTAAAAATAAAGTACAATTTGATTTCGGAAAAACATGAGATGAAAATACATTGAAGAGTGATGAAATGAAGTAAAAAAAAAATACATAGTATTAGATAGATGGATAGATAGATAGTTTATTTTGCAAAAACATGTGGAACATATATGGCATCGTCATATACAATTTAAAATAAATGATATCATACAATGCATCCAGTTTGCTGTCCAAAAATCTGAAAGTTAGAATTATAAAACAGTTATATTACCGGTTCTTCTGTATGGTTGTGAAACTTGGACTCTCACTCTGAGAGAGGAACATAGGTTAAGGGTGTTTGAGAATAAGGTGCTTAGGAAAATATTTGGGGCTAAGCGGGATGAAGTTACAGGAGAATGGAGAAAGTTACACAACACAGAACTGCACGCATTGTATTCTTCACCTAACATAATTAGGAACTTAAAATCCAGACGTTTGAGATGGGCAGGCATGCAGCACGTATGGGCGAATCCAGAAATGCATATAGAGTGTTAGTTGGGAGACCGGAGGGAAAAAGATCTTTAGGGAGGCCGAGACATAGATGGGAGGATAATATTAAAATGGATTTGAGGGGGGTGGGGTGTGATGATAGAGACTGGATTAATCTTGCACATGATAGGGACCGATGGCGGGCTTATGTAAGAGCGGCAATGAACCTTCGGGTTCCTTAAAAGCCATTTGTAAGTAAGTAAGATATCATACAATGTCAAATTAAGATACATGAATATTAAAAAAAACTCATCGACATCATACAATGGATTTGCCATTAATATAGTCCTAATTCGTGACCTAAATACTCGGAATGGAAGATTCCTTATATCAACAGGTAGACTATTAAATAATTTAAAAGCAAAGAATATAGAAAACTGTTTTGAGTAATATTGTATTTACATTTGTCAATATATAAATTTGTATTATTTCTTGTAGAATATTTATGAACAGAAGTACATGCTATGTAATTATTAATGTTATGCCGAATGTAAAGGAGACAGGCCAATACATACATAGACGGCAATGTCAAAATTTGTGACCTTATAGAAAGAGGTTTACAATGAGTAGTATTTGGTACTCCATGAATTAATCTTAAAGCTTTCTTTTGTAATATGAAAAGAGCTTGACCAGAAGTATGGGGACCCCAAAGAATAATACCATAATTTAAGTGACTTTGTATATGGCTATGAAATATTGTAAACAATACCTTGTTAGGTAAATTATTCCTTAACAACCTTAACATATATATATATATATATATATATATATATATATAGGCCTTTACTTATTTTCTTAGCAACATAGTCAACATGAGCTTTCCATCCCATTCTAGGCTCAAGAAAGATGCCCAGAAACCTAACAGCAGCATTACTAACAGTAGTAAGACGATTAATACCAAAGTTTAATTTATACAAGTGATTGTGTAAAATGGATAATGAATCTCTCAATACCATTAGACAAATTTTGTTAATGTCCTCATTAGAAAATTTAAGAGAAAGGAGAATGGTTTTGGTTAACTTAAATGAAGTTCCCCTAGCGCCAAAAAGAAGTCCTTTCACTTCCCTTATTTTACTTGGAACCGTATTTTTCTGAGTACAGGACATAGTGATGGATTTCATTCAATATTTGTATTTTATATTGGACTGCTACGAACAATCGACGAAAGATACTTAGAGAAACATAAAGAAGTGTATGTAGTATTTGTGGACCTAGAAAAGGCTTTTGACAGAGTGTATTGCAATAAACCTATTGGGATCTTGAAATAAATTGGTAAGGATTGGAAAGAGAGGAGGCTATTCAGTAATATTTATATGAAATAATATTATAAAGTGAGGATAGGAGAAGAAATGTTAGAAGTGGAATAGGGAGAGGAGTACGACAAGGATGCTCTTTATCAACTACCCTGTTCAACATCTACCTGGAGGATTTAGTGAAGAACTGTTTTCAGAACATGGGAGGGGTGATAACTGGAGGAAGAAGAATAAATTGTATAAGATCTGATGATGATATGGTGGTGTTAGCAGAAGAGACTATGATACTAAAAAGGGATATGCTACTGAAGCTAAATGACAGCTAGAGCAGTATGGGATGAAGATAAATTCAAATAAGTGAAGACCATGGTTATCGGACGAAAAATAAATAGTCCTAAGGCTTGTTTAGTCAACTGTCCGAAGACAAGTCTGAGCCTCACAAGTGAAACTAACAAGACACCACTTATGAGGCAACTAGTCCAGGAGATAATGGGCTAGGGTGACCAGTTTCTTTCTCCCTCCATTGCATACATCGCTAATGGGTGTATAAGAGTACAGTACATCAGTTATTCATAGATTTCAAAAAGGCATATGACTCGGTTAAGAGGGAAGTATTATATGATATTCTTATTGAATTTGGTATTCCTAAGAAACTAGTTCGATTAATTAAAACGTGTCTCAGTGAAACATACAGCAGAGTCCGTATAGATCAGTTTCTATCTGATGCTTATCCAATTCACTGCGGGCTAAAGCAGGGAGATGCACTATCACCTTTACTTTTTAACTTCGCTTTAGAATATGCCATTAGGAAAGTTCCGGATAACGGGCAGGGTTTGGAATTGCACGGGTTACATCAGCTTCTTGTCTATGCGTATGACGTGAATATGTTAGGAGAAAATCCACAAACGATTAGGGAAAACACGGAAATTTTACTTGAAGCAAGTAAAGCGATCGGTTTGGAAGTAAATCCCGAAAAGACGAAGTATATGATTATGTCTCGTGACCAGAATATTGTACGAAATGGAAATATGAAAATTGGAGATTTATCCTTCGAAGAGGTGGAAAAATTCAAATATCTTGGAGCAACAGTAACAAATATAAATGACACTTGGGAGGAAATTAAACACAGAATAAATATGGGAAATGCGTGTTATTATTCGGTTGAGAAGCTTTTATCGTCTAGTCTGCTGTCAAAAAATCTGAAAATTTATAAAACAGTTATATTACCGGTTGTTCTGTATGGTTGTGAAACTTGGACTCTCACTCTGAGAGAGGAACATAGGTTAAGGGTATTTGAGAATAAGGTGCTTAGGAAAATATTTGGGGCTAAGAGGGATGAAGTTACAGGAGAATGGAGAAAGTTACACAACGCAGAACTGCACGCACTGTATTCTTCACCTGACATAATTAGGAACATTAAATCCAGACGTTTGAGATGGGCAGGGCATGTAGCACGTATGGGCGAATCCAGGAATGCATATAGATTGTTAGTCGGGAGACCGGAGAGAAAAAGATCTTTGGGGAGGCCGAGACGTAGATGGGAGGATAATATTAAATGGATTTGAGGGAGGTGGGATATGATGATAGGGACTGGATTAATCTTGCACAGGATAGGTACCGATGGCGGGCTTATGTGAGGGCGGCAATGAACCTTCGGGTTCCTTAAAAGCCATTTGTAAGTAAGTAAGTATTGCATACATCGCTGATTAACTACATAGCACACTAATCAGATTTAAGATGCATACAAACAATAATATTGTTCTTCCTCTGACATATATCGACAAGTGAAATGTAGGCCTACTGCCTGATAATAGTTGTACAGCTGTCAAAAAAAAAAAAAAAGTGGCCGCACTCGTGAACAGCGAATATTTTCAAAGTCCACTTCGGGTCGCGGCGATGTTACACGATGCATGTGCTTGTGCAAGCAGTTCCGGAACTATGAAAGTGTTCCATATCTGCTCTTCGCAGACCAGCGGTAGAGTGCTTGTTTAATGATTCAAAGGTTCTGGGTTCGCGCCTTCTTCAAGTTTTCATTTTATTTTTTAATCGTTCTTTAGCGATGTAAATGATATTCAAATTATCATTTATATTCAGTTATCGTTCTTGATGGATATGACGTTATTTATATTTTGTTATCGTTCTTTAGAGATATGAATAAAATTCAAGTCATCATTTGTATTCTGTTATCGTTTTATAACGATATGAATAATAATTATTACTATTGTAGCTACAGTATCTCCAATGGGGGTTAGCCCTATTTTACATATGTATGTTAGGGCTATAGTTTTATACACAAAAAAGATAAGCATAAAGAGAAAAGGAAAAGAAAATTATATTAACTTACGCGATGTAAACAAAACATAAACAATCCGTAAATTAGGCATTGCGATTGCAAAACAAATGTCAGTTATCAATTTGAAACATACAAAAACATTAACAACACATATACGTAACACTTCTATAACACAAATATGCAGCTTTCCGTACCATACATCATAAATTAATACACAATAGTCACACAAACACAATCAAACTATAATTACGACATTGCGACGACATCAAGCATCCCATAACTGACTCGCATACATAACAAATCAAGCATCCGTTGCAACACATACACTTCAACATAGTAATCACACTTTTAAAAGTTACAAATTTGGCTCCAAGAAGAATAAATAGGACACTGTTACTAATTACTATTCTTCTACAATTTCTTAAATACAGCTGTAATAAATCTGTGAAATTCCGATATGAATAATATTCACGTTTTTTATATTGTTATCGTTCTTTAGCGATATAAATAATATTCAAGTTATCATTTATATTGTTTTCCTTCATTAGCATTATAAAATAATATTCAAGTTATTTATATTGTTATTGTTCTTTCGCAATATAAATAATCTGTATTTTATGTAGGTAATTATTATAACACAAATAAACATCTTTCTTTGTAAAATAGGTTATTTTATTTAGATAATGAAATACGTATTATATAATATCTTATATTAATTAAACAAACCGATATTTATCATTTATATTGTGTTATCGTTCTTTAGTGATACTGTATAAATAATATTCAAGTTATTTATATTGTAATCGTTCTTTAGCGATATAAATAACATTAAATTTAATATTAGGTTTGGAAAAATCCAGTTGCATAATACTGCTATTAGTTTTTCTTTTTGTATTATTACATTATACTATCTTGAACTACAATAAAATGAAAAGGAGTAACGAGGAATTGAACCTGAGACGCTGACATCTAAATTCCGACGTTCGTCCGCTGAGCTACGAGGGCAAAAGTGTGGAAACATTTTCGGAAAAATTGGCCCAATCACACTCTAAGATTTTCTGATGATTCGTAGAAGCTAGTCCAGGATGCCGGGGGCAAAGGCTAATTGAGATTTCCCGATCTCTGATAGGGTCAAACAACCTGATAGAATTAATATTTAACCCTTGCCGTGACTTTCGGTGAAGTCCGGAGGGCCCAATTAGTCAAATCCACTCTCCTCATCTCCACGCTTGGGCCCCCTGGAATTTAATAAGATGCGAAAGAGATAGTGGTGTGCGGAAAGCAACGGGATGTTACCGCATTTAGGCCTATCATTCCCAAGAAAAACTGCAAACATGAACAAAGGAAGCTTTAAATAGAAGAAGAAGCATCTTCTGCGGACCTCTGGAAAAAGAACTAAGGAAGAGACTAGTGAAGTGCTTTGTGTGGAGTGTGGCATTGTATGGGGAAGGAACACGGACATTACGACGAAATGAAGAGAAACGAATTGAAGCATTTGAAATGTGGATATGGAGAAGAACGGTGCGTGTGAAGTGGACAGATAGAATAAGAAATAAAATTGTGTTTGAAAAAGTGAGTGAAGAAAGAATGATGCTGAAACTGATTAGAAAGATAAAAAGTAACTGGTTGGGTCTCTGGTTGAAAAGAATAATAGACGACATTAGGATATGTGGATCATATGCGGAGACTAAGAGGAAGGCAGAAAATAGGAAAGATTGGAGATTGCTGGGTTTGCAATGAAAGACCTGCCCATGGACAGAACACTTATGTATGTATGTTCAGAATGCCTGGAATATCGTGTCTAAAACAATCGCTATTTGCAAAGACTAGTCAATTCCATGCCCACTCCACTGTAAGATGATCGAGATAAGAGGAAGATAGACTAAATATTGAATTGTGGCTTTTTGTTTTGTTTTTTGAACGCTTAATTGTTTGAATGTTTCAAGGCCGACGCCAGTAAATTTGTTATGTTTATGCCACGAAAGATATTTTTATTGAGAATAAAATCTTTTTTCTTTCCATTTGCAGCCACAATATCATAATGATAAAGTCATGGCATAATATATTAATGAACCTGATGTTAATTACTAAAATAATCGTAAAAGGGAAAGGAGCCATTATGTATAGTTTGTCTCTCTCAAAAACAGAACAAAAAATAACATAAAAACACGTGGTTGTAGTCGAACGCAGGACCTCATGAATAAGAGGCCTGAACGCTACCATTATGCTATCGATAACACACAGAATAGTTCAATTATAACTGTAGATATCAGGCAACGTGGTCCAACAACATGTAACATCGCCTGTCTCCGAATTGTAGCGAAGATACCGGAAGGGAACTTTGTTTCAGGAGAGCGGCCACTTTTTCTTTTGACAGCTGTACATATCAACCAGGACCTCAATTAGAGACAATAAATAAGATAAACGTGCGAATTCGAAATGAGCTGCTGCCAGGAAGTCAGAAGGAGGATAGAAATGACAAAGGAAGCTTTTAATAGGAAAAAGGAGCATCTTCTGCGGACCTCTGAAAAAAGAATTAAGGGAGAGACTGGTGAAGTGCTTTGTGTGGAGTGTGGCGTTGTATGGGAGCATAAACATGCACATTATGACGAAGTGGAGAGAAGCGACTAGAAAGCATTTGAAAAGTGGATATGGACAAGAATGGAGCGTGTGAAATGGACGGACAGAATAAGAAATGAAGCTGTGTTGGAAAGAGTAGGTGAAGAAAGAATGATGCTGAAACTGATCAAGACGAGAAAAAGAAATTGGTTGGGTCACTGGATGAGAGGAAACTGCCTACTGAAGGATGCACTGGAAGGAATGGTGAATGGGAGAAGAGTTCGAGGGAGAAGAAGATATCTGATGATGGACGACATTAAGATATACGGCTCATTGATTGGATAGCCGCCCAGGACAAGGTTATAACCAGCAAATAAGAAAGTCTTTTAAAAAAGGGGAAAAACACATTGTACTGTACAGTAGTGGCAAAGAAAAACCGGACCGACGGAATAATCAAAGTGCGCGAAAAAACAGCCACTGCACATGCAATGCCCGCATTCACAAGATGGCGAGTAATCTATTGAAATTGAGACACGGAAATCAAAAACTCCCTAACTCCAATAAACCAAATTTTACAGGAGAGAGAAAAAACTTATTATTTCTCTTACTAACTTTAAATATTATACATTTATCTATTAATATTGTGTAAAATTAAATTCTTTATTAATTAAATACTTCAAAACCTAAATTTTTACATTATTTTACACTACAATTTGAAATAAACACTGCTGGAGTTAGTGGTTTTCTGACTTCCACAGTGTATGAATCAAGAAAAGTGAATAAATATGAGCCATGTGAAGAAAAAAAGATAAGTATGTCATAATTCCCTTATGAAACATTGGAATATACGAGAAAATGAAAGTTTATTATTAAGATTAACATTGCTACATTTTTTTTTTTTTAATTTCAAATATATGAGACAGAAAATCACAAATTACCATAAAGCACATCAAAATACACAAATAAAACCACAAACAATATTAAAATGGTAACACAGATTCATTCACGTTACAGATTATGTTTTTTTCTCTCACTCTCATGTTCTTCCTGTGCATCTAGATTCTAGATTATTACTGTCCGCAAACAGAGTTTGGTAATTCATCCTACTTTCCTCAGAAATAATCTGCATTAAATTTTGCAAGTCCTTTTGCTTTCTTCTTTCAATGGCAATGCTGAATTGTACTTTAGTTGACTGGGGAATGATGCATCTGTATTGGGTTTCTGAAAGTTAATCGACTCGATATTGTGCCTTTAATAGTCTTACTTACATGGATTTCATAGATTTTTGTGACATTCTGAATACCGTAACGTATCACTTTACTCAGTTGGTTGAACGATAGTGTTGCCACCTACCGAGAATTTCAGCTTGGAATGCAAAAACTCTGTTATTCCATGGAGTAAGTGGAGTTCTGACTTCCACGAGTTTTAAAACAGCCCCCAGAATGCAGATGAATGTCGATATTAGTGTATTCTTGCCTTCCACGCATGCGGGACAAACTAAAAAGCACCATCCAGCCCATAACTCAACTTTGTCCAAAATTGGAGTTAGTGGGTTTTTGATCTCCCTGTCTCAATTGTTGTAGTTTCGACTGCTGACGTAGCCCATTTCGAAAGCCATTAGAAAATAAGCTGGTAAAATTCATGTTCTGGGAGTAATAAGTTAATTAAGTAGTAAAATATCGCTGCAATCGAAAAGTATTGGGAATACATTTGAATAAGGAACGAAAAAAAAAGTTTCCTTCCCAGGCAGGATTCGAACCACGAAGGTCTTAGTTACCAGTCTATCGTGGTTCTGGAGTGAACAAGGCTCTGAAATCAGCTACAAGGGTCGGTCCAGTTTTTTTTTGCCACTACTGTACATACTTTTAATTTTTCAGAGCAACGTTGAAAATCAGACATGTGTTTTGATTTTGATATGAGTACAAGAATTACACTTAGCGCATCATTAACAACTATTATTCACGAAAAATTCAACTTATGAGAAATGATGGTTACAACCTTGTTCTGGGCGGCTATTCGATTATTGCTAGGTAAGCATTAAACTGAGCGATTGCACAGGAACATCTGAATATATCGGTTCATGTCAAAGCCACCTGTATTTATACAGGGTCATCATTTTATTTTTACTAACATGTTTAATATTAAGCTGGCTATACCGTTGGATCAACACCGTTTGTTACATCCTTCCACGACTGGAGTTCGATGATACTGGCGTAATATACAAACAAATCACTTTATAGGTATAGGAGGGAAGAAAAGTACTTCATCCATATTGGTAAACTAGGAAATATCGCGCTTTTGAGTTTGATCATTTTCGTTAGATTTTTGTTTGATCAAAATAGAGTACAGTATTAACAATGAGTGTTTTTACTCACGAACTGAGCTGTCCATGTGGACGTATCCATTATGCAGTGTAGCCTATATTATACTGTCTACAGCACATTAGCGTACAATAAAGATAATGAAGTTAAATTGAAAAGTAATCATAATATGGATATTTTAAACACATTTTTGAAAATGGTGGTCGTTCATTTCGATACAGGCTTCAGTTCTGATGTGCATATTAACGCACTATAGACTAATCCCAATTACCATTTTCGTCCTTCGCACTAGTAACTCATGCTGAAATAATTCTGTACCTACTCTATAAAAGAGTACCTTACGTACTGTAAATTCAATCTTCACTTCTATCCGATCCGAAAAGATAAAATTACTCAGACATGCTATCTACTGTCCGTCTAAGTGGTTATGTCGTAGGGTCGTAGAAAGGGAGGAAATCACGTGACAGTTAATTACTTAACGAGGCCCTTTTATTTAAGTTATTCTAAACAGTCGTATAATATTACGCAGATGTCAAATTCCTAACAAATATTAATGTTCTTAGAAAAGAGCTAAGACAGCCCAGCCACTAGCTGGCGAATAAAAGCTGGTGGGGGAAACCGGGATACGACGTAGGCAAATGGACGACAGTACCTGTACGAAAATGATTCAATATTGAAAGCTCTTTCGTCACCGGAAAACGCGAACATATTTTTGGAACGTACTGTTTACTATGACCGTAAGGCTACTATGACTGTACTGTATATGCGGTCTTGGATCTGTGTGGAGAACGGTTGAACGTCATTAGTAGAAGGGGTGGGAGTGAAGTACATTAAAAAACTCAGGTACAATAAAAATTGAAGTAAAAATAAAATGATGTCCCTGTAGAAACTGTTTCCACTACACACTGAAGCGAATTTTCATGCTCACGTGTGGCCTTCAACTGTGCCCAGCACTCTTCTTTTCTTCGGATTCCGACATGCGCAGGTCCGCCGAGAAGGGGAGGCAAAGGGGTGAGTGCATATGGGCCCGTGAGCAATAAGGGCCCGCCAAATTAAATGAGTCTGATTACTTTTTATTATCACGAATAATTATTCGTAGATACATACGGGTACTACAAAATTTTGTAAGAATATTTGTTACATGAATTTGACATATGAACTCAACAATAGTAGAATTAATACAAAATTACCACTCCATATGTAAATATTTGACTTTTTTATAATAGAAGGTCGGTTTCATGCATTAACGTTCACCGACACGACAATTGAGGGCCCCGGCATTTGCCTGAACTATGTTCCCGTCGCCTGTACTGAACACGTTCAATTATTTATTAGCTTGTCCTTTTTAACTACCAAACCCCCGCTGACCCACCACAATATGCTAGTGGACTATCCCAAACCGAAGTCGCAGGATACGTTTCTTTTTCAGTACATTGTATGTTTCGTGTCGAAACTTTCGTCTTTTCATTGTCGTTTGTCTAGAAAATGCTATTCATTAGTGTTACTGGTTATAGTTTAACTGCATAATGGACAAGTACAGGCATAAGTCGGGAGCTGAGAAGCACAAGGAGAGACTGAAAAAATTGGAAGATATTAAAATGAGTGCTAGACTACGAGAAAAATATTATGAAGACATTAGTAAAGAGATCAGTGATGAGCCGAAATATTTAAAATCAATTCATGCCTCTAATTTAGGGCCAACCCCACTGAAACCTATGAATCTCCTAAATAGTCTGAGGGAATTAAAACTGGACAATTTATTTCCAAATATTTGTATAGCCATTAGAACATTCTGTACAATTCCTGTGACAGTTGCTGATGCTGAAAGATTCTTCAGCAAAATGAAGGAAATAAAAAATGTATTCAGATAAACAATGTGTCAAGAACGACTGAGTAACCTTAGCTCCTTAGTCTGGAGAGCGATCTTGCTAGGTCTTTAAATTTTGATGCCATAATTGATGATTTTGCATCAATAAAGTCAAGGAGAGTTTTTTGTTGATGTTGATCTGCAAGTTAGAAAATACAGGTGTTTAAGAATAATGTTTTATAAATATAATATATTGTGCTAATATGAAGTTTTGCTAAAAGTTTTCAACGTAATAAAAGTGTATATTTTTAAGTTCGTATCTGTGTATGGGGTTTCTTTTATTTATTTTTCAAATAATTATTATGGTTAGAATAACTGGTAACTTGTAATTGTTACTTTTTTCAACGGGGCACAGTGTGTAATTTCAAGCAGCTAGCCGGCCAAAAATCAATTTTCACACCCTATCTTTAATGCTAAATTCTTATATAGACGTGTTTATAACACTCCAAAGTATACTATCCAAGTGTAGACAGATGCTTACATCTGTTAGGGGACCCTCACAACAGAGCGAAAGTTGCATGTCTCCGATAAGATCATTTTCGCTGCAGATGCGGGAGCGAAGTATGTGTTTGGATGATGCAAAGTGGTAAAGTTAATACAGTATTTTTTCTAATACAGAGTGTGGATATATTATAAGAAGGTATGTACTTACATATAAGCTAATTTTTGTGACAAAAATTATTATCTTATTGTCTAGAATAAGTGTCTGGATAAACATGTGCAAAGAGTTTGAGTTTTACCTTATTATATATTTCGAGTTGACTTTTAAAAGGTGTAGCCCTCTATCACCTCGAACAAATTTTGTAGAGATATTCATTATACTTTTCTGAATACGACGTCGTGATTTTTTTCTGCAAACAGGTGCAGACAGAGTAGCTATTAATTACTTTCAGACACCATGCGCTCCGTAATCCGGAGAGCTGTTTTCCAGATATGAAACAAGAGCGAGATAAAAGTGAAATTCTCAAATATAATTGAACATTTTGGTCTCAAAGATTACTCTGAAGACATTTTACAGTCAATAAAAAAAATGAATTAAATTTCTATGCTCGAAAATTCGATTACGGTGGGAAAAATACAGTAGAAATGAGAAAAATGTCTTAAAATATAATGCGCTATGTTTCAACCAAGATGCAAAGTCTGAAAATAAAATGTATAATACTTTGCCATCTACTACAAAACAATT
Source organism: Periplaneta americana (assembly GCF_040183065.1). NCBI lineage: Eukaryota > Metazoa > Arthropoda > Insecta > Blattodea > Blattidae > Periplaneta > Periplaneta americana. The sequence continues at coordinate 42,884,744 of NC_091118.1, read as the reverse complement.
CCAATTTGATTCTCCCAGTACAAGCATTCGAAGACGTCCACGTGAACTTTTCGGAGACTTAGCGAAAGATCAAAACGGGGGGGGGGAAACTAGCCCACATTTTAAAGAAAGATCGCCAGAAGAAAAGCTTTCTGTTGCCCATATGAATTTCAGAACTTCTAGGAAAAGAGATGTGGCCAATATTGTAGGAGAGCTTTCACTTGCATTACTTCAACGTGCGACAAAATGGGGAAAAAAATTCGTAAAAATTGATTTTTCAGGAACGACCAACAATTGTCATCTAATAAGGATCTCGCTTTGATTACTGATCTACAGTTGACCTCAAATCAATATAAAGAATTAAGGGAAATACAAAATCTTGTAACAGTTAATTTAGATCCACCGTTTTACTCATTGCGAAACATTGAAGATTGGATAGGTTCAGGCATGTTGACATGATAAAACAAAGCAGTCGCAATAAAAACAATGCAAATACCGCAAGAATATTTTTCAGGGAGGTTTCCACTTTCGCATATATTACGGGAATAGATGGAAATCTAATAAGTCGTTTACACATAATATATCAGAAACCTTTTTCATACGGTTTTGCAATACTGATGAACTGGCACTTGACATGTACGCAAGGGAGACAAGGGAATTATATTTATGCTTGCAAAAATAGTATTATACGCCTACAATCCTTCACAAACTCTTGGCTCATGGACAGAAGGTCACAGGACACTATTATACTTACTGGCAAACTATCTGAGGAAGCCCAGGAAACGAGGAACAAATACTATATTAGACTTTTCAGAGAAGTCTTCGCAAGAAAAACATCAAGAAAGACACAAATACCGATGTTTTACTCAGGCTACTTATTTCTTTGGACCCTTACAGCACCAGCTTAAAGAAATTAAGAAGAGGAAATCGCGGTCGATTTAAATAGTAGTGCTGCAGTTGTCTCCGAGCCTCCATTAGTCGGTCTGTCAAAGGAGAGACTAGCAGCGAGGATACAGATTCTGATGGGGATGCATCTGACGTCCGATCGAGTAAGATATGTAGCAATAGTCTATTCCTTCGCCTTACGCTTTCAATTTTAAGTGTATTCCACATTATGAACATTAATTTATTTTTTTCACTCGAATCGAATTTTTTTACAATATTACTATTTTTATTTTCAGTAAAAATAGTTGCTATTTTCATTTTCATTATTAAAAACTTATTCACTTCAATAATTGAAGATATATACTAAATTTTATGAAAATTGAGCGATTATTTTTCGAGAAATGATTTTTGGCCGGCTAGACTCGCTAAATTACACACTGTGCGGGGGTCCGAGTACAGTATTGCATAGGGGCCCATAAATTCTGTCGGCGTCCCTGAACATGCGTAGTCTTTTCTGAATCCTTTAATATAAAATTAAACGGAGACTTCAAATCTGGAAAAATTGATACAGAGCAATATTTAAAAATAATGTGTATTTTTGCCACACTCTGTATATCCGAATCAATATTTTTTTTCAAGAACACTACCATAACATCAAACCGGTCATTTGTAACAACTGTTGTAGGCCTATATAACACTTTTTGTCGTGGAACTAATACATAAAAAAGTTAAGAGTAATTTTCCATACTTAATTAACTCTCTGTTTAGAAATATTATTGATAACAAGATAAACTTAATTACTTCTAAATAGAAAAAAGTCAGACAAATTAATCGTCATTATCATGACACTGATTATTTTATCAATGTGGTATTTATTGCGAATGGGTGTGGGCAATTCTGTATGAAAATCAATGCTTTCTTTTGTTTCTTATTTTCTGTCAGTCCTGTGTATAATTCTCGCTAAAGATATGCAGAATTGAGATTGGAAATACTATTATAAGGAAATCTATGACAGAGATATCGCTTGAATAAAAAACCTGCATTCGAAATAAAACATTAGCTCTTCTTTCAGCTTGCGCCGTTCTTTTATAATTTATACGTTTTCTTCCTCTCCCTATAATTTCAAAGATGTGATGTGAAAAATAGTACGTGTAAAATACGGTTTATCTGAATTACAAAAGCAAAGAGCACAAGGCAAAATAGAGGAAAGCCTCCAGGAGACAGAATAAAAAAAACAACTGAGTACTTACCAGCGGCTGCCGCAAGACAGATGAGCAACGAAAAGAACAGAAGACGATCGGAGCGAAGCACAGCCATAATGTATAGTTTGTTAGACAGTTAACACACGCGCCGCCCAACGGGCGAAATATCAGCACTATTCACAGGTTTTGTAGTCCACCCCATGAGATCTATGACGCCACACCTTCACATAGTCCGCCCACTAGAGGCCAGGGGGACCTCCTCGATCTGAAATGAGAAATGTAGTGTTAAATGTGCGAACAACATGACTACAGAGATCAGGTGCATGTTTCACAACATATATAGGTCACTGTTTTACAATTTTACAGGGAAAAACACCTATTATGATAAACAAGTTGCAGGTTTCAGACGTTTCTAAAAAAAAAAGTACACAACTGTAAATTAATTATTACGTTAGAAGGTTTTAGTTCTCTATAAAGAAGGCTATGTATATGTTATATATTATGTTTTCTATGTGTTATATATTATGTCTCATTTCTACTGACTTGTTTACATTGTATTACGATTACCTACTCCAGTTTTTTTTTCTGTGTGTGCTGTATTTTGTAAATTTGTAGTGTTTTTTGTATCGCAGTTTTACTCCTGGTTGAATTTAAGAGAAGGCTAAATGGCCTTAACTCTGCCAGGTTAATAAACCATTATTATTATTATTATTATTATTATTATTATTATTATTATTATTATTATTATTAATTACTTACTTACTTACTTACTGGCTTTTAAGGAACCCGGGGGTTCATTGCCGCCCTCACATAATCCTGAGCAAGATTAATCCAGTGTCTATCATCATATCCCACCTCCCTCAAATCCATTTTAATATTATCTTCCCATCTACGTCTCGGCCTCCCCAAAGGTCTTTTTCCCTCCGGCCTCCCAACTAACACTCTATATGCATTTCTGGATTCGCCCATACGTGCTACATGCCCTGCCCATCTCAAGCGTCTGGATTTAATGTTCCTAATTATGTCAGGTGAAGAACACAATGCGTGCAGTTCTGTGTTGTGTAACTTTCTCCATTCTCCTGTAACTTCATCCCTCTTAGCCCCAAATATTTTCCTAAGCACCTTATTCTCAAACACCCCTAACCTATGTTCCTCTCTCACAGTGAGAGTCCAAGTTTCACAACCATACAGAACAACCGGTAATATGAATGTTTTATAAATTTTGAGTTTTTGACAGCAGATTGGATGATAACAGCTTCTCAACCGAATAATAACACGCATTTCCCATATTTATTCTGCGTTTAATTTCCTACCGAGTGTCATTTATATTTGTTACTGTTGCTCGCAGGTACTTGAATTTTTCCACCTCTTCAAAGGATAAATTTCCAATTTTTATATTTCCATTTCGTAAATATTCTGGTCACGAGACATAATCATATACTTTGTCTTTTCGGGATTTACTTCCAAACCTATCTGTTTACTTTCTTCAAGTAAAATTCCCGTGTTTTCCCTAATCGTTTGTGGATTTTCTCCTAACATATTCACGTCATCCGCATAGACAAGCAGCTGATGTAACCCGTTCAATTTCAAACCCTCTCTGTTATCCTGGACTTTCCTAATGGTATCTGCTTGTTTTAGCCCGCAGTGAACTGGAAACGCATCTGACAGAAACTGACCTGTACGGACTCTGCTGTACTTTTCACTGAGACACATTTTAATTAATCGAACTAGTTTCTTGGGAATACCAAATTCAATAAGAATATTATATAAAACTTCTCTCTTAACCGAGTCGCATGCCTTTTTGAAATCTATGAATAACTGATGCACTGTACCCTTATACTCCCATTTTTTCTCCATTATCTGTCGAATACAAAATATCTAATCAATAGTTGATCTATTACACCTAAAACCACACTGATTATCCCCAATATTATTATTATTATTATTATTATTATTATTATTATTATTATTATTATTATTATTGTTATAGTATTTCCGTACATGGCATTGTGATTTCACTCTTTTTGGTGATATTTTGTATTAGTTGGCAATACTGAAGAGACGGCCATATTAGCTTTTAGGAACTACTCTTACGTGATCCTCGCTATACGATTATTGTGCAACTATTACCTATACGAGTGCGTTTCTCTCTCTTTATGTTTCATTTCTATTGGTTTGTAATTTTTACCTTGCCAGGAATTATGACTCAAAAGATGAAACCTTTTAGCCACGCTCCGCAGTTAAACTCCAGTACCGTAAAAGTTATAGCTCACTTTTTAGACTTATTTCTTCGCGAAGCTAGAAATTCTTTTGAAAACTTCTTAGAGAGTAAGGTAGGATATCTATAAAGAACTTAATTGAAACAATGCGTCTGTTCAGTAACCTTTTCTGCTGCTTTTTTCGATGGAAGAAACAAATTTCGTAAGCGAAGTTACTTTATGTCTTGTGTGTATCTGTCATATATCCGTTGATAAGAGTAACCTGTGTATTTGACAGAGGAATTTTACAAGACTTCGTCACGTATTATATCGCTCCAAAACGACCTCAGCGCCAGAAATTCGTTTCTATAAATTTGAATACTGGCTTAACGATAAGAATCACACAGAATCTTAGATTTTATCATCTGGTTTTATTGATTTTTTGTCGTATTTAACTAAAATGGGAAATTTTTCATCGAGGCTGAGTAATGTAAGTAACATTATGTATCATACGAGGAAACAAAGAGGAAGGCAGAAAATAGAAAAGATTGGAGAAAGCTGGGTTTGCAGTGAAATACCTGCCCTTGGGCAGAACACTAAATGAATGAATGGATTAGGTTAGATTACCTGTGAGAGCGGGACCAATGTCAACTGTGCCTTATATCGACCGTTACTCCGTGCTACGGGAAAGCATTTTCCATAGCTCAACAAACGCATTCTCGCTGTAGTATGTAACGGAACTAAAGAATATTGAAAGAATAAAGTTTAAAACGCACGTTCAATTCAGATGCACGAAGATTTTGTGTCTATATGATGCGCCGTTTTGAACGTCGTCTTCACTGCTTAAATATATTAATTAATATTAAATGTCAATCTTGCATTCATTGCTTGAATGCGTAAAGTTGAAAAATGTTAAAACGTGTATATGCATCTTAATGGATTCATGCTAATCGATTTACAGGGAAACAGTTGGCGACACCAACTAAACAAAAGAACGACCATGCGATAAATTGATAGCGGTAAATCTAGCTGCAAAAATTATCGCGTTGTATGACTGTCATTGGTTGGAATTCAAAATTTCATTACACTTCATTGGTCGAAAATGTAATGACGTCATATAAACGAAATAGTCTGTAGTAATGTCACGAGAGGTCTGATATTTATCTGGGAAATCTCAGACCTCAGATGACATTTATTAGGACTATTTCGTGAATAAAATAAAAATTTAAATAATATACCCCTAAAATTCGATCACAAAATGTTAATAATTGTTTATTAATGAATACTTAACCTATTCAGACATTGTGAAGTTGAAATACTCGTAGATGAATATCGATTACTGCAATAAAGAAATTCGATGTTATTATTCAGTAATGCCAATTGCGAAAAGCGAAATGCCGGTTTAACAATGTTAATTACATGTACTGCGCTTTTCTCTTATTATTATAACATAAATACATTTTCAATATCTGCTGAAATCATAATTTAACAGTAAGAGTGGGGACAGCGATATACCGATGCTTACGTATTCACAGCGAGACATGTTGCTACACAGTGAAGCCATCTCTGTATAGATAGGCCTAATTAAAACACGAATTTTATTACGCCATACGGAAGGCATTTTGATCAAAGACATTATTACTATGCAAGGTCTTTGAGTTTGATTTCCGATGATGTTACATAAATTTGAACATCTGACTTTCTATTAATTGTTTCATTTCATTCACAAAATACAAATTTTATAGGCTACAATTTATAGGTTATGTTACCTGTGGGAGCAGGACCAATGTCAGCTGTGTCTTATTTCGACCGTTACAATCAGTGCTACACGAAAGCATTTTTTATAGCTCGACAAACGCATTCTCGCTGTAGTATGTAACGGAACTAAAGCTGCATCTACACAGCATCCAATCCAATATTCCAATCGCGTATGCGTGCAATCTGGGAAGAATATTGAAAGAATCAAGTTTAAAAGGTACGTTCAATTAAGATGTATGAAGATTTCGTGTCTACATGATGTGTTGTTTTCAACGTCATCTTCACTGCGTAAATATATTAATTAATATTAAATATCAATCTTGCAATCATTGCTTTAGAGTTGAAATAAAAGTTTAACCGTGTAGTTGCATCTTAATGTATTCATGATCATCAATTTACGGGGGAACAGCTGGCGACAACGACTAAACAAAAGAACGACCATGCGATAAATTGATAGCGGTAAATCTAGCTGCAAAAATTATTGCGATGTATGACTGTGATTGGTTGGAATTGAAAATTTCATTACACTTCATTGGTCGGAAATGTAATGACGTCATATAAACGAAATAGTCACCATAAAATCACAACGCTAGCCATTGCTTATTAAATGCAATAAAAAAATAATAATGGTAACTAGTCCGCATTGAAGATAAAGAGAGAAATCTCCCATCATGTGTGTAAAATCGATCCCAGGTCCGAAATATTTGTAGACATGTAGGCCTATGTATTACATATAACTTTTTTCTCAATTTAATAATATGTAGACGTTATTGTTTTGGAAATTGTTTTTGATATTCGAGACAACATCACACTTGAAACACGCCTGATACAAAATACTAATTCTGGAAATGATATCCGTCTATATCATGACATATCATCTGTATGAACATCAAATGATGCTGCTCCTTTGACATATGAACCAGGTGTGCTGGATGTTCCACCCATACACCCACACATCATCAGTCCAACGAACCAAGGCCGCTGAAGAATCACCCTTTCGAGCGGTGAGGTAACGCTCTCACATTCAAGTGCTTAATTTATTACCTTTTGGTCTTTGACTTTTAATGTGGGCTGCTTTTAGAAACTTATTGGTCCTTGTTATACATTGTTCAGCGTCATTCTTTTGTCTCTGTCGAGATGACAGTAATGTTAGTTTATAACTCTGCATGGTGTTAACGATTGACTGCTAAATGTATCGTAAATTCGAGTTATTACAAACATTGTAAAGTGAAACAAATGATAAACATATTATTTACACGCGGCCATGCTATTGTAACCAATTTAGGATGTAATTCATAACGAGCTCTTTACGAAATATATAGGGTGATTCAGAATAGTTAAACATTGTATTGAAATATAGATGATACCTATACAAGTAGGCCTATTTGAAGATGGAGAATGAATGGTCAGCGAAGCCTTTAGTTTCCCATAAGAGGGCGTCAAAGCTCGGTGTTTTGCTGCTCGACATTTAATGCTGCTTTCAGAAAATGATTTATATCAGTTATACATCGTTCTTGTCATTCTTTTCTTTTCATAATATATAACTCTGACTAGTGTTATAAGAATTGACAACAAAATGGGGTATATACTGGAGTTATTATGACTCCAGACATTGATAATAAGGTGTTGGTCGACGTAAACACACGACCATGCAATCACAGCCAATTCAAAACGTAATTCACAAAGAGCTTTGGATAAAATATACAGGATGATTCAGAATAACGGAAAAACGTTTTATTGAATTGTAGATGACACTCATACAAGTAGTTTGAAATGGGGAATAATTGGCCGGCGAAGCCTTTAGTCTGTCATAAGAGAGGTTGAAAGCTTAGTCTTTTGGTCTTTAATGTTGCTTTCAGAAAACAATAGATTTTTATTATACGTTGTTCAGCGTTACCCTTTTGTCTACATTTATAATTGACTGGTGGCATTATAATATTTGACAGAAAAGTGTATTGTATATTGGAGTTACATACATTTTAGAATAAGGCAATAATAATAAACATAAGCTAATTACAGGCGACCATGCTACAATAAATAATTCAATATGAATCCACAAAGTACTTTGTATGAAATATACAGGGAGTTTAAAAAATACGGGGCATAATTTCAGGTATGTACAGTATTTCCCACATGTAGACAATCAAAATAGTTCATTACAACATGTGTCCGGAAATGCTTCATTTCCGAGTTATGGCCTTCACAACATTGAAATTCACCGGAACGTTTTTCTTACGATCCCAAACTCCAGGAGTATTGCATATGTCCTCAGAACATGCCACAATTCGATTCCGAAGGGATTCTAAATCAGGCACCGGAGACTAATAAACCAATGATTTTAAATGGCCCCACAAGTAGAAATCGAGAGGGTTCAGATCAGGTGAGCGTGGAGGCCAAGCAATTGGGCCATCTCTACCTATCCATCGATTAGGAAACCTTCGATCCAAGTACCGGCGAGCCGTACGACTGAAGTGTGCAGGAGCGCCATCATGCAAGAAGTGAATGTGTTGACGATTGATCAGTGGAGTGTCTTCTAAAACATGAGGTATGGTGTTTTCCAGGAAGTTTGTGTACGCCTGCCCCGTAAGTCTGTTTACAAGTACATGGGGTCCAACTAATCGATCACCAATGATACCGGCCCACATGTTGAGGGAGAACCGCACCTGGTGATGAGATGGAACAGTTGCACGTGGGTTTTCATACGCCCATACATGCTGATTGTGGAAATTTGTTATGCCATCTCGTGTGAACTGTGCTTCATCTGTAAATAATACTAAGGCAGGAAAGTTCGGATTTACACCACACTGCTGCAAGAACCACTGACAGAACCTAACTCGTGCAGGGTAATCTGCTGTTGACAGGGCCTGTGCACGTTGCAAATGATAAGGATACAATTGATACTCTTTCAACAGTCTCCAGACAGTCGTATGAGGAACATTGACTTGCAAAGCTATCCTTCGTGTGCTGATAGAAGGAGTCATGTTCACAGCGTCCAAAATCTCCTCCTGTACTTCTGGAGTTGTAGATCTTAGTCGTCCCCTTCCCAAACCAGGAGAGTTAAATTTTCCATACTCGCACAGACGGTAATGGAGACGTACAAATGTCTTCCGATCTGGACATTGTCGCTGTGGGTACCTCTCCTGGTACAAACGACGAGCCAGCGCAGCATTGCCGTCCGCCTTACCGTACATGAAGTGTATCTCTGCCAGCTCTTGATTTGAATACATTTCGCACAGCCTAACGCCTACACAACACTGAATGTAACCTTCGCCTCGGAATGAACTGTCAGAGTGCCTCTTAATGTCTCCTTTGACGGCAACGACCTGCGGAAAGAAAAACGTTCCGGTGAAATTCAATGTTGTGAAGGCCATAACTCGGAAATGAAGCATTTCCGGACACATGTTGTAATGAACTATTTTGATTGTCTATATGTGGGAAATATATACCTGAAATTATGCCCCGTATTTTTGAAACACCCTGTATAGGGTGATTCAGAACAACAATGAAATATTTTATTGTAATATATGTGACACCTACAAAGTATTTTGAGATAGAGAAGTCTTTAGTTTCTCGTAAAAGGGTCTCAGAGTCCAGTCTTTTGCTCTTCGACATTTAATGCTGATTTCAGAAAATTATTTGTTCCATTATTTTTTCTTTTCGAAGATAACAGTAATGTTAGTTTATAATTCTTGACTTGTGTTAAGAATTGACAGCAAAATGTATCGTAAATAGAAGTTATTATAGACATTGAACAACGAGGGAATAAATAGTAAACGTATTTACAGACGACTACGCTGTCACATGTAATTCAGAATGTATATAGAGCTCTGTATTTAATGTACAGGGTGATTCAGAATAACATGAATAGATTTTATTGGGATATAGTTGACACCGACAGTAGTATTTTGAGATAGAGAATAAGTCCGTCAGTTTCTCGTGAAAGGGCATTAAAGTTTAGATATCTCCTGGAGATTGTGGAACATTTTAATTTTAATCTTCAATATTGTCTTTCAGCTGTTACAAAGTAGTGCTAAGTACTGATTGTATTTTGTCATGATTTAATGCAACACTGAATATCCTACAAGTTTATGGAACAGTGATTGTGACTCGTTTTAGAAAAAAAAAATCCCTCTCTTTGCTACAAATTTTCTTCGTATAGTTGTATTTCTATTTAATATTAGCCCTGAACTGGAGGAGTCTCTTGTGATGTAAGGACAAATAAACCAGATGTTTTTTGAATATGGGAAATAGGAATTTAACATTGCCATTTAAAATATATGAATAAAAGAGCAAGGTATGGCTTACATGGTAAGTCATATTCATGAATTTAGTAGGCTTTGGAAAACAAAAAACATACATCATTTCTAGTTACCCTTCGAACAACCCAATATTTGATAATTGTCATTAGTCATTACTTTGTGTTACATAGTTCGTTTGCTCAGAACAATCAACTGGTATGTAGATATTGTTCATTCTATGTAATAACTTAAGGTCTGTATGTTGGTAATAATGATAAACCTTGCATTCATGTCAAGACTTGTTTTGGTATCATATATGGAAATAATACATGATATTCTTATTGAATTTGGTATTTCCAAGAAACTGGTTCGATTAATTAAAATGTGTCTCAGTAAAGCGTACAGCAGAGTCCGTATAGGCCAGTTTCTGTCAGATGCTTTTCCAATTCACTGCGGGCTAAAGCAAGGAGATGCACTATCACCTTTACTTTTTAACTTTGCTCTAGAGTATGCCATTAGGAAAGTGCAGGATAACAGAGAGGGTTTGGAATTGAACAGATTACATAAGCTTCTTGTCTATGGGGATGACGTGAATATGTTAAGAGAAAATCCACAAACGATTAGGGAAAACACGGAAATTTTACTTGAAACAATAAAGAGATAGGTTTGGAAGTAAATCCCGAAAAGACAAAGTATATGATTATGTCTCGTGACCAGAATATTTACGAAATGGAAATATAAAAATTTGAAATTTATCCTTAGAAGAGGTGGAAAAATTCAAATACCTGGGAGCAACAGTAATAAATATAAATAATACTCGGGAGGAAATTAAACACAGAATAAATATGGGGAATGCGTGTTATTATTCGGTTGAGAAGCTTTTATCATCCAGCCTGCTGTCAAAAAATCTGAAAGTTAGAATTCATAAAACATTTATATTACCGGTTGTTCTTTATGGTTATGAAACTTGGACTCTCACCTTGAGAGAGGAACATAGGTTAAGGGTGTTTGAGAATAAGGTGCTTAGGAAAATATTTGGGGCTAAGAGGGATGGAGTTGCAGGAGAATGGAGAAAGTTACACAACACGGAACTGCACGTATTGTATTCTTCACCTGACATAATTAGGAACATTAAATCCAGACGTTTGAGATGGGCAGGGCATGCAGCACGTATGGGCGAATCCTGAAATGCATATAGAGTGTTAGTTGGGAGGTCGGAGGGAAAAAGACCTTTAGGGAGGCCGAGACGTAGATGGAAGATAATATTAAAATGGATTTGAGGGAGGTGGGATATGATGATAGAGACTGGATTAATCTTGCTCAGGTTAGGGACCAATGGCGGGCTTATGTGAGGGCGGCAATGAACCTCCGGGTTCCTTAAAAGCCAGTAAGTAAGTAAGTATATGGAAATAATCATAAAAATTATTGAGAACAATGGAGTAAACATGAACTTAATATTTTTTTTAGTACGCGCTCTCTAAAATAGTTGCTTTTCGGGCTGTTATCAGTACGAAAACTTGAACTTTAGCTGCCTAGGCTGCTAAAGTCGTCATAGCAACCTTTAGCGGCGTTGTAAACAAAATCAACGCAGCTAAAATAAATGATAAAAGGAGAACTATTGCTATTCATTGTTAAATAATTTGTACATGAATTCTAGAAAAAATTGGAGTGTTGTCCAAATTAGACCTCAACGTGCCCGCAATTGCGAACACGACACAGTTCATATATTGAGGCTAATTCCCCTCATGTGTGGTCTAACATCTCAGGAGTAACTTTCTCAAAAGCTGAGAAAATCTTTGCTCTGAAATCATGAATATATCTGGGTCACTGTGCATATATATCATTCTTCACGAAACCCAGAGAAAGAAATCGGGTGGTGTTAGGTCTGGGGAATTTGGAGGCCACATAATTGGCCCTCCTCGACCACACCGGTTGTTACCAAATGTGTCATCCAGATAATCACGGACGTCTGTTGCCCAATGAGTTGGTGCACCATCCTGTTGGAACACGTTACCCAAGTTCTTTTCCTGTTGCAGTTGTGGTTCGAAAATGTTTTTCAACATGTCTAGGTATAATCCTGATCGAACTGTTGATATGATATGATATATGATATGATATGATATGATATGATATGATATGATATGATATGATATGATATGATATGATATGATATGATATGATATGATATGATATGATATGATATGATATGATATATTTCGTCACAGCACTTCATTACATGTAATGATGTACCTCACATTTCTGTATCCGGTGCCACCATTAATATATTACAGTAACACATTATTTGCAGTACACGTGTACACAAATACTCCCAATTACACTATGTACCCTTGTTCAATCTCCCCTTCAATATTTCTCCTACATTTCATTTGCTATTCTCTTTTTGTTCATTAATCCTAATATATCCAATATTATATACGTCTTTCAACCCCCTTTTTCCTCTAACTACTATTCAGTAAAATCTCAATTTCGCTTTTTCTCTATAAATTATCATGTTGAATTATTTGTCCTATTTGATCTTTGACCTTTTCTCCTATCTTTCTCTTATATTCACTTACTGTTCCAACGTTCAAAACTTAGTACTAATTTTATGCGTCACTTGTTCACTTCTCTTAACCGTTTTTCACTATTTTCACTCATTCCTATTTGCGCTCACTTTCACTTTCTCACTATTCCACTTACACCTAATCCTTTCTCACTATTCTCTCTTCATATAAATACTTTTATTTATTTCTACACATCAGCTTGTACACTTTCCCTCTCCCCTATACTTTCGATCATTTACAATTTCACTTTACTTGCACTTCTTGATCACATCCCCACATTTTTTTAAACATATCAAATACTTCTTCTATATCGTCAGCTGTCGCAGGTTCTGACCTTTCTTTACTGTTCATATCTGTCTTATTTCTATCTCTGTCTTTCTTTCTATTTATTTCTTGTTCTAGTTCATATGATAGGCTACATGCGGATTTTCACGTCGCCATATGATTGCATTATGGGTATTCACTCGCCCACTGACATGGAAGGTTGCTTCGTCAGAAGATACCCATCTATTCAAGAAACACTTTATTCAGTCGTTGCTGAGTGACTTCTTTTGTTTCTTATCCAGTAACAATGATGATACAAATGTCCCGTGCTTCAGTATCACGTTGGAATTGAAATGAATTCTACAGCATCTCCATTATAAACTTTATAGTCATTTTATTTTACGTCTTCCCAAACGGTTCAAACTGTATTTCTGTCATATAACAATTTTCGGTCGTTGTAAAGCGTGGACGTAATTGAAGCAAATTACAATATAATATATGTAAGATATATTCTAGAAGTAACGTTATAGAATAAACTCAGAAATGACGTATTCCCGCTTTATTTAAGTTGGTGGTAGTTGTGTTTTCACATTGCTTTACAGTACACTATTGAACTAAACAAAAAGAGTGGTAGTAGGAGGGAGAAAATTCCTAAGAGCTATAGCAGGAGATGGAGTGGATCAGGTCAGGAAAGAAAAAATCAGACGTCAGTTAGGAATTTTCAGCTGCTACATAGTAGAACAACAAGCAAGCTGTCTATCACATGTACAGAGAATGGAGACAAGTAGAATCCTTGACAGAGAATGTAAGCACACAAAGAGAAAAATGGAAATGAAGGACTGCCATAAAACGAATCAAGACTTCAGTTTTAACTTTCTAATAGCTTTGTCCATATCCTCTTGCGGATGGATGAACCTACAATGTCCTAAATTGTCAAGTTGAAAATGTTAAAGGTGAAAATAAAAAGGTGAATACAGAATTGAAAAGTATGAAGATCAAAATGAAAGAGATGAAGAGAGAAATGAAAAGTGTGGACACACAAATTGAAACGATTTAGATGAAAATGAAAGAGGTGGTCAATTTTGTTATATCTTTGATTCTGACTTATTCCGTGGTTACAAAGTTCGCGTTCATGATCAGAAAATTCTAAATAAATTATCTTTGAAAACCAGTGTATCAAAACCAAATTGTACAATACAGAAATGATGAATACAAAAAATAAATGCAAAAACACAAAAAGGAATTGAAAAGGTAAAAATAAAACTGTGAATACAAAACTTAAAATTCTGAGGCTAAAATAAAAAATGGAAATAAAATTGAAAGCGATGAACATAAAAATGAAACTTGTAGAGTTGAAAAATTAAAATGGCAGAGCTAGAAATGGAAATGGCTAGGATAATAATGGAAGTGCTGGATTTAGAGGTAAAATTACAAAGATAAAAGTGAAATGGCGAAGTGAAAAATGAAATGACGAGGTTAAAAATGAAATGTAGGAAATATAAATGAGATGTCGAAGATACAAATGAAATGCCGAAGATACAAATGAAATGCCGAAGATACAAATGGAATGGCGAAGATACAAATGATATGGTGAAGATAAAAACGAGATATAGAAGATATAAATGAAATGTCGAAGATACAAATGAAATGTGGAAGATATAAATGAAATGTATGTATTTATTTACACTGCAAGTGGGCAAGCACCCGGTGGCAGTGGTATACACAATATAAACAATACACACAAAAAAAAGATAAGCAATACACAATAAATTTACAATACACAATACAATTATACAATACACAATACAATTTTATACACAATATAATTTAACACAATAATAATAAAACATAAATAAAATACCTAATTTTACATTACAACCTACATAATTATGTATAGGCCCTACATAAGTTTCAATAGTCTTTCACAAATGTGACGGTGAAGATAAAAATGAAATATCGAAGATACAAGTGAAATGTCGAAGAAACAAATGAGATGGTGAAGAAACAAGTGGAAAACAAATTAGATGGCGATGTTACAAATGATACGTCGGAGATACAAATGAGATGGCGAAGACACAAATGAAATGTCGGAAATACAAATGAGATGTCGAAGATACAAATGAAATGTCGGAAATACAAATAAGTTGTCGAAGATACAAATGAAATGTCGGAAATACAAATGAGATGTCGAAGATACAAATGAAATATCGGAAATACAAATGAGATGTCGAAGATACAAATGAAATGTCGGAAATACAAATAAGTTGTCGAAGATACAAATGAAATGTCGGAAATACAAATGAGATGTCGAAGAGACAAATGAAATGTCGGAAATACAAATGAGATGTCGAAGATATAAATGAAATGTCAGAAATACAAATGAGATGTCGAATATACAAATGAAATGTCGGAAATATAAATGAAATGTCGAAGATACAAATGAAATATCGGAAATATGAGATGGTGAAGATATAAGTGAAATGTCGAATATACAAATGAAATGTCGAAGATATAAATGAGATGGTGAAGATAAAAATGAGATATCGAAGATACAAATGAAATGTCAAAGAATCAAATGAGATGGCGAAGAAACAAACGGGGAAACAAATGAGATGCGAAGATACAAATGAAATGTCGGAGATACAAATGAGATGGCGAAAATACAAATGAGACGGCGAAGATACAAATGAAATGTCGCGGGTACAAATGAGATGACGAAGATACAAATGACATAGCGAAGAAAAAATGAATTAGCGAAGAAAAAATGAATTGGCGAAGATAACAAATGAATTAGCGAAGATAACAAATGAAATGGCGGAGATAGCAAATGAAATTGTGAATATAAGAACGCGGTGTTGAATAGGCTATACGAACGAAATGGTGCCGATTAGAAGAGATGGTGAAGATAAGAATGCAATGATGAAATAAGAACGAAATGTTTAAGATAAAAATGAAACGGTGAAGATAACGCGATGGTGAAGATAGAAATTAAATGGTAAAGATGGAAATGAATCAGTTAAGATAAAAATGAAATGGTGAAGATAACGCGATGGTGAAGATAGAAATTAAATGGTAAAGATGGAAATGAATCAGTTAAGATAAAAATGAAATGGTGATAAAAATGAAATGGTGAAGATAACGCGATGGTGAAGATAGAAATTAAATGGTAAAGATGGAAATGAATCAGTTAAGATAAAAATGAAATGGTGAAGATAACACGATGGTGAAGATACAAATTAAATGGTAAAGATGGAAATGAATTAGTTAAGATAAAAATGAAATGATGGAGATAAAAGGAAGAAAGAAAGAAGAAAATAAGAATGGTGAAGACAAAATTAATCATAGTGGTGAATAAATAAAAAAAAATAGTGTGGAAGGTAAAACTGAAACTGTTGAAGATAAAAGTGGAAATGATGAAGATAAAGTAATGTTGATGTAGTGAAATTCGTGGAGATCAAAATGAAATTGATGAATATAAAGTTGAAAAAACTGAAGGTTAATTATGCAAGATAATGATTAAGGAAACTAAAATTAAGATAAAGGTGAAGTTAAAGGCGAAAGTGCGGATGAAACGAAGAGTAACATGATGAAGATGAAAATGGAAGAGATGAATGAAGAAGATGGAATATAAGCTGCAGATCAATAAGACGCAAAACAAGAGGCAGATGAGTAAGACGAAAGAGAAGATTGTAATGACTAAATAAAAAATGAATGAGAAGGGGAGGGAGAAGAAGATGAGACTCAAAATGATGATAAAGACGAATTTGAAGATAGTATAGGTCAAGATCATTATATCGGTTTGATTTGTACTACTAAAGAATACAACTTGACTTTCTACGTTTCGTAATATTTTAAACCTACACACACAGAGTGGGTATAATGGTGTCATATTTTGTTGGAGGCTGTATATAAATTAATAGTCCATTAGTATTCTAACAAGATGTTTGTACACGTACGTCTGTTAATGTATTGCGGGATGTTCTGGGTGTTGCTGAATGGCGTGACATCGAAGTAAATGAATCGAGTGGTTTGTTAGTTTGAGGGAGTGTTCACCGCCCTCTTAACTAATAACAACTATACTTGGCCCAGACAAAGCTACTCATAACATTGGGAATAATATTTCATATAACCAGGATGAAACATGATCCAATTGTGAAAACGATCTAACAAGTTCAGTTCTCCTAAGCCAAGCTCATAAACCTCATTACCCCATACTACTTCAGGTTGGAAAGCACGTTAGTTTTTTTTTTTTTTTGTAATATCATTTTTTCTGTCTTCCTCTCTTCATTTCTCCTTCCTTTCTTTCTGTTTGTCGTTCTTTCTGTCTTCCTATCTTTCTCTCTGTTTTTCTTTCTATCTGTCGTTCTATGTCTGTCTTTCTTTCTTTCTTTCTTTCTTTCTTTCTGTCTTTCTATTTGTCTTTCTATCTTTCTGTCTTTCTTTCTATCTATCGGTCTTTCTTTCTTCTTTCTTTCTTTCTTTCTTTCTTTCTTTCTTTCTTTCTTTCTTCATGTTTGTCTTTCTTTCTATCTGTCTTACTTTGTTTTCCTTTCTGTTTTTCTTTCTTTCTTTCTCTCTTTCTTTCTTTCTTTCTTTCTTTCTGTCTTTCTTTTTGTTCGTCTTTCTTTCTTTCTGTCTTTCTTTCTGTTTGTCTTTCTATTTATCTGTCTTTCTATCTATCTGTCTTTCTTTCTATCTATCGGTCTTTCTGTATTTCTTTTTTCTTTCTTTCTTTCTTTCTTTATGTTTGTCTCTCTTTCTATCCGTCTTTCTTTCTGCCTGTTTTACTTTCTATCTGTCTTTCTTTCTGTCTGTTTCTGTCTGTTGTCTTTCTTTCTGTTTGTCTTTTTTTTTTATTTCTGTTTGTCTTTCTATCTGTTTTTCTTTCTGTCTGTTTCTGTCTGTCTGTTGTCTTTTTTCTGTTTGTCTTTCTTTCTTTCTGTTTGTCTTTCTATCTGTCTTTCTTTCTGTCTGTTTCTGTCTGTCTGTTGTCTTTCTTTCTGTTTGTCTGTCTTTCTTTCTTTTTTTCTGTTTGTCTTTCTATCTGTCTTTCTTTCTTTCTGTTTCTGTCTGTTGTCTTTCTTTCTTTCTGTTTCTGTCTGTTGTCTTTCTTTCTGTTTGTCTTTCTTTCTTTCTTTCTTTCTTTCTTTCTGTTTGTCTTTCTATCTGTTTTTCTTTCTGTTTGTTTCTGTCTGTCTGTTGTCTTTCGTTCTGTTTGTCTTTCTTTCTTTCTTTCTTTCTTTCTTACTTTCTGTTTGTCTTTCTTTCTGTCTGTTTCTGTCTGTCTGTCTGTTGTCTTTCTTTCTGTTTGTCTTTCTTTCTTTCTGTTTGTCTTTCTTTCTTTCTTTCTGTTTGTCTTTCTATCTCTCTTTCTTTCTGTCTGTTTCTGTCTGTCGTCTTTCTTTCTATTTGTCTTTCTTTCTTTCTTTCTTTCTGTTTGTCTTTCTATCTGTTTTTCTTTCTGTTTGTTTCTGTCTGTCTGTTGTCTTTCTTTCTGTATGGCTTTTTGTATCTGTCTTTCTTTCTATCCATTTCTGTCTGTCTGTTGTCTTTCTTTCTGTTTGTCTTTCTTTCTTTCTTTCTTTCTTTCTTTCTGTTTGTCTTTCTATCTGTCCTTTTTTCTGTCTGTTTCTGTCTGTCTGTTGTCTTTCTTTCTGTTTGTCTTTCTTTCTTTCTGTTTGTCTTTCTTTCTTTCTTTCTTTCTGTTTGTCTTTCTATCTGTCCTTCTTTCTGTCTGTTTCTGTCTGTCTGTTGTCTTTCTTTCTGTTTGTCTTTCTTTCTTTCTTTCTGTTTGTCTTTCTATCTGTCTTTCTTTCTGTCTGTCTGTTGTCTTTCTTTCTGTTTGTCTTTCTTTCTTTCTTTCTGTTTGTCTTTCTATCTGTCTTTCTTTCTGTCTGTTTCTGTCTGTCTGTTGTCTTTCTTTCTTTCTTCCTTTCTATCTGTTTGTCTTTCTATCTGTTTTTCTTTCTGTCTGTTTCTGTCTGTCTGTTGTCTTTTTTTCTGTTTGTCTTTCTTTCTTTCTGTTTGTCTTTCTATCTGTCTTTCTTTCTATCTGTTTCTGTCTGTCTGTTGTCTTTCTTTCTGTTTGTCTTTCTTTCTTTCTTTCTTTCTTTCTGTTTGTCTTTCTATCTGTCTTTCTTTCTGTCTGTTTCTGTCTGTCTGTTGTCTTTCTTTCTGTTTGTCTTTCTTTCTTTCTTTCTTTCTTTCTGTTTGTCTTTATATCTGTCTTTCTTTCTGTCTGTTTCTGTCTGTCTGTTGTCTTTCTTTCTGTTTGTCATTCTTTCTTTCTTTCTTTCTGTTTGTCTTTGTATCTGTCTAGCTT
Source organism: Periplaneta americana (assembly GCF_040183065.1). Lineage (NCBI taxonomy): Eukaryota > Metazoa > Arthropoda > Insecta > Blattodea > Blattidae > Periplaneta > Periplaneta americana. The sequence continues at coordinate 42,865,334 of NC_091118.1, read as the reverse complement.
TCTCTCTATTTCTCTTTCTTTCTTTCTTTCTTTCTTTCTTTCTGTCTATCTGTCTTTCTTCCTATCTTTCTTTTTATCTATCGGTCTTTCTGTCTGTCTGTCTTCCTTTCTTTCTGTCTGTATTTCTTTCTGTCTGTCTTCTGTCTGTCTTTCTTTCTATCTGTCTGTCTTTCTTTATGTCTTTGTTTGTTTGTTTGTTTCTTTCTTTCTTTCTCTCTCCATGTTTGTCTTTCTTTCTATCTGCCTTACTTTCTATCTGTCTTTCTTTCTGTCTATTTCTGTCTGTTTGTCTTTATTTCTGTTTGTCTTTCTTTCTTTCCTTCCTTCTTAACGCTTTTCATAAGGAGGACTAGGTTAGAATTAAAGTTATTTGCACATCTGTTGCTCTCACTTTAACATTGACAACGCAAAACCATTAAATCATACGCTTTCCCCATGATGATCCTATCGCGTTAAGCCTCTCGTACATAGAATAAGGGAATCCGTTTGCTACGTCGTGTGAAATCACATCAAAGAGAATAACTGTCGGCGTAATGGATGGATTTAATTTGAGCCCTTGTTTGATTTAATTTTGTGGAAGTAGTTAGAGATAAATTAATTAATCCATCTGGAACGTAACGTTGGCATGCGACTTCTTTGCATTGTGGAATTTATTGTTATTGAGTCTTTTATTTCAAGATGGTGGTGGAAGGAATATGAGCAAACGCCTCGTAAATTAATCAGTCTGATTAAACTGTGCCGAGATGTATTGTGTGAACCAGGGTTTGCGTGTTCGCCTCACTTTGTATATATCCAGGGATGTCCAACATCTAATCAAAACGAGGAGAGAATCTTTCTACATTCTTCGTAACGTTGTTTCAGACTTTATTATCGCACCTGGATATAGTCTGTTTTTCTGTCTCATCTGCTATTTTGTGTCGTCTCTCTATTTTCCGTTTATTTTTCTCTATGTTTTCCTCCCTAGTCACCCTGTCTTTCTGTCTATATTTTCCTGTCTCTTCGTCTCTCTATTTTCCGTCTCTTTTTCTCTATGTTTTCCAGCCTAATCACCCTGTCTTTCTGTGTATATTTTCCTTTCTCTTCGTCTCTCTATTTTCCGTCTCTTTTTCTCTATGTTTTCCAACCTAATCACCCTGTCTTTCTGTGTATATTTTCCTCTCTCTTCGTCTCTCTATTTTCCGTCTCTTTTTCTCTATGTTTTCCAGCCTAATCACCCTGTCTTTCTGTGTATATTTTCCTGTCTCTTCGTCTCTCTATTTTCCGTCTCTGTTTCTCTATGTTTTCCTGCCTAGTCACTCTGTCTTTCTGTCTATATTTTCCTGTCTCTTCGTCTCTCTATTTTCCGTCTCTTTTTCTCTATGTTTTCCTGCCTAATCACCCTGTCTTTCTGTCTATATTTTCCTGTCTCTTCGTCTGTCTATTTTCCGTCTCTTTTTCTCTATGTTTTCCTGCCTACTCACCCTGTCTTTTTGTCTATTTTTTCCTGTCTCTTCGTCTCTCTATTTTCCGTCTCTTTTTCTCTATGTTTTCCTGCCTAGTCACCCTGTCTTTTTGTTTATTTTTTCCTGTCTCTCTATTTTCCGTCTCTTTTTCTCTATGTTTTCCTGCCTAGTCACCCTGTCTTTCTGTCTATATTTTCCTGTCTCTTCGTCTCTCTATTTTCCGTCTCTTTTTCTCTATGTTTTCCTGCCTAATCACCCTGTCTTTCTGTCTATATTTTCCTGTCTCTTCGTCTGTCTATTTTCCGTCTCTTTTTCTCTATGTTTTCCTGCCTAGTCACCCTGTCTTTTTGTCTATTATTTCCTGTCTCTTCGTCTCTCTATTTTCCGTCTCTTTTTCTCTATGTTTTCCTGCCTAGTCACCCCGTCTTTCTGTCTATATTTTCCTGTTTCTTCGTCTATTTTCCATCTCTTTTTCTCTATGTTTTCCTGCCTAGTCACCCTGTCTTTCTGTCTACATTTTCCTGTCTCTTCGTCTCTCTATTTTCCGTCTCTTTTCCTCTATGTTTTCCTGCCTAGTCACCCTGTCTTTCTGTCTATATTTTCCTGCTTCTTCGTCTCTCTACTTTACGTCTCTTTTTCTCTATGTTTTCCTCCCTAGTCACCCTGTCTTTTCGTCTATATTTTCCTGTCTCTTCGTCTCTCTATTTTCCGTCTCTATTTCTCTATGTTTTCCTGCTTAGTCACCCTGTCTTTTTGTCTATATTTTCCTGTCTCTTCGTCTCTATATTTTCCTATCTCTTCGTCATCCTGTCTTTCTGTCGCGTCGTCTCTCCGTCTTTCTGTATTTTCGTCTGTCTGCTTTTCTCTCCCTATGCCTCTCTCTTCTTCTGTTTCTGGTTTCTCTCTTTCCTGTGCCTACGTCCCTCATATTATTGACTCTACACCTCTTTATCTTTCTAATTCTATTTTGCCTCTATTTATGTATGTATTTCTTCTCTTTAAGTCTGCTCTTCTGCCTGTCTTCATTATTTCCTATTCTGTTTCCTTTTTTATTTTCTTATGTCTCTGTTTTGTTCAGCTTTATTTTTATCCAGTTACGTACGTTAGTTTATACACTTAGACACGGGTATAATAATTATATTCTCTTTCTTTCCTCCCATCTTTGTTGTTTTCTTTCTTCCTTTGGCCTCTCTTGTTTTATGCTTCGACTTTTCTTTTCCGTTGTTTAACCTCCATTCATTTCCTTTTTTATTTTTCTCTTACGTTATATTTCTCTTTTGATCCCTTCATGTTTCTGTGTTCAAGTCTTTTTTCATTTTCGTTTCTTCAATATTATATTTTCTTTATATCTCCCTCTCTTTCCCTTACACAACGTTAGCATCGCACTGTTTTACAGTAGCAAATCTGAACTCAGCTAGACGTGCTTCCAGTTACTTCCGAATTCTGCACTGGCCTCACTTCTAGAATAATGACCAACATTTAACAACTCCGGCCCGGAACAGCTGCTGTTCTCTCACTCCAAGCGCCATTCAATCCGTGCTGCACCATTTCTTCCCCGGCGGTAGATATTTCACTGTTACTTCCCTTTCAGCTTTATTACTTGTCCGAAAGAAAACCCTGGCTTAATAAACACGAAATATTCAACACTTGTCTTGTTCCGCTTACGGCTCTGACATAATATATTAGGTTACATTATTATTAGCTATTTGATAGTCGTTCCAACCAGGTTTAATAATCGGCCTCCTAATCAATTCTAAATGAATATTTATATTTAATTCAATTTTTTCTTTAATAGAAACCCCAGTTAGGTAGGCTATCATTGAAAAATTTATTGAAAATAAGTTACAACAAACAATTTAGGCCACAAGACAAATTACATTTTATAAAGAATGTAAATGATGATTAATTATGCAAATCGATGACTTGAGTGCAGTGGATGATATTATTATTATTATTATTATTATTATTATTATATTATTATTATTATTATTATTATTATTACTATTATTATTATGTCTCGTGACCAGAATATTGTACGAAATGCAATATAAAAATTGGAGAAAAAGGGGTGGAAAAATTCAAATATCTTGGAGCAACAGTGACAAATATAAATGACACTCGAGAGGAAATTAAACGCAGAATAAATATGGGAAATGCCTGTTATTATTCGGTTGAGAAGCGTTTATCATCTAGTCTGCTGTCAAAAAAATCTGAAAGTTAGAATTTATAAAACAGTTATATTACCGGTTGTTCTGTACGGTTGTGAAACTTGGACCATCACTCTGAGAGAGGAACATAGGTTAAGGGTGTTTGAGAATAAGGTGCTTAGGAAAATATTTGGAGCTAAGAGAGATGAAGTTATAGGAGAATGAAGAAAGTTACACAACGCAGAACTGCACGCATTGTATTCTTCACCTGACATAATTAGGAACATTAAATCCAGACGTTTGAGATGCGCAGGGCATGTAGCACGTATGGGCGAATCCAGAAATGCATATAGAGTGTTAGTTGGGAGACCGGAGGGAAAAAGACCTTTGGGGAGGCCGAGACGTAGATGGGAGGATAATATTAAAATGGATTTGAGGGAGGTGGGATATGATGGTAGGGACTGGATTAATCTTGCTCAGAATAGGGACCGATGGCGGGCTTATGTGAGGGCGTCAATGAACCTTCGGGTTCCTTAAAAGCCATTTGTAAGTAAGTATTATTATTATTATTATTATTATTATTATTATTATTATTATTATTATTATTATTATTATTATTATTATTAGAGCCCGGATGTTTGGCAAAATTCCCTTTTTAACGGGTGCAAGTAAATAATCATTTTCATAGATATAAATGTGATTTGGGGTAAATCAAAGTGATTGGGCCAATTTTTATTTTGCCTATTTCTTACTGATTCAATAATAATAGATGCCTTCTTTGAGTTTAAAACAATATTTCTTGTTTATTTGCAATTTTCTAATTAATTGTAATCTAATCTGTATGAAATATACGTGAAACAATGACTCACTTTACTAATAATAGTACAGTAGTGGCAAAAAAAAAACCGGACCGACCCTTGTAACTGATTTCAGAGCGTTGTTCACTCCAGAGCCACGATAGACTGGTAACTAAGACTTTCGTGGTTCGAATCCCACCTGGGAAGGGAACTTTTTTTTGTTCCTGATTCAAATTTATTCCTAATACTTTTCGATTGCAGCGATATTTTACTACTTAATTAACTTATTCCCAGAACATGAATTTTACCAGCTTATTTTCTAATGGCTTTCAAATGGGCTACGTCAGCAGTCGAAACTACAACAATTTCAATAGATTACTCGCTATCTTGTGAACGCGGGCGTGGCATGCGCAGTGGCTCATTTCGGGGACTTTGATTATTCCGTCGGTCCGTTTTTTTGCCACTACTGTACATAAAATAAAATTATTTCAGTGCTTAATCTGCTAATAATCATGCTAAAATAATATCTAATCTTCAAGTCCACACTTATGGAGTAACGGTTAGCGCGTCTGGCCGCGAAATCAGGTGGTCCGGGTTCGATTCCCGGTCGGGGCAAGTTACCTGGTTGAGGTTTTTTTCCGTGGTTTTCCTTCAACCCAATGTGAGCAAATGCTGGGTAACTGTAGGTGCTGGACCCCAGACTCATTTCACCAGCATTATCACCTTCATCTCATTCAGACGCTAAATAACCTAAGATGTTGATAAACCGTCGTCAAATAACCTACTAAAATAAAAATAAATCTAATCTTCAACTGGGTGAAGTTACCAAAGACAAAGAATGTTAAACAGTGACATTTAAGGTGACATTAAAAATGTCTTACAGTTAACTGAAATTTACAGTAGATAATGTTTTAATGAAAATTTGCAGTAAAATATAAAAAATACGGATAAAAATGAAATAGAATAAGAAAATTCAATTGTAATTTGAATTGAAGTACAAGTGTCGAAATAAAATCTGCAGAGAACCCTTCAAAGCTATCATAGAAATTTCCTTGTTGTTGTTGTTGTTACTCCAAATTTATGATAGAATGACACGAATTGTTTTATTATTGGTGTAATATGAGTAATGATCGACAATCCACAGTTACAAATAATATGTCATGTCTTCACGATACCAACAATCGACTTTATAATAATAAATATTTAGCCCAATCCCATAGAAGTTGTCACGCAGCATTTCCAATTGTTTGCTTTCATATTTTCACATCTTACTGTTACAATTTTGTGCTACACGTGTTTATTATTGTAGGAGAAAGAAATTTTAGTGAGGAACAGCCAGTTATTGTCGGGTGACAGAAGGTATAAGATGGGTTAGCTAGAATATCTAAATTCAGTAAACCATTGCAAAGTAAACTTCATGCTTACGTTAGTGAATTTGGTACCCATGTGTTTTCAACCGATGGAACAGTTTTGTTATGTAAGATTTGTGAAAATAGAGTTAATCACGAAAAAAAAAAGTGTTTTATGAGTTAACATGTGCCACCTACGAAGTAAATAGGTGAGTTATGTTGATATAATTTAAATTTAATGCTAAACTATATTATGCCTTTTTTTTTAATTTGTCTTTTCAAAATTTATTGTGCCTTTTTATTACGTTTTATTGCCTTTTTTGCCTGCCTGTTTTAACTGTTATAAATGCATAAACATCAGAGCTCTAGTTATTATTATTATTATTATTATTATTATTATTATTATTATTATTATTATTATTATTATTATTATTATTATTATTTCTTTTATTAAAATATCTCAACTGGCCTTCTAGAATTGAAACTTGTTCTGTTTCACAAACAATTGCGAGTGAATGTGAATTTAAACCGGTACGATAGTGACGCAGGAAAAAGGAAAAACCTGTTAGAGGCAGAATAAATTTATTTGTTGCTGGAATGCAGAAGCAGAAAGAGCTATTACGATATTTCAAGTTAAACAGTTTTATTGCAGTCTCTGCGATATTTCTTTCGCAAGGTTTCGGTAACATACACAACCAATTACACATATTTAGTGTAAAGGGGAATTAAGTGCCAGCGTTCTCCATCAAAATGTAGCCATGTGCGCTTTTTCTTTGCATTCTGCATGCTTCTTAGACCTAAACCAACTCGCTGCGTAATGCTGCCAACGTAACAGCTACCAGCCGGAAAAAAGTGGAATAGTTTTATTACTGTCAAAATTCGAGTAGGCCATGTTTTTAATGTCTTTCAAGTTTTCAGTAATATATAAAACCAAATTACGTATATTTAGAGCAAAGAAAAATTAAGTGCTATGGTTCTCCATCAGTATGTCTGTACGGGAGCTATACACACTTTTTATTTACGCTCCATATACTTCTAGCCGTGCTTATTTACTAAACTAATCCGCTATGCAATGCTACCAACATAAATTATGAGGCTGAAAAAAAATAGAACAGTTTTATTTATAACAAATTTCAGCATGGTTTATAATATTTCTTGCGTTAGGTTTCGGTAACACGTGAAATTAATTACGTTCCTTTAGTGTAGGAAGAAATTTATTGCTGCAGTTTTGCATAAATATGTTTCCTGGTAAATATTTTCATTACCCTATATATACAGAGTGTTGTCGGCCTGGCTGGCGCAATCGATAGAGTGCTGGCCTTCTGTGTCCGAGGTTACGGGTTCGATTCCGGTCCAGGTCGATTGTATAATAATAATAATAATAATAATAATAATAATAATAATAATAATAATAATAATAGGGGAGACTAGGGCAAAGTGGAAGGATTTTGATATCATCTAATCCTGTCTTTGTGTTTAGTTGTATCACAAAGTTTTTATACACAAACTAAACGTTAGACATCTGTCAACATTCAAACACAAAAATAATCTTATAATGAATGAAGACAACAAAGTAATTAGAAAAATAAGAGGACCCTTTAATTTTCCATTTTACCCTCACCAAGAGGGCATAGTGGAAACTCGGAGAGGGCAAAGTGGAAATTACATAACACACTATGTAAATGAAAATATTGTTTAAGATACCTGAAACATAAAATAATTGTTCATATTTAAAACATTTTCAAGCACTGCAGTTGTCACATAGGCTAGCCTACATAGTCTGGAGATTAATATCACCACAAAGTTAATGAGTTCAGTCTTTGCATTTACAACACAGGATCTAGTCTTCCGATGGCGAGTCAGAATATTGCTCTCCACAGCCCAAACAGAAAACATCTTGCTAGGCGTGTGGTTTAGTGTAGTGGCGGCATCGTCTTACCGGCCTTCGTTTTCACTCCTTTGCCGCCAGGTTTCCCACCTGCTTCTCGCGGACTGCCTTCTTAAATGGAAATGTCAGTGTTTCAGTTTTCTGACAACGTCGTTTTCGGCTTGTTTCACCAGTCTGAAGCAGTACGCCTAGGCTTACTTTGGGGAGTGAAGCAATATCTTCTGGTGTCACATGAGGCTGCACATTCGATGTTCCACACTTTACTGGGTTGAAAGGCATCTATCTGTGTATTCTCCTGCTTCATTGGGAGACCTCTCTTCGCAAAGAATAGCTTATCAACGGAACTACTAGGCTGTACTGGCAATAATGGACAGAAGATGGAGCAAAATTATCTTCTGTGAATATGTTGCGTCCATATGGAAAAATTTCAGTCCTTGAGAAACCGATAGTGATTTTCGGAAGCACGAACGATTTCTCAAAGTCTTCACGGATCAGACCTGCCACATCTTATTCACCGATGTGTCTTCCTGGATAGTTCTTCTGGAATTTGTCTACTGCAACTTCAAAATGCGTCTTGAATGGCTTGTGAGCTGCAACATCGACAGACTGCAGCTTGTGTGTTGTGTGTCAAGGAACCGACAAGATTATGATCCCAATTTCTGAAGCGAATTCAAGAGCTTGCAATGACTGGTGAAAAGTATGATCGTCAAGAACCAACAACACTGGCTTTTCTTCGTTAGGTCTGACAATTTCTGCAAAAGTTTCAACCAGTGCAAAAAATTATCTGCATTGATCCAGCCAGACTCGGAGCACCAATTGAAGCAGGATCGCGGGATAACTTTTGGCGTTGGACCTCAGACTCATTTCTCCTTCATTAATTCACATATCAATGATATCATCATTATTGCTACCATATCCTGGGTTGAGTTCATGGTGCAGTGTGCTGTACTTGTACAATACGGCCGTTCGGCAACCCAATCATTCACAGAACAGGAGTGGTAAGCACAATAAGCCTCAGGCTACAGTGTAATCCTTCGGGTCCCTCCTCCGTAGAACAGGAAAAAACGTAAACTATAAGCCAAATGCATTAACTATCTTGCAATTGCATATTAGAAGGAAATCCAGACTCTATGAGTGAATTCCAAACTACATGGGCAAAGTGGAAAGTTCACTCTTTCAGTTTCCACTTTGCCCTCCACGTGAGTTGCAGGTTAGATGTGGTTGTATCTTGCCAAATAAATTTTTAGAAAAAAATTAGCCATCACAACTTCTTCCCAACACTTGTAACTGTGCTTTAAACATTAATAATAAAATCAGATGTTATATACATGACGATGCCTACAGATTACTTACCATAAACAAATAATTTCTTGCAGCTCGTTTCATTGTAATCACAATTCCACCATGTACAGCGATACTAGCGCTGTGCGGTTAAGTAGAAACATACATACTACCAATAAGCTTTGAATATTATACTGAATAGTGCTGCTCTCTGCTGTTGTAAGAGCATAACAACGATTTTTCACTTTGCCCTTCCCTTCCACTTTGCCCTCGGCTCCCCTAATAATAATAATAATAATAATAATAATAATAATAATAATAATAATAATGTATTTATTTACACTGCAAATGCGCAAGCACCCGGTGGCAGTGGTATACACAATATAAACAATACACAATACAATTACAATTCAATTCAAAATACAATTATGCAATACACAATACAATTATACACAATACAATAAGAATACACAATACAATTTAACACAAAAATTACAATTAATAATAAAACATAAAGTAACCTAATTTTACAATACAACCTACATATGTATAGACCCTATATAAGTTTCAATAGTCTTTCACTTTACTCTCATCTCACTCACTGTAGTGGCACTATGACGCATTTCACTGACACTATAGAACACATTTCATTGACGCTATAAATTATCACTGATCGGAACTATTCACTGCACTGTAAAACCATAACTTCACTGACTCACCTCGCTTCACTGATACAACAGTTCAAATAAGTCAAATAATTACACCCTTATGCATACTTATAAACAGAACTACATTTAAGCTAAACATTTCTAGTCCAAGACTCTCTTACATGCTGTTTTTAAATTATTTACAATTCAAACGAAGGGAGTAACTCGTCAGGCTAAATAAATACATGTCACCTTAAAAAATTAAATATTGAACGTCACCTTAATTTTATTTTGCACTTTATACACAACTTATTCTTAATAATCCCTTCAGGGCAAGGGCCTCGTACTTTACATAGCGATGGCTCGGTTGTTTACTCACATGGGGAGCCAGTCCGTGTGAGTTTGGGTGGTTTTCCAATATGTCCTAAGGCCTAGTTACCTAGTCACTTCCTGAGCTAGTTCTCGTGTATTCTAATACAATTTATATTCTATATAATACTAATCTTATACTACTTGTGTCTCTAGTTGTTGGTGTGCGTGTTGCCTCCTAGCCTACATTTCCGTCACACTATCTTGCCACTTTATGTCTGAAGCACTTCACTACACTGCACTACACCTTGCAATCTCCCTCCCTAGAGTTTTCCACTGTACTCTGTCCCTGGCGATCCTTGTCCAGTCTGCTTCAGCTGCTGTCTGGAAGTCATCCGCCCATCTACATTTGGGACGGCCTCTCTTCCTTTTCCCAGTCCGGATGTCCCACACGTAAGCCCATCTATCCTGTTGCATCTAGCAGCATGAACTCCCCATTTCCACTTTAGCTCTTGTGCCTGGTTTCCCACGTCTTTCGTCTTGAATCTTGTTCTGAGTTCCGCATTGGGTATTCTGTCGATTATTTTAATGTTCAGAATTCGTCTTTCCGTTTTCCGATGATATTTCTCAGTCTTTCTATCTGCCTTTACGTACAAGCCTAAGTCTGGCGATAGTATATAAGCGTCCTTAAATGCGGCAGGCTCATGTCAGTAGATTTAGTGGCATGTAAAATAACTTCTGCGGGGCAAAATTCCGGAACACCGGCGACGCTGATATAATCTCTGAAGTTGCGAGCGTCGTTAAATAAAACATAATTTGTAATTTTATTTATAAGAGTGTTTCAGGAGAAACAGCAAATATTTTGACAGGTTGTAGTGGCCATAGTTCTGTATAAAAATGAACATGGAGATACAGCTGTTTGAATCTGGCGATGCGCGCGCAGTCCTCTGTAAACAAGGTGTCTAGCACGATGGTCTTTGAGATGTATGGCCAAGAAGCAATTACAATCTAACGAAATTTGTTATTGTAAGATTGCTTCTGTTCTGTCGTAATTCTTGCCTCATCTATGTGGCAGCTATTATGTTATGTCCAATTTCGGCTTTCCCATTCAATGCTCTTTCAATGGAACAGCGAAAATCGAAGTGAGACAAGTGGCCAACACACTTGGAGCTCACAAATACACTTTCTCTCAGCAATGATTTCCCTTGCAAAAATTTGTTTCAACGCTGTACACAGACGGCGTACCTACTAAAATTATTATATTTCATGCACATCATTCCCTCATAACTTGACTCGTAGATACTGAATATGAACAAAATCCGTCCAATAGTTTAGTAGAAATGACTGTACACAGACAGACTAGTATTAAATTATTATATTTCATGTACATCATTTCCTGATAAATTGACTCGTAGATACTGAATATGAACAAAATCCGTTCAGTAGTTTAGTATAAATCGCTGTACATAGACAGACTAATACTAAAATTATTATACTTCATGTACATCATTCCCTGATAAATTGACTCGTAGATACTGAATATGAACAAAATCCGTCCAATAGTTTAGTAGAAATCGCTGTACACAGAGAGACTAGTACTAAAATTATTATATTTCATGTATATCATTCCCTGATAAATTGACTCGTAGATACTGAATATGAACAAAATCCGTCCAATAGTTTAGTAGAAGTCGCTGTACACAGAGAGACTAGTACTAAAATTATTATATTTCACGTATATCATTCCCTGACAAATTGACTCGTAGATACTGAATATGAACAAAATCCGTCCAATAGTTTAGTAGAAATCACTGTACACCGAGAGACTAGTACTAAAATTATTATATTTCATGTATATCATTCCCTGACAAATTGACTCGTAGATACTGAATATGAACAAAATCCGTCCAATAGTTTAGTAGAAATCGCTGTACACAGAGAGACTAGTACTAAAATTATTATATTTCATGTATATCATTCCCTGATAAATCGACTCGTAGATACTGAATATGAACAAAATCCGTCCAATAGTTTAGTAGAAATCACTGTACACAGACAGACTAGTACTAAAATTATTATATTTCATGTATATCATTCCCTTGACAAATTGACTCGTACATACTGAATATGAACAAAATCCGTCCAATAGCTAGTAGAAATCGCTGTACATACAGACTAGTACTAAAATTATTATATTTCATGTACATCATTTCCTGATAATTGACTCGTAGATACTGAATATGAACAAAATCCGTCTAATAATTTAGTAGAAATCGCTATGCACAGACAGACTAGTACTAAAATTATTACATTTCATGTACAGAATTCCCTGATAAATTGTCTCGTAGATACTGAATTTGAACAAAATCCGTTCAGCAGTTTAGTAGAAATCGTTGTACACAGACAGACTAGTATTAAAATTATAATTTCATATACATCATTCTGTGATAAATTGACACGTAGATGCTGAATATGAACAACATCCGTCGAGTAGTTTAGTACAAATCGTTCTACACAGACAGACTAGTACTAAAATTATTATATTTCATGCACATCATTCCCTGATAAATTGACTCGTAGATACTGTATATGAACAAAATGCGTCCAATAGTTCAGTAGAAATGACTGTACACAGACAGACTAGTATTAAATTATTATATTTCATGTACATCATTTCCTGATAAATTGACTCGTAGACACTGAATGTGAACAAAATCCGTCCAATAGTTTAGTAGAAATCGCTGTACACAGACAGACTAGTACTAAAATTATTATATTTCATGTACATCATTTCCTGATAAATTGACTCGTAGATACTGAATATGAACAAAATCCGTCCAATAGTTTAGTAGAAATCGCTGTACACAGACAGACTAGTACTAAAATTATTATATTTCATGTACATCATTCCCTGATAAATTGACTCGTAGATACTGAATATGAACAAAATCAGTCCAATAGTTTAGTAGAAATCGCTGTACACAGACAGACTAGTACTAAAATTATTACATTTCATGTACATCATTCCCTGATAAATTGACTCGTAGATACTGAATATGAACAAAATCCGTCCAATAGTTTAGTAGAAATCGCTGTACACAGACAGACTAGTACTAAAATTATTATATTTCATGTACATCATTCCCTGATAAATTGACTCGTAGATACTGAATATGAACAAAATCAGTCCAATAGTTTAGTAGAAATCGCTGTACACAGACAGACTAGTACTAAAATTATTATATTTCATGTACATCATTCCCTGATAAATTGACTCGTAGATACTGAATATGAACAAAATCCGTCCAATAGTTTAGTAGAAATCGCTGTACACAGACAGACTAGTACTAAAATTATTATATTTCATGTATATCATTCCCTGATAAATTGACTCGTAGATACTGAATATGAACAAAATCCGTCCAATAGTTTAGTAGAAATCGCTGTACACAGACAGACTAGTACTAAAATTGTTATATTTCATGTACATCATTCCCTGATAAATTGACTCGTACATACTGAATATGAACAAAATCCGTGCAGTAATTTAGTAGAAATCGCTATATACAGACAGACAGTGTTATTGAAGCCTTTTTTTTATTAAGAACGGTGAGAACATGCGTTTTCGTTCAAATTTCAAACGTGGTTTTTGTAGCTTCACATTTAATAAAGTAACAAAAAATAGGAAGGAGGGAAAAACATGTCACATAATGCCATTGTACGTTAGACTGCTTTTAGCTGCTGAGGATTTAGAGAGGATTAGATCTGGCAACTGACATATAAGTTGAAATCTGGCTCCGAGCTGCGTATGTTCTATGAAAGATATTTTGGGTGGACCCAGCTCAAACTTAAATAGTAATGCATCTCAACTCCCTTCTTCTGTAACTGAATTTGAATCACATCATAATCCTTATGGGCAAGGTATTCTTTAGAGAGTGATTTCCCTTTTCGTTTACACATTTCAGAAAAGTGTTTACTGCTAACAACGAAAGAAATGAAGATTATTTCCCACTTTAGGGTGGTGCCGGACACACCCTCTAAAGCCGACTGTGTATAACATCTTTACAATTTCCACTTTACGAGCTCATTCTCTCCCCATCTCTCTTTGAAGAGGGTACAGTTGTAGGAAGCTTTATGCTCATAGTTAAAACAGTACAGGGCTACTACAAAAGACCTTTCCGGTTTCGAACACATGTAATTTTCGTTCTGCGAATCTGAGGTACATGGAAATGATACCAGTGGAAAGAGAAACTAAAAAAGTTTAGTTCTTTACCTTAAAGATGTTCAATGTGCCCCCCCTTTGGCAACACGACACACATGAAGCCTATAGTCAAGTTCCACGTAGGTATGCGGATTTTCCGACCCCCAGATTCTGAGGTTATGTCTGTTCACCTTACCAGAAAGATGAAAAGTGGCTCCGTCAGGAAACACCACGGAACGAATAAATTCATCATCGTTTCCAATTAAAGAATGCATACTTATGCAGAAATTTCTTCGTAGCACTTTGTCCTCTGGTTTTAGGGCTTGCAGCAACTGTAGTCGGCATGGATGAAATCGCAACCGCTTGCGAAGAATTTTTCCTTAAAATCATTGTACTATTTACGGATTGTAGGCCCACTGGGTGGATCTGCACCAAACTTTGTTCGGTACTGCCGTTGCACATTAATAACTAGAGCCCGGATGTTAGGCAAAATGCCTCTTTTAAACTGAATGTATGTATGAAAGACCTTACTTACTTACTTACGGCTTTTAAGGAACCCGAAGGTTCATTGCCGCCCTCACATAAGCCCGCCATCGGTCCCTATCCTGAGCAAGATTAACCCAGTCTCTATCATCATATCCCACCTTCCTCAAATCCATTTTAATATTATCTTCCCATATACGTCTCGGCCTCCCCAAAGGTCTTATTCCCTCAGGCCTCCCAACTAACACTCTATATACATTTCTGGATTCGCCCATACGTGCTACATGCCCTGCCCATGTACGAAAGACCTATTAGAGATAAACACGTTTCCACACATTTGAGGACGATAGACCCAATTTTTATTTTGCCTTTTTTGCCTATTTTAGCTCCCGTTGCCTAAAAGATTAAATGACTTTTTTTAGCCTTTTTACGTCGTTATTGTACATTTTCTATACTTTTAATGCATTTAAAATAAACCGCACATAAATTATATTAAAAAGAACGGTTGTACAAATTAAAAATATATATTCACCTCACACAAATATTTGCTGAGAATCTTATTCTCCAGCAATACATGTTTCCAAGAAGTAGTAAACTTTTCTCCCCTACCGATTCCATCTTTTATGTCACTCAGTGCTCAGGTCACTTCGGTGTTTACCAGTGAAAGAAAGGGGATGAGGGAAGTATTAAAAGCAAGTCTCCAAGTCCCGTTATTGTTGTCGCTTGCACGCACAAATCACGCGTACTTTGAAGTCTCTAATCCCTTCTCACACCCCTCTTTTTGAGACAATACACAGTCGGTTTTTCCCGATCTCTGAAAGAAAGTAGAGACAGAAAGATATAGTCTCTTTTAAGTTTGCTCCGATCATTTCAGTAGAAGTAGAAAGATATTTTTCCAGCATGAAAAACGTTCTCTCTGACAGGAGGCTCACTATGACAGTTGACAACTCAAAAAAACATCTTGTTGTGACGTGTAAGCAAGGAAAGTGAGTACTGTATGGGATAGTTTATTAAGTATTTGTTTATTTTTTGTCTGTTTCCATGATTAATAAATGCCTATTTCACTGCCTATTTTTTACAATTTTTAGTGCCTATATGCCTGCCTATTTTAACCAAAATAAATGCCTAAACATCCGGGCTGTATAATAACCAGGCTTCGAGACTTCGGACCCAATAGAGCAGTTCAATGGGAAATCCTCACAACGACGTACTGAGTATAGTGGTAAAGCGTACAGTGGGTGGGGGTACTGTAGAATGAATGCCAACAAATACGCAAAGAAAAACACTCTGGATTTGAAGGTTGTGAAGAATAATTTAGTTTTCATGCAAACCTATTTTCAAACTGTGTCTGAAACTATTACACGGTTAGAAAAGTCAGAGCAAGAGATGCCGGAAGCCCTGAAATTAATTGAGGAAATGACGCAGAGAATTAATGAGACACCAAGTACACCGATTACTGAACGTGTAAAATAGAAGTGGAAATCAATTTTATGTAAAAATAACGGATATGGAGCATTGCGTAATATAAACAGCAAATTAGTGGACATAGAGTCACCCGAGAATAAAGGACTGTCTCTTAGAGACTGCAATGATGTTGGGTTTTTTCGTTTTGATCCTATAAAGTCATGCGACGTAAAGCGCAGCTTTTCACAGTACAAACTGTGTTTGGCAGACAACTGAAAAAGATTTACGTTTGAGACACTGAAAATGTATCTTGTAGTACATTGCAATTCGGTACTGTAACTGCACTTCCTAAAGACGACCAATAGGATAAATGAAGAAATTAAAATTGCTAAATGTTTATTTCCACCATTAACTCTGTGTATAATTAAACACAAATGCTTATGAAAGATAGGAGAATAAATGTTTTTCACATTCTTTTGACATTGTCATTGTGTAATGTATATTTACTTTCAGAATGTCCATATGTGTGCGTTTCCCCATACTACCGTACTCTATTCTAAACAGCAACGTTATTACCTCAACACATCTCTACCTTTCACTATCTACCTATAGTACAAGCACAGTAAACTTATTGTATCGGGCCCAAAGTCTCGAAGCCTGATAATAACCAACTGGTTCACAGGAAAATCAAGCATACAAAACTGTAACCTCATTTTTTCTCGTTTCAGTGACTTTCTTGAAGCGTAGAATTGTGTTCACCTTCAAAAATAAAACAAACATCTCAGGACTCAAGAGGTTAATAGCAATCATTTTCATCGTTATTCTGACTAAAGGTGTGAACTTTCTGTGAAAAATGAAGTCCACTATGTTCGTAGCTGAGGGTAGTTACAAAAGAGGTCAACGTACATTTGAAATATTGAAGACGGAAGAATATTAATTTAAAATTACCGAAATTCCTGCACAGTTTACAGTTTAATAAAATATGTAGCTAATTTTGAACCACGATAAAATGGAATGGCGTGTTCAAAGGTAGATACGTAGTTTGAAAAGTCTGTATTTCCCCCTAATAACTGGAAATGCAACAGCTTGTGTTGCAATATTAATGGACTTCTTCTTCTTCTTATTTGGTATTACAGCCCAGGTGGGCCTTAACCTCCTCTATGGCTCTCTTCCATCCTTCTCTATCCATCGCCAACTCCCTCCAATTCCTTATTCCTAATCTATTCACATCCACTCGTACACAGTTCCACCATCTTGTTCTCGGTCTTCTTCTTAATCTGGTTCCATCTGGGTTGTTATTGAAGACAATCTTCACTTTCCTTGTTGTTTCCATCCTTGTGACGTGTCCCAACCATCTCAGTCTTTGACATCTTATGTGCGCCTCCAAATCCGATTCCTTGTACAGTTCGTATATCTCGTTATTATATCTGGCTCTCCGACCATCCACTGTTTCAATTGCTCCGAATATCCTTCTTAAGATTTTCCTCTCAAATACTGCTAGTTGTTTGCATGTATTTTTATTCAGAACCCATGTTTCTGTACCATATGTTATAATGGGTCTTATTAGGGTTTTGTAAATCTTGATTTTGATTTCTCTAGATATTATTTTATTTTTAACAATTGGTAAAAGTGAATAATATGCCCTGTTAGCCAGATTTATTCTTCTTTGTACCTCATTCCTTAGGTCATTATTTGCTGTCAATATTGATCCGAGATATGTAAATTCTTTTACTTTTTCAAACTTATATGTTCCCATTTTAACTTCCTTCACTTGATCATTTTGTCTTTTGGTGACTGACATAAATTTAGATTTCTTTGTATTTATTTTAAATCCCAGCTTCTGAGTTTTCTTATCCAATGCTATCAAGCTTCTTCAACATCTTGTATCCTTCTTCCGGTGATGATGACATCATCCGCATAGCCTAAAATCTGTTGTGTCTTATTAAAAATAGTTCCAATTAATGGACTTAAACTTTATGATATGAAGAGTGTTTTGCACAGACGAATGTGTGTGTGTTTGTGTGTGTGACTGCGCTTAAACCCCGCGAGGCTCCAAGGATTTGTGGGCTCAACCAGTGCCAAAATATCTGAGTGAAGATTGTGTGTCTGAAGATGCATCAAAGTATGGTTTGTTGAATCCGAGAGAACTTTCCAAACACATAATTCCTATAACTTTGCGTAACGTCGTGGCCAGGCGCCCAGAATGTGTTTGACACCACGGGCATGATATAACACACACGTCATTCCGCGTCCCTCCGTGCATGCAGCAGCGATATATATCGACCTAGAATTATCTCTAATATCAGTTATACACAAATAAAGCCTAAATCCAAATACTCATGGTTTTATGGGATGAGTGATTACGATGTGTTTCGAGTGGAAGTTAATGTCGTAAAACTATGCATAACAAAGCCAAATTATACAGAGATTATACCCTTTTCACGCGACTTAATTCATAGAGGTAGCAACTTTTTAGCATCCCAGAACAACACGAGCCATTCGCGCATAAGCAACATTGCCCACTTGTAGAGGAAGTGTTACAAATATGGAATACAATTTTGTTTTTTGGAACCTACATGTTTTGAATACTGAACGTGAAGAACCGTCCTGTTTATTGCTGAATGTCCCTGTGAATGGTACTTAAAAGTTCGTAAGATGTCATACAACAGGCCTGCACAAACAGCACTCAACGAGCGCGTGCGCTCCTTCTGAGCGGGAGAGCGGTGTTTACCGCTCGCCGAAACGGAGAGGAAGATACGTCAAATGACATAGACTTGCTATAGGTAGAGGAGAGGGAAACGACCACTCAGTTATCTAGTGGAGTGCAGTGTGTAGGCCTATTCTCAGTAACTGTTTCACGTTGCTTACCTACTGCTACAGTACAGTATGGAGGAATCTAAAAGACGGAACGTAACATTTAACGATTTACAGCTCGAACTTATTGATCTTCAATGTGACCTAAGGGCTAAAGATCGTTTGAATAATACTACTAGCCTAGTTGAGTTTTACAAGACTAAACACTAGCAATAATATCCACGACTACATAGGCTGGCTGTGAAAATGATTGCTATGTTTGGCTCAACATTTATATTTGTGAGCAACTGTTTTCTATAATCAACTTTAATAAAGGCAGACATCGAACATCTGTAACTGATGTTTCATTACGATCAGTAGGCTACTGTTCCTTTCAGCTGCCAACAGCATAAAACCTCGTTTTGATGTACTGATACATAAAAATATAACAATATGATATTGTACATTTAAGTATCTATAGAATTTCTATTACTTCTGTAAAATAAATATTTCTTTATTAATTAATAATAGTCCAAGATAGTTTTGCAAACACTGAACGGGAATTCATTTCATAAGCACTCGTAATAGTACTTCCTTTTGTGTATATTTTGTACGAGATCCACACCTTCTTCCAGTCCACCCTTATACAGAGCGCAGCTAATATCTGCATTCCGCTCATGAGCTATGAGCCGGCTCGGAGAGCGCAAACCTTGTGCAGGCCTGTTATACAACGTTAAAAAATAGTAACTTTCTCAAAAACTAACATATTTCCTTCATAAAAATGGAGGTACAAATATGGAATACTATTAACAAGTTACAATATTAACAAAATTGCAGCCACCGGTGTGGCTCAGTCGGTTAAGGCGCTTGCCTGCCGGTCTGAAGTTGCATTCGGGCGCGGGTTCGATTCCCGCTTGGACAGATTACCTGGTTGGGTTTTTTCCGAGGTTTTCCCTAACCGTAAGGTGAATGTCAGGTAACCTATGGCGAATTCTCAGCCTCATCTCACCAAATACCATCCTGCTATCACCAATCTCATCGACGCTAAATAACCTCGTAGTTGATGCAGCGTCGTTAAATAATCAACTAAAAAAATTTCAAAGTCAGAATAGCTTCTACTAAGGAAAGCACAGAGCAAGCATTCAGCATCTTCATTAGAAGATTTTTCCCAACCGTAATACTGAATCCAGATGAATCGTCTCTCACGTCTTTTCTCGAACTTGTTTCATGGCTTCTTGCATTGCTTTTCCTTCCACCATTTTCAAAGTTTTTTGGAAGGTGAGGTTTTCCCCTCTGCTACAGGACCAACACTAGTAACGAAACAGTAAACCAGGGTTTAAAGATGGAATACTAATAATACTAGTATTTCATTTTGTGACACACTGATGTTGTAAGTCATCATTTAAAAACATATCATAATTTAAAAACGAATTAAATTATCCATTAGATGGCTATAAATGTAGATTATTTATCTTTAAGAATATATATTATTAATATTTGTAATATTGAGGAATAACAATATACAGTATATTCGTTTAAAAATTGTGTTAAATGAATAATATTCTCCGTTTGTTGTGGCAAGGCCGCCTTAAATAGGCGTAGACATTTGTTTTCATTTCATTATAGCCTCGGTGATAAAACGTATTGTTGTTTTAAAACTCTTGTATCTCATTAAATAACAGGCCTATGAAAATTGTGCATATAATAAAACTTATCGGAAATCGTTTTTAAAGAAACTTTTGTTATGTAAGAGTTTTCATGAAAATCGATAATAAACGAGATATTTCGATTCAATTAATATCATTCGTCTTATAACTCCCCTTTTAAATAAAGTATTTTGGATACCATATAGCCTAAAATCTAAGTTAGAACGAAATTAATTTATGTTCAAATTTTCATGTAAATCGGTTCAGCTATTATCGCGTGAAAAGATAACAAACATTCAGACAGACAG
Organism: Periplaneta americana; assembly: GCF_040183065.1. NCBI lineage: Eukaryota > Metazoa > Arthropoda > Insecta > Blattodea > Blattidae > Periplaneta > Periplaneta americana. The sequence goes on along the minus strand of NC_091118.1, from coordinate 42,844,639 downwards.
ACAAAAATTTCAAAAATGCGATTTTCGGTCTCAGGATGGTTAATTGTACATGTTAACAACCATTATTTTTGAAAAAAGGAAAATTACCAGAAAAAGTCTGTTATAGATTTATTACAGTAGCCTATTAGGCCTAGTATAGATTAATTATTATTAAATCTCTAAAATATATTTTACTGCATATATTTCAATTTCTAGCGCATATTTTGGCAATTCTTACTACATAGTTGCATGCATATTTTCAGGATTTTTGGTGCATAAAGTTCCGTGGTCTAATCATTACTCTAACAACTTAAATTCGAGATTAGATTTTGAAAAAAAATTGGGGGCGAAATTAAAATAAAACATCAGAATACAGTAATTCACTAAAATTAATATATCTCAGCAATTTTTAAAATAAATTAGAATTTCCTATGATATTTTACCCCTAAAAACACATTCTTTAAAAACTGTCTGGAGCAGAATTTTGATTTTGCTTTAAAAATTTAAGGTAATTACATTTGAAAAATGTATTTCAGGCTTATTTGTATAGGAATATGAAGGTATATATTTAAATTGCAAGAAAATAACCAATTTATGATCCAGAGAATAATTTCCTAATTAATACCTTAAAGAATGTACCAATTATCATACACGTAGCGTTAATAGTTCCGAATATTTAAAAAAATGGAATGAGGAAAAAAATTAATGTTACGGTAAATTGCAATGAAAATTTAGTATCATTTAAAAACCATAACAACAGAACTTTAAAAATGGCGTCACAACAGCTGACAAGATCTTAAATAGGAATTCTTTTATAAGTAGGCTCTAATGTATTTTACATATATTAGACTATAAAAGATTATTTTGAAATATTTTGATTTTTCACCATATCTAACTATCTTGTCACCTCAATACAATAATATCTTGAAGTAAGTAGACTTCTTTAAAATACTTCCATCTAAACTCATGGCACCAGAGTACATACTTTGGAAACTTCCGCCCTACATGCCAATATCTGAAGTGGCTCTCAAGAACTTTGTTTTTACTCGCCAAGTTCCGTCCAATTCTATTAAGTTTAAATTACCATACGCCCTCTCCACACTTCGATACTCGTTTTAGTGCACGATGCCATGTGAAACTTCATCTCTGGCATCACCATTTTACAGACATATAAAACTTGAAGGTGTTTTATTTCGCTTTTTATTCCCTGCCTTTCTGCGCCTGCACTTCTCAAGTGTATGCGTTACTATCACGAGTAGAGCCACTAAAAACTTGCCCTTAGCACTCGCAACTGAATAAATACTCAAACAATTTAACTACTTTCACAGTGTCTTAAGCAGTGTTGCCACATGGAAGGAAATTCCTGTCTTCTTTAGCAGTGGAGAGGAAAAGAGAATAAAAACGTTAAAAATTATGTGTTGAAATGGGAAATGTTGACAGCGTTAGTGTTTTCTAAAAATTGGCGACTTTGTTGTTAATAGCGACAAGAAATATTGTCACCAACGTTACTGACTTTTATACAGAGTTTTTTTTTTAACTAGCGCATAATTTTATTGCAATTAATAAACGACGGATTTTTAGGTTCGTTCAGCATAGGCTGAAATATACATTCTTTAATGCACCTAGTTTTAGACAATATCATTGCTCGAGAGTTTTTCGTGTTGCATACATTTAGGGATTTTTATATAAAATTGTTGCAACCTATCCTATTCGAGCCTAAAAATCCGGAAGTTTAAATTAAAATTGAATGAGAGGATTTTGGACAGTTTGACAGTCAACTGAGAGTAGAATATTAGTAACTTATCTAATTTTGATATTAATTTCCAAATGAATCCATTTCTGTGTAATAACACATTGTTAATTCATTACAATTTCAAACAACTCATTGACGTCATACTGATGTGTGAATCGTTTCGACTATCAGTTCCATTGTTGTCTGTAGTGTAGGTCTCATGGAATGAGGAAGAAATTTATTACGTAAATAACGATTTAGTTTAAATACCGGGAGTATGAAGACAGGAATGAAAATAAATATCAAACTTTTATTTTAAATCCCAAACATTCTTACAATAATGAAGGGTTAAGAGCTATAGTGGGCCAAGCGATTTATTACGCAAATAACGATTTAGTTTAAATACCGGGGATATAAAGACAGAAATGAAAAGAAATATCAAACTTTCATTTTAAATCCCAAACATTCTTACAATAATGAAGGGTTCAGAGCTAGAGTGGGCCAAGCGATTTATTACGCAAATAACGATTTAGTTTAAATACCGGGGATATGAAGATAGAAATGAAAAGAAATATCAAACTTTTATTTTAAATCCCAAACATTCTTACAATTGAAGGGTTCAGAGTCATAGTCAGCCAAGCGCCATTTATTAAAAACGAAGAAAGCAAGAGTTAAAGTTAAGTGAATACCATAGTTTAATGAAGATTTACATATTTACTTTTAATGTGTATACTTTATATTACATGCTATATGTTTTCATTGAATTATGGTAATAATTAGGGAAAGGAAGTTCATGCATTTGCATATTTGTTCTCTATAATTGTGTGAATATGCTGAAAGATTATCTGCAAGAATCACAAATTTCTGAATACAATGATATTACTTTTATTGTGCACAAAAGTGCATATTTTGCCTTTATTTATAAAAGCGTCATATTTTAACATTTATGCAGTAAACTACATATTATGTATGTTTATTTGTCTTTCCCTCATTTTTAAAAGTGTGTAACCTCGTAGACACGACTAATTTATGTTCATGAATTTTGAACGTAACGATGACGCCCTCATAGAGAGCCTCTCAAGTTAGCAATTGGTATTCCTTTACTGCAGTCTTTAGCAGATTTCTATAGAACAATATCCAGTTTAACATCAGTTCCAGGAAATGTAGGAGATAAAGTGAACGAGAAAACAGCAAATATTCTTCCCCAAAACCCTGGCTATTACCAACTTAAAGAAATTCAAGATATTCTCGAAGGAAAAACACCCCAAAAACCAACAAAATTTTCTATAGAACAGCCCACAGCTTTTGTGCAAGCCCCTCTTACTTCTTGTGACGTAGAACGAAGTTTTTCGTGCTACAAAGCTATGCTGAGAGACAACAGGCGAAGAATGACAACAGAAAACAAACGTCACTGCTTAGTTGTGAACTGTAACAGTATAAATGGAGCATTCAGCAATGAGCACTTCAAAATCCATAGACTAAACGTAAGTTACCTATACCTTATTATTCTGTTAAAATAATCTCAGACTGATAATACATATTTTGTAGCATATTTACCTATTTTTACGGCATAATCCATACATATTCTTCACGTTTTTAGAGCATGAACTTCCGTTCCCTGGTAATAACTTCATTTTAACCCTTGTTTTCTATGGTTTTAGTAAATGGCCCTTGGCCCACTATGGTTCTGAACCCTTCAATTCCAACCATGCTCACAATAACAACTACGAACAGCATACGAGTAAAAATGTTTAACACAGTTCTAGGAATTCGATAAATATCTATAGCTTTTTAATTTGTCTCTTGAAATCTGTTTGTTCCATACCTTCGGCTTAAGAACCGTTTACTAGGCTACAAGACAAATTCTTCTTGATATGTACCAGACTCGAACCCTCGACTTCGGTATGCAAAGTCGATAATCTAGACGTTAGAATAAGCGATGCCATTAGGTGAAAGAAAAACCACAAAATTATCTATGTTAAAAAATGTATGGGTTGTCGTATTTAAATGCATCCACGTAAGATGAGGGAGCAGCTAATTTTTATGAAGTGATGAACGGCTTGATGGTCCATTTGTGACTTGATTCATAATCTCATTAAGACTTCTGAAAAATAGTCAGAAATTTTTACTGATTAAATTTATACAGCGCTTACGTGATCCGACAGCTCATTTTCTACAGATCGCAAACATTGTCAGAGGTTTCGATTCGAATAGAAAAATATCTAGACAAGCAGCTATGTTGACTTTTATGCTTAAAATCAGTAGCGGCTCGTGACTCAAGTGGCAGATGGGGCTAATGTGGATATTATTATTATTATTATTATTATTATTATTATTATTATTATTATTATTATTATTATTATTATTATTATTATGTGCAATATATTTATACCCATTCATTGAGAATTATTGATCTAATTAGTTCTATAACTTATTCTTTTCTACTCCTTTGTGTCTATTAATTTTATACTATAAGTTGGTTAGATCTAAGCTTGAATATGCATCTGTTGTATGGAACTCCATTACTTCCACTGACTCGGCTAAACTGGAGAATATTCAAAGAACATTTAATTCCTTGTGTTCTTATAGATTTTTACCTAATTCCGTTGATTATAAATATGAGGTTAACTGCAAATATTTTAATTGCTGTAGTTTATTTGCCAGACTTCAAGATCTTGATTATTTATTGTTTCGTAAAGTCATTAAGGGTGATATTATTTGTGAATCCTTCTTAAGCAATATCCGTCTTCGTATTCCTGCTAAGAGTTTAAGATTTCATAATTTCTTTTATAATAGAAATTCTAAATCTCTCTCTCCAGTCTGCAGATGTATAAAATATGCAAATTTGCATGGATTGAACTTGGATCCATTTAATGTGCAGTGTATAATTTTTGGAGTTTTATGTCGGTTATTAATTTATGTCTTTTGTTTAGATATGTATTATAATATTATTCTCGTCATCTTCTATACAATTTGTGTTATATTCATTTATATGATTCCATTCTTTCATTTACAATTATAATTATTATTATTAAAAATAATTATTCCTATGTGTTGAACTGTTATTGGCCCCTGGTTGTTGTACAGCACATTAAATACTAGTAAATAAATAATAAATAATTATTATTGTTATTTTAAATACCGGTATTCTTATAACATTATGCCTATTATTATTATTATTATTATTATTATTATTATTATTATTATTATTATTGTGTTAGCCCTGCTGCTGTAGGATACGTACTCGCATATTAAACCGTGACGTTACAGTTTTGTCAGTATCAGTGTACATTTAAGCATCCTTTATAATAAATAAAGCATGTTTATTCTAATGCACCCTAATAATAAAACATATTTTTGAAGTTATTTCATTTATAAATGAATCAAGATAATGCAAATGTTCTGTACTGATTCTTGCAATTTTTGTTGAAGCTTAAGTCTTCTTCTTATTTTCCTTAGATAAGATATGATAAACTTTATTGTCAGAGGCATAAATATGCATAGATATTGTCAATAAAATACATTTAACTACATTTAAAATTATAATAAAGTCAAATATAAAATACATTAGGCGAGAGTTTAAACGCCCACACGTGCATGCTCTAGACTGTAGGGGCACAATTGTATTAATTAATTTTTTATATACCTTCTGAATTTAAGAGTATTATTTTTTGTATATTTAATATCCTCAGGCAAGCTATTGTAAATTTTAGTATCAAAAACCAAATAAGTTCTGCTAAAAATTGTAAGGTGGTGTATCGGAATACTTAAACTAAGCTTCATGGAGAGAACGGAGATTTCTGTAGAGGATCTACTCTATTCATAATATATTAACAATTTCACTACGTACCAATATTGTCACTATTATTTTTAAAAATTAATCACTAATAAGTGCTAGCCAAAATTTAAAAAAAAAAAAAAAAAAAAAAAAAAAATGAAGTGAAAACTGGAATTTGAAACGTGTCTCAAAAGTTTCACTGTAAATAGCCACAGAACATGTTACATGAGGTTAGAAGAATACACTATAACTGAGTTTACAATAACAGCGCCATAGCATCCGCGCTACTGCTTCGTATTCTTTGTTCTTTTTTTTATTACGAACATGTCAGAACTTAGCCCCAGCTTGACATTTTAAAGTGTATTTGGAACTTGCTCTCCCTCGAAATTTCGTTAAGCTCCAAACAATTGCCAATACTCGCTATGATTATATTTTAGATAACTGATTTAATGAGAGAAAATTTAGGGTCCTATATCTGAGTATCGTTACCCCAAAGCAATTATTGCTATGCGAAAATGCAAGCGTGATAGTGTTACAGGTTTTGTTACGTCTATCCTGACATAAAGGCCAATTTGCTGTTTACTAATGTAATTACATCTCTTCGTATCATTTCTTTCATTATTTAATTTATTTCTCTGTTTATTCGTCGTTAGTTCATTTGTTCCTTTATTCTTTCGTTTATTTGTTTCTTATCTGGTTCATTCATTTGTTTGTTCACTCGTGTGCTCATTTTTTCATTCATTGGTTCTTTTGTTTGTTCACTCGTATGTTCATTTGTTTGTTCACTCCTATGTTCATTTGTTTATTCACTCCTATGTTCCTTTATTTGTTCGCTCGTGTGTTCATTTTTCATTCATTGGTTCATTTGTTTGTTCATTCGTATGTTTTGTTTGTTTGTTCACTCGTATGTTTTTTGTTAGTTAGTCTTATGTTTATTTGTTTGTTTACTCATATGTTTGTTTTTCACTCGTATGTTTATTTCTTTGTTTACTTGTATGTTTATTTGTTTGATCACTCGTATGTTTGTTTGTTCACACGTATGTTTATTTGTTTGTTCACTAGTATGTTTATTTATTTGTGTACTCGTATCTTTGTTCGCTGGTATGTTTATTTGTTGTCCACTTGTATGTTTATTTCTTTGTTCAACTCATATGTTTATTTCTTTGTTCAACTTATATGTTTATTTGTTTGTTCAAGTCGTATGTTTATTTATTTGTGTACTCGTATCTTTGTTCGCTAGTATGTTTATTTGTTGTCCACTCGTATGTTTATTTGTTTGTTCACTCGTATGTTTATTTGTTTATTCACTAGTATGTTCATTTTGTTTGTTCACTCGTATGTTTATTTGTTTATTCACTAGTATGTTCATTTTGTTTATTCACTCGTATGTTTATTTGTTTATTCACTAGTATGTTCATTTTGTTTGTTCACTCGTATGTTTATTTGTTTATTCACTAGTATGTTCATTTTGTTTATTCACTCGTATGTTTATTTGTTTATTCACTAGTATGTTCATTTTGTTTATTCACTCGTATGTTTATTTGTTTATTCACTAGTATGTTCATTTTGTTTATTCACTAGTATGTTCATTTTGTTTATTCACTCGTATGTTTATTTGTTTATTCACTCGTATGTTTATTTGTTTATTCACTAGTATGTTCATTTTGTTTATTCACTAGTATGTTCATTTTGTTTATTCACTAGTATGTTCATTTTGTTTGTTCACTCGTATGTTTATTTGTTTATTCACTAGTATGTTCATTTTGTTTATTCACTAGTATGTTCATTTTGTTTGTTCACTCGTATTTTCATTTGTTTGTTCACTCCTGTGTTCATTTGTTTGTTCACTCGTATTTTCATTTGTTTGTTCACTCCTGTGTTCATTTGTTTGTTCACTCGTATTTTCATTTGTTTGTTCACTCCTGTGTTCATTTGTTTGTTCACTCGTATTTTCATTTGTTTGTTCACTCCTGTGTTCATTTGTTTGGTCACTAGTCGGTTCATTTGTTGACTTTGGTTCATTTCTTTATTAATTAATTACTACAATTTGCCTTTAATGTCTTCATTAAATTGTTTATTTTCTAGTTCATTGGTCGTCCATTTATTTAAACCGTTCATTCATAACTCGTCCATATCGTCATTTGTACGTTCGTTCACAGATTCATCTCACGGATAGAATTTCGCAAACGCAAGTGTCGTCTATCGAGAGAACCTGTTTCACGATCAGAGTGCCTGCAAGAAATGACGTAGGACTTCATGGGCATCGAATTCCTGTGTATTTACTTTAATGACGTCAGCTGATTAATTAATAGCGTTTGTCTGGAATTTCACGAACTCAAGGATGTGTAAAAATATAACATCGCTTAGAGAAAGTTGACCTCAGGACCGGAAAGTATTTCGCGATGATCAATTTGCTGAGGTGGATTGGAGACGTGTCGTGGTGTTTTGAATTAGCTGGCTACACAGCAGACGCTTGTCCGCGGCGTTAACTGGTCCAACTTATCTGCTGACTGATCGGCCGAAGAGAAAAAAAGAATCGCGTTTCTTCCTTAAAAAATTATTTACATGGGGCAACTTGGCGAATACTGGTATGTGGTGACCCGTTGTGTTTATCTTCTTAAGCAGACAGTGATAAATAGTGAAATAATTAATTCGAGTTGAATTAAAGAGAAACATTGAGGCTGCTGTTGTATTTCCTTCTTCCACTCCATAATCCTTAAGTATCAAGGTTGTAAGCAGTTGCATGGTTTCTATAAATAACTACACTAAATGACACGATTTCTGTAACACTTCGCAGTCAGGTAAATAGAACGTTGGAGGTTATCCTCCGCGTCAGCAAACACGTTTGATAAATATATAAAGTCTGTCCGGAAAATATCATTTTTTCTTTTTTTCTTCGTCATGTTTAACCTTCTTTTAATGCCGATTGACGATTTATTTATGTATAGAGAAGTGCAGCTATAATATCTTCGGACCAAAACTTGATAGGTACAGACTGAAGCCGGATGGTCTATGGCGAGTCCTCGGCATCAACCCCTTTGATTTGATTACCCCCCCTTTGATTTGATTATCTGGTTGGGTTTTTCCGAGGTTTTCCCCAACCAAAAGGCAAATGCCGGGTAATCTTTAGGCGAATCCTCGGACCTCACCTCATCTCACTACATCTCGCCAAAATATTGTAAAAAATTGCACAAAATTATAAAAGTTGTAGAAAATTACTAAATTGTAAAACTGTAAAATTTGTAAAAAAAATTGTAATTGTAATATTGTAAAATTTTGACTTGTTCCACATCTTAAAGCGTCGTTGCTCATGTAAGATCTATGGAATAAAATGACTGAATGAATGAATCGCGAGCCTCTCTTGCCTTGTGTTCAACACGACATAGGGCCACCGTACATAAAACAGGACAAACATCCTGTCTCATGTACGGAAGATAAATATTTTTCATTGCCAATCACGCTGTTCACAGAATCAAGGTGTCAGGAAAATATCGTGTAGCCTATATAATAATGCTGAACTGTGATATTTCTTACATTTGCAACATAAATGAGAGATAGCAAATAAATAAATAAACATATAAATAAATAAATTCATAAGTAAATAGATAAATTGATAAATAGATAAATAGATAAATTAATAAATAAATTAATAAATAACTTAATAAATAAATAAATAAATAAATTAATATTTAAATAAATAAATTAATATTTAAATAAATAAATAAATAAATAAATTAATTAATTAATCAGTAAATTAATAAGTTAATTAATTAATACATAATTAAATAGACTAATAAATTAATAGATTAATGAATAAATAAATTAATTAACAAGTAAATACACAAGTAAATAAACAAAAAAGAAATATATAAATAAATAAATGAATGAATAAATAAATAAAGAAGTAAATAAACATTTAAATTAATATATTAATACATAAATATATAAATAATTACATAAATACGTAAGCGAATAAGAAAATTAATAAACAAGCAAAAAATCAACAGCTTTACTATGTACTACTACGTATAACTAGTATAGATGCGATCACCTGTCGACAGGTGCATAGCTTTACTATGCAGCGTATCTTTACGTAGGCTTATAACTAGTATGGGTGCGATCACCTATCGAAAGGTGCATAGCTTTACTATGCTTCATATCTTTACGTATAACTAGTGTTGGTGCGATCACCTGTCGACAGGTGCATAGCTTTACTATGCTGCGTATCTTTAAGTAGAATTACATGTGGGTGCGAGAAATAAAACAAAGAGAACAGTGGGAATCCATGTAGAACAATGGGGATTACAAAGAGAACAAGGAGAATACAAGGAGAACAAGGGCAAGACAACGAAGAAAAGACGAGAACAAATACAAGATAAGAAGAAGAGGAGGGATCAAAGGAACTAGGGGAAGACAAGGAGAACAAAGGGAATACACTGAAAACAAGGACAAGAAGGATATTATATGGAATACAACAAGAACAAGGGGAATGAAAGGAAAAAATGGAAATACATGGGAAAAAGGGGAACGACAAAGAGAACAAAAGAGAAGAGAAGGAAAAAATGGAATAAAAGGATAACAAGAGGAATACGAAAAGCACAAGCGGAATAACATGGAAAACAGGGGGAAGACAATTTAACAAGAAAGAGGAGGAGGGAAAAGGGAATATAAGGAAAAAAGGGGAATAACAAGGAGAAGAAAGAGAATGCTAGAGAACAAGAGGAACACAAAGAGAATAGGGAAATACAAGGAAAACAACGAGGGTAAGATAATAAAAATGGGAATACGAAGAAACAAGGGGAGTACAAGTAGAACAAGGGGAATATATGGAGAACAAGGGGAATACATGGAGAACACGGGGAATACATGGAGAACACGGGGAATACATGGAGAACAAGGGGAATACATAGAGAATAAGGTGAATAAAATGAGAAAAAGTGCAAGGAGGGGTTGTATTTTTATGTGAAGATCAATTCCCAAGTTACCTCTATTGTCACGAGAAAGACGGGTTGAAATTAACTCCCAATGAAATTGAGCAATTAAGATGGACTCAAGAGGGTATGGAATGTGCCTTGAGATTGTCTGTTATGCATATTTTTGACATTTATTATTGTGAATATTGACTTCACCATTGAGAGTAAAGTGGCCTCATCTGTCCACGGCATTCCAGATAACAATTCGGTTCAATTTTTACCTGAGCTAATGCATGTAATGAAAAGTTATATCTCTTCTTATAATCAGCTTTGTTCAATTCAAACATCATTTTCAGTTACAAGGATACATTTTCAGAAGTTTGCATAACATTTTCCGAACAATGCTGTAGATCTGTAGCGCATTTGCACCGTTTGCACTGCTGACTGATATCGTGTTTCCTCTACTCAAATTTGGGTTTAATGAAGAGCCTCTGCAACCTGAATATCACTAATTCTTGGTCTTCCCGATTTAATTTTATCACGAACTGAACCAGTTTTTTCAGACTTCATAATTAATGGACGATAAGAAAGCACAGTACGTTGGTCGACTGTCAGATGCACTTTTGTCCGAAATCTTCTTAATCCGGCAGTCAAGTTTCTACCACGTTCACAATAATATTTCACCAAACCAATTCTCAAACTGAGAAAATGTGTGTAATAAACAGACAGTGTATGCGGGATGACTTAAGGAAAAGTGAAGTTATTCGTAATGGAGTATATGGCACGTGCCGCGTCGTCCGTCTTTTGTGTACCTGGCGAGTACAGCAGCGTACATAACAAAGGAACCCCGGTCCGTTCATAGTAACATTGCAACGCAATGCGTGCAGTTGTGTTATCCTGCTCAAGTATTTAGTACGAGTTGAATAGTGTAGTGCTGATCCATTCATAATGTCGAAGTCAAAACGTTAAATTCGCTCAGAGATACGAAATGCAATTAAGAAGTATGAGAGTGACATTTTATGTATTAACGAAGGCAATATCGTGTGTAATGTATGTAAAATTGAAATAAAAACCAGAACAACTCAGGCTATAGAGAAACATTGCAACAGTGCACCGCACAGAAAATGCATTGAAATGAAATCTGAGGAACCATCTACATCATCATCATCATCATCATCATCATCATCATCATCATCATTTAGTTGCGCGGGTCTAAACGACACATGCAGCATGATGCTCAGTGCAAATATTCCTCTAAAGAAATTGAGTGATCCCCATTTTAGAGTTTTTCTTCAGAAATTCTCTGGATACAAAAACTGTTTAAGCGATAGGCGAAGACGATTCAGCTTCGACAACTTACGAGAATATATCGTCGTTTACTGCAACGCTGGTAATTGCATCAATGACGATGAGGACTGAATTTGCAAGGTATGTACTACAGTACGTTACTTTTCTTTTCCTTCTGACTGTACGGAAATACAGTAGCATGTTGACGTCGTCTTTTACGTTTAAAACCTGTTGAGCCAATGGTCTGAATGAAAAAATGTAACATATAGTAAATGTGCACCTACATTCAACGCTAAGTCATCCCGCATCCACTGTCTACTAATAAATAAGCGAAATGGCTAAAAAAAACTTCTGTTTACTTTTTAGAATTCAGTCTTGTTGAACCATAATAATGGACGCGTTTGTTATAACACGGAATAATTAAATGTCTTGCTTAGTTCATCTTGATTTCTCATTTTATTTAGAGGTTATGTTCAATTCAATTATGGTAGTTAACTTTAGAGTAACCTCATATGATAATGTCTCCTGGAAAATGACCAAAACAGGATCTATCTTACAGCAGAATTCTCACACACGAAATCATTTTAGCCAACAAACGTGATATAATGGTGAGAGATAAAGTAAACAAATCCGTTCAAATATTAGACTTGGCAACTCTGTATACACCTGACCGCTACACATGTAACCAGAGTCAACGAGTACACGGAACTGCCTCAATAAATAAAGGTGATGTGGAAACTACAATGAGCTTTCATCCATACTCCCTCTTTACAAAGAAAGCATCCAACATGCACTACCCAGAGTGATTGTATGATCTACACCTAGAACATTAGCCTATTATGCAGGTATGCAGTATTCAGTTCTCGGTCAGGCCTAGTGTTTATTACACAGGGTTGCCATGTTTTACGCTTTACATTTTAAATGGCATTTTCATGGTCTCTACAAAAATGAAATCTGTTTTCTCCAACACCCACAATTTCTAAGTAATTCCATAAGTGCGCTATATTTAAATTTCGCGCGCAATCTTATACTACAATCGATATAATCTATCGCAAAGTGATTGAACATGATCGACTGTGAAATAATCGATATTTCTCGAGTTGTCTAGATGTATAGTGAGGGTCACGTAAGAAAGGTTCCTAAACGGCAAATATTGCCGTCTTGTCAGTGTTGCCAACTGTTACCAGATATACGTACTCAATGACTTATTTACTTACCGCACTTTACCTTTATGTTGGAAGGTTATTATAAATTTGTAACATATTTTCGTAGGCAAACTAAATGAGAAAGGGATCAACATGTTAAGTATTTTGTCTGGCATACGAAATTCGTTGGTTTGACGAAACAATTGATTCACGAGACCTAACCTAAAAATGTATATTGTTTGACCACATGAAATTATTAGTACTAACTCCGAACACTTACCTGACTTTAGTCTTGAATTATAATCACAACGCAACACATAAAATAATAATTATGTGTTAATATTAATACTGATATTACTTAATTATTAGTATGTTCAAATTTCATTAGCTTCCAGTAACGGGCTCAGAAATCTAGTCCAATTTTAATTTCATGGAACTCCAGTACCGACAACATTTGTTTCAGCTGCCAACATACTAGTTACAAAATCAGTACCATTTGTAGTATTTGTCAATATCGACATTCGAAACGAAGTTGGCGAAAGAAAATTCAACTTGTAAACTAGAAAATCACCATAATCCACTAGCATATGTAGTAACGGGGGAAAAATGGTTAGGTTTCACCCTTAGGGTATGAAGTAAGCTGAACCGGACTATACCTATTATCACTATATTTCAATGCATTTTGTGATTATTTGCAGCTTTCCTATAACAAATTTCTTGATTTTCGTGATGGCATTATCGAAAGAGGAAAGAATTGATATCATTCTTCATTCTGGTAGATTAAGCCATAGAAATGTTACAGCAGACTGGACGAACAGTTCCCTGGATATTGGACTGGTCGGCGTGGACCAGTAGAATGGCCGGCCAGGTCTCCAGATTTAATACCTCTTGATTTTTTTTCTTTTGTGGTTATATAAAGAGCTTGGTATATGAAGAGAAAATTGAGAATGTGGAGAGAACTTTTGTAACATTCCCGGGGTGACTTTAGCACAGGCTTCAATGATACGGTCCTTTAAATGTTCCATACAGTAAAGAGGAAAAGTTAATTACCAGAATTCCACAAAAATACCTTTTCAAAAGCCTCCTTAGTACTGTACCATGTTACAAAATAGCTGTAGATGCAGTAACTAATGTTTTGTCATTATAACAGTTATCTTTAAATAACTTGAATACGATGAGAGATATCTCAAAACGGTTTGCACCATTAATTTTTTCAGAAAATTTCACATGATTTTGAGTACATACATAACTCCCTTTCCATTTAAAATTTCAAACTTGCATCCAAAATGGCGGCTTTTGAAATACCTGTGGGCTAGAATCGAATGTGTCACTGGTAGAGCATTTGGTATTACGAATTCTGGTAACACCTACAGTAATCGAAAATCAAGTACGTGGGAGATATTTTTATAGTTCCAGACTTTTGATTCACTCTATATATTATTTCTTGTAAATAGATGTATTAAGGTCAACAATTCATTACAGCTTATTTCCTCTTAACTACAGCAAAATATATTTATCTTTAGTATAAATTCGTTACGAAATGAAAACAAACATACATCTGATTTATTGTCCATTAAATCCCAATTAATGATCTGTGTTTCACAACTATTAGTAATGTATTTCCTTTTCGGGAGAAAGTGGGTCCTCATGTTTGAACTTTAATACAGATTTATGTTATTATTATTATTATTATTATTATTATTATTATTATTATTATTATTATTATTATCATAAATAAATTCGATGAACAAGAGAGGCAAAATTCCGGACCGAGTACTAAAATTATCTCTGGAAATCAGTCTTTGAGGTTGCTTATTTACAATGACCATTATGATGAAATTCAGATTTTGAGAGCAGAGTAGATCAAAGAAGAATAACCTATCTTGATGATGGTGGTTGTAATTACAACTACGATAATTGGTAATTTTGATGACGACTGTGACATATTTTTTAGAAAATAAATGCACTAAATTAACAGTTTGATGACGATCCTGAGAATAATTTTCGAAGTGATATTAAAAAATTTTTACGACTTGATAAATAAATTTCGTAATACTTTGTTTTAATTTTCTTTTGTAAATACCTGATGATAAAACGATGTTTCGATTAATTTAGTCTTCTTTTACACTGCCAGTCAAAATTTTTTCGACAAAGAAATGTTTCAATTGCCATGACAACAATGGGAATTACATAATCTGGAAACATGTAAACATTGTTTGTGCGAGATCGTGCGTATTTGCTTGGTTTCCGCACAAAACTAATCCGCGGAAAGTCTAAAATTCCACATTCAGTATTCCCAACCTAACACACATAACAATTTCCCTCTTCTTACCGCTTAAGTGACATATTGATTTTACTGCGTTAGGCTTTTAACATATTATTTTCAGAGACGTTCAATATAGTAATAATTATAAATTGGAAACTTACCACTGCAATTTCACCTAAATTGCACTGTTAATTATTGTTTTTAAATATTTTCAAAATTAAGTAAACTCTACAACTCCACTTAAGTTACTGCATTCGTGATGCAAGTACATCAAGGAAGTCGTGAAAAAATCAACAAGATTCCAGACTCATCATAGACTGGGGAAAAAAAAGACAGACGTATATCACGGCTTGCTGGAGTATAGTAAACACAAAAAACATTTTAAAGCAACAATGTTGAAGATAGATATTTTTGTTTTGCAAATTTGCCGTCATTGAACAGAAACCAAGATGGAGATTTCATTGCAACTAATTAGAAATTCCTCTTTCAGGTATGTAATAAACGATCTTCGCACAAAATAATGTACGATACACGAGTGGTATGTTTTCTTTCAATTCTCGGAAATTAAAAAAGCTCAACTACGTTTCGCTTTTTCAAACTTTTCCTCGAACATGAAAACTTCAACATACCGCTCTTGTAACGCATATTTACTATTAGGCATTTATATATAAGGTTTTAACTCGGAGAAACAAATCACTCCACATTTGATACATTAATCTTATGAATAACTAAAGTTTCTTTTCATCGAAGAAACCACCTTTTGCAGCTATCACGTTTCTCACTATTCTCGGCATGCGCTGAATGAGTTTTTCCAACACACTTGGTGGTATATCAGCCCAGGCTGCTTCTAAAATGCTCCACAGTCTCTCCTCTGATGTTGGACACACTTCCCGCACCCGTCGATCGTGGTCTTCCCACAGCAACTCTTTAGGATTCAAATCTGGAGATTGTTGTGGCCACTCCATATTTTTCAACTCTCCAGCTTCTTCCTTTCTCTCCAGCTAGTCAGAACATAATTTTAATTATCCTGCTGTATAATGAATCTCCGTCCAATGAGACTCTTTCCAGAAGGAACTGCGTATCTGGATAAAATGCGATAGCCATTTTTGTCCATAATTCCCTTTATTCTGTACAATTTACCGACTCTACTGAAAGAAAAAAGAACCCCATACCATTACGTGTAATTTTGATTTAATTGTAGTACATAATACTTTTCCTCTAATTGTAAAAAATTGCAACTTCGGTTATTTATATTTGAGGGGTTCTTTTTAGATTTATCATCGTTATATTTCACTCTACTTTTCTCGACTTTGATATTCTTAGTTTCGATTTTATGTGAGTTTATACTTACAAAGAAGGCTCACCAAATGATGATGGATTTTCACAACGATTGTTTCCCCGTACGTTCCATTTGAAATAAGAAACTTCTCTATAAATTTCTACATCCGGATAAAGCCTAATTTTCGAGATATGATTTTTTTTTTTAATTTTTCTATCCAAAGCTATAACAGTTAATGCAATCAATGCTATGTGCTAGACATATGAGGCAATAAATCTCATCTCGCTGCATACCGTACTGTCAAAATCTCCTTAAACAATATAAGGTATGAAATTGACGTATCAGATACATAATAACACTCATATTCATGAAATTCACTATAGAATAATCTATGAAGAAATTAAAAGGAAATGTAAGTATACCTGAAATTACTCACTGTACTGACCACAGTAGTGGAAATCATTGTAAAAATGCTCAAAACACAGTGGAACCACAGTCTAATATATGAAGGGTTCAGAGCCATAGTGGGCCAAGCGCCATTTATTAAAAACGGAGAAAGCAAGGGTTAAAGTTAAGTGAATACCATATTTTAATGAAAATTGACATATCATTTAGTTTTAATGTGCATACTTTATGTGATATGTATTTATTTACACTGAAAGTGGGCAAGCACCCGGTGGAGTGGTATACACAATATAAACAATACGCAATGAAATTACAATACAATACACAATACAATTATATACACAATACAATAAGAATACACAATACAATTTAACACAATAATTACAATTAATAATAATACATAAAATAACCTAATTAATTAGTGAACCTAATTGTACAATACAACCTACATATGTATAGGCCCTACATAAGGTTCACATTAGTACTGATAATAGTCTTTCACTTTACTCTCATCTAACTCACTGTAGTGACACTATGACGCATTTCACTGACACTATAGAACACATTTCATTGACGCTATAAATTATCACTAATCGGAACTATTCACTGCACAGTAAAACCATAACTTCACTGACTCACCACGCTTCACTGATACAACAGTTCAGATAAGACAAATAATTACACCATTATGCATACTTATAAACAGAACTACATTTAAACTAAACATTTCTAGTCTAAGACACCCTTACACACTATTTTAAAATAATTTACAATTCAAACCAAGGTAGTAACTCGTTAGGGTAAATAAATACATTTAATATTTGAGGAGAAAACTTCGCTCCGGCGCTGGGGATCGAACCCGGGTCCTTGGTTCTAAGTACCAAGCGCTCTGACTACTGAGCTACGCCGAACCCGGGTTCGATCCCCGCCGCCGGAGCGAATTTTTCTTCTCAAATATTAATTGTCAACATTACAGAGATTATTCTGTAGGACAAATTAATAAATCCATAATAAATAAATACATGTCACCTTAAAAATTAAATGCTACATATCACCTTAATTTTAATTTACACTTTATACACAACTTTTTAAGTTATTCTTGAATCTCCTTAAGGAAGGGAAGCCCTCAAAGACCGCTGCAAGGTAGGTCATTCCAATCATTTATAGTTCTATTTAAAAATGAGAATTTACCTACATCCGTTTTCTGTTTCCTACATTTGATTTTAAAATCATGATCGTTCCTACTATAATATGATCGTTCCTACCATACTTCATATTACTTGCTACATGTTTCCATTGGATTATGGTAATAACTTCATTTTAACCCTTGTTTTCTACGGCTTTAGTAAATGGCGCTTAGCCCACTATGGTTCTGAACCCTTCATATACAGTCACGAAGCTTGAGGTGATGAGAGTACTAGGAACAGTAGACTATGCAGGTACTATTTCGCATTGTCTGTGATGAGGCGATAGTAGCAATCTTAGTGGTTAGCAACTATCTATGGCTGCATATTCTCTACGTATTGAGCTTCGTGGCTGTATATACTAGACTGTGGTGGAACTTTGCACCATGAACATTTCAGAAAAATAAATTTCTCACAGCGTTAGAACGATTGTGTACATCAACGTGAAAACAGAATTCTACAGGAGCGACGAATTTATTTGTTGTCAGGTACCCGACTTTATGCCAGCCACATTTAAAGATAATTACATATCTAGGAGATGAAAGCTGATTATGTGTTAAGGACTGCAATTTTATCACATTATTTCTCTGATGCAATAGTCTATAATATTCGTGCCAAATAACAAAACATATCAGAGAACTTCCGAATGAAATTTTTGCAAATCCTAAAGCCATAAACGTCAAAAGGTAGAACAATTGGAGCTGTGTGCTTTGGAATTGTCAACACGTTCACCGTTTTACCTTCTGGAGTTATTCAGTTGAATGTTTGTCTTTTGGAATTCCTTTAAAAATTTTGAAAATTATTGCTGTAGACGTAATGAAATATTCTGTTCAGTTTTTACGTAATCATCTGTACACCTAAATTCCTTCATATTCTATCTGATTACTAATAATTGTTGAATAAATGTACGTACTTTCCCAAGGGTAGCTTCCATTTGAAAATAATAATCATAACACAAATGTTTATTTTTATTTCTATTTGTTTAGTATGCAGTGTCTCTTGGCAACCCTTACTGAAGGGCAGCTATCCTTGTGGGATTTATACAGGGACATCATTTTATTTTTAATTCAATTTTTATTATACCTGAGTTTTGGAATGTACTTCACTCCCACCCCTTCTACTAGTAAACTTCCAACCGTTCACGACACAGAGCCGAGGGCGCGTAAGCAGTACTGAGTTACTGAGTATAGTACGTTTCAGAAATATGTTCGCGTTTTCCAGTGACGAAAGAGCTTTCAATATTGAATCATATTTTCGTACAGGTACTGTCGTCCGTTTCCCTATGTCGCATCCCGGTTTCCCCCACCTGCTTCTGTTCGCCCCTCTGTTAAGTCTAGTAGCTGGGCTATCTTAGCTCTTTTCTGAAAACATTAATTTCTGTTAGGAATTGGACGTCTACGTAATATTATTCAAGTGTTTAAAATAACTTAAATAAAAGGGCCTCCTTAAGTAATTAACTGTCACGTGATTTCCCCCCTTTCTACAACCCTGCGACAAAACCACTTCAACGGACAGTAGATAGCATTTCTGAGTGATTTTATCTTTTCGGATCGGGCAGAAGTGAAGATAGAATTTACAGTACGTAAGGTACTCTTTTATAGAGTAGGTACAGAATTATTTCAACATGAGTTACTCGTACGAAGGACGAAACTGGTAATTGGAATTAGGTACAATAGTCTATAGTGCGATAATATGCACAAAAGAACTGAAGCCTGTATCGTAATGAACGGCCACCATTTTCTAAAATGTGTTTAAATATCCATATTATGATTATTTTTCAATTTAACTTCATTCTCTATATTGTACGCTAATGTGCTGTAACAGTACAATATACAGTACACTGCATAATTAATACTTCCGAATGGATAGCTGAATTCGTGTGTAAAAACACTAAGTGTTAATACAGTACTATATTTTGATTAAACAAAAACCTAATGAAAATTATCAAACTCACAATTGCGGTATTTCCTAGTTTACATAAATGGATGAACTACTTTTCTTCCCTCCTATATCTAGTAAAGTGAGTTGTATGTTACGCCGGTATCATTGAACTCCAGTCGTGGAAGGGGTAGCAAACGGTGTTTCCTGTTTCAATCGTTAATAGAAAGGTATAGCCAGATTAATATTAAAAATGTTAGTAAAAATAAAATGATGCCCCTGTATATAGTCTGTCTGCCACCGTAACTGGTCCATGAGTCTACCACAAGAATGCTATATTTCTTGAAACAATTTGATGAGGTGAATTCTCATAAGCTTCCCTGATTTTGATGACAATTCATAAAGATTTGCAGCCTTAAACATTTTCTTCCTCACGATGGCAATAAAGATATGAGACTTACGTAAATGTCAAGTGATTATTTTGAAAAATCATATCTCGAAGGCTAGACCTTCTCCGGATATAGAAATTTGTAGGGAGGTTTCTTATTTAAAATGGAACGTATGTGGGGAAAAGTCGTTGTAAAAATCCATTATCACTGGTGAGCTTTCCTTGTTAGGCATATTTAATTTTTAATGTGTTTAATTATTTTTCCTAACTTCCATGTAGATTCATTTATATTTATATTAATGTAATTTTATTTACGAGTATTTTCTTGTGAGGTTAAATTTGTTTCCGTTCCGTTGTTTATTTTTAATTTTCATTGATATTGTCTAGTTTTGTTTCCGTTTAATTTTAATTTCCTCTCAGTAATATTGCAGTTATTAAAATTTGATTTTGTTTGGTTTGTATTGCGATACAATTACATTCTGTTTAACTTTTGTCTCATTTTTATTCGTATTGCTTTAATTAAAATTTTTCATCACATTATTTATTTACCGTGAACTCGAATACGCCTATTGTTCTGAAGAAGAAAGAGGTGCAGTGTTTGCACTTTGATAGGGATCAGAGCTATTTGCATCAGTACAACTGCCTCGTAACTGCCTATGTTTGCGTAACGATTAAACGAATCACGCTTTGTACACACTGCACTCCAGAGTGCATCTTGCCCTTGCAAGAAGCTTGAGATGTAAACATTATCTTACGTAACACATTGGGTGGCCAAGAAGAACAATGGAAGTAAAAATAACCATGAAAACACCTTATTTTCGTACAGTTTAAAGTGGTACATTGCGCGCTGCATTCGTAATGTAAAATGACAAGCATTTTTGGCTTTAAAAATAATGATTTAAGAAGGAGCATATAAAGACATCACATTATAAGTTTTCATTTCTCCCATCAGCAATAACTGCATTTTGATTACGTCTTCTTCTTCTTCTTCTTCTTCTTCTTCTTTTCTTTCCATTAAGGCGCAATCGTCTGTTTAGAGGTGAAACAAGACTTCCCTAATCTCTAATCGAATCTTTCCATATTCTTTTAGACCGACCTGGGTTTCCTTTTCCTCTCGGAATGTTATCCCTTTCTTCTTCTTCTCCTTCTTCTTCTTCTTCTTCTACAACTTCAGGGTATAGGTCTCAAGGCCTGTTCCGACTTCAAAGGATGATGTCATCTATCCAGAGGGTTCTAGGTTTTCCAACGTTTCTCCTACCAATAGGATTGTAATTGAGGAGGATTTTAGGAAATCTATAATATTCCATACGCTGAATATGTTCGTACCAGTTTTGTTTTTGTGCTTGTACCCGCTCATAATGGTTATATCTGTAATCTATTGCGTATATGTTCGCTTTGTTGCTTGTCTAATAATATAATGTAAGGCCTGCAACACTTCGAAGAAATTTCATTTCCCTGCTTTCTAATTTTCTCTTGTCATTTCTGTTTAATGTCCAATTTTCGCAGCCGTAAGTGAGTAATGGGACTGCAAGTGTTTTATAAAATTTTAGTCGTGTTTCAGGTAACGTTTTATTTTTTAGTGTTCTTATAATTGTTCCACACATACTTTGAAATCTATGTATTTTTATATCTACGTCTTGTTCTTTTAAATATGTAAGTGCAGCCTAAGTATTTGAAAGATGATACCTATTCTATAATTTCTTTATCTATGACGATTTTACATCTTAAATGATCTGGTCCCAAAAATGCCATCGTTTTAGTTTTTCTATTAGAAAATTTTAGATTATAATTCATCATACATGTTTGTAGTTTGTAGGCAGCACGCTGTAGGTCGCTTTCTGATATAGCAAAAATAATTTTATTGTCAGCAAACAACATGATGTTAACAGACAGATTATTTATCTTCAGTCCAATTGTAAGATTTCTTTGCCATTCATCTAGGGCTGCGTCAATGTTGTCCCTTTCTATGTGTACAATTCTTTCAGCAGACATCCTGAATACATGATCACTCAATTCATTCTTTCTTCTTTCTGTCCACTTTGTCACAGGCTAGATCTTACATATTTTCCACATATCCTCATTTATGACTCTGTCGTTTAATGTCTTTCCAGCTATTTTGCTTAACATTTTCATTTCAGTTGTTTCAAGCATTCGTGTTGTACTTGTGGTTTCTGCTCCTGTTTCCAAGACGTAAATCATTCCTGGCCGGGTAAATGCTTTATAGATTTTTACAATTGTCTCTTTTCTCATATACAGGGACATCATTTTATTTTTACTTCAATTTTTATTGCACCTGAGTTTTTGAATGTATTTCACTCCCACCCCTTCTACTAAGGAAGTTCCAACTCCACACAAAACCAAGACCGCAGATAGTAAGCAGTACTGAGTTACTGGGTATAGTACGTTCCAGAAATATGTTCGCGTTTCCCAGTGACGAAAGAGCTTTCAATATTGAATCATATTTTCGCACAGGTACTGTCCGTTTGCCTACGTCGCATCCCGATTTCCCCCACCTGCTTCTGCTCGCCCCTCTGTAAAAGCTGGGCTGTCTTAGCTCTTTTCTGAAAACATTAATTTCTCTTAGGAATTGGACGTTTACGTAATTAATTTAACTTAAATAAAAGGGCCTCGTTAAGTAATTAACTGTCACGTGATTTCCTCCCTTTCTACAATCCTGCGGCATAACCACTTGGACGGACAGTAGATAGCATGTCTGAGTAATTTTACATTTTCGGGTCGGGCAGAAGTGAAGATTGAATTCACAGTACGTAGAGTAGGTACAGAATTATTTCAACATGAGTTACTAGTACGAAGGACGAAACTGGCAATTGGAATTAGATGCAATAGTCTATAGTGCGATAATATGCACAAAAGAACTGAAGCCTGTATCGAAATGAACGGCCACCATTTTCAAAATTGTGTTTAAATATTCATATTATGATTATTTTTCAATTTAACTTCTTTCTCTATATTGTACGCTAATGTGCTGTAGACAGTATACACTGCATAATGAATACGTTCGCATGGATAACGCACTTCGTGAGTAAAAACACTTATTCTTAATACAGTACTGTACTTTGATTAAAGAAAAACCTAATGAAAATTATCAAACTCAAAATCGCGATATTTCCTAGTTTACGTAAATGGATTAACTACTTTTCTTCCATCCTATACCTAGTAGAGTGATTTGTGTTTTACGCCAGTATCATCGAACTCCAGTCTTGGAGGGGGGAGCAAGCGGTGTTTCCGGTTCTCTAAAGGTATAGACAGTTTAATATTAAAAATGTTAGTAAAAATAAAATGATGTCCCTGTACTAAGGTATTCGAAAAGTAATGACAACATAGTTACTGTTTCACACTAAATTTATTTAGGTTACTTTTGACATTACATACTTCAACATACTCCTGCCATGCCAACAATACATTGTCAAATTCTTGAAAACCGGCGGATTCCATCTGCAACAGCATTTCTGGATATACCGGTATCTCTCACTGATCAATCTAAAGCTCTTCGGATGTCAACTCTTGATTGAAAGCAAATGTCTCGCTTCCAGTCAACTTGCAATAGTTCAGTATGGTAGGACTTCTCTACCACAGGCTTCTTGTAATGCCCTAAAGCACTGAGTTCAGTGGCGGCTCGTGGGTATTGAATTAAGGGGGGCTGTATACAAAAATAAACCAAGCAACTTACTTTATTTAAAGATTAGTTCCATGCGCCTTATCTTGTAAATTGTGTTTAAATGAGACAGGCTCATGTCAGTAGATTTACTGGCATTTAAAAGAATCCTGCGGACAAAATTCCGGCACACCGGCGACGCTGATATAACCCCTGCAGTTGCGAGTGTCGTTAAATAAACCATAATTTAATTTTTTATATGCAGATTTGAACCTTAGAAATATCTAACTGGCGATGTTGTAGTTGGTTGTATTATATATATATATATATATGATGCATCAATAAACGAAAAAAATAACTGAGCCAGAAATTGAATTCAGGATATTCAAGAGTACGCACCAGGGCGCTTGCCTAATTTATTGTGATGTTAGATGTTTCAGATTCCATTATGGTTTGAAAACATTCTAGCAATGGCTCCTTCTTCTCATGAACAACATTTACTGTTCTTATTTTAAATCCATCTTGTTGCTCCAGCTGATGGAATTGTCTTTGAAACACATTAATCTAATACAGACTGTGTGGAGATCGAGAGAAGAAAGCAGGGATACTGGATAAATTATCAAAAAATATGCGAGCCTTTGTATTTTGTTTAGCGGCTCTTTCCATTATGAGATTCAACTGATGGGCACTTAATTTCACATTTCTCCTGAATTGTTAAGGTACTGAACTGAATAGACTGTAAATATCGTCCAGAATTAAACATTGTTGCACTTGTTGTACTCACAACATTAAAGAAAATGTATTTAAAACTGCGCGCTACTGACAAACTGCTTCAAATTTTGCAGCGCCTGGAAACTCTGGATTCACGGACAGAGGCAGCAGGGAGGAGGGGTAAAACTAACGCGCAAAGTATCCGAGACGAGACTGGCAGCTCCAGGGGAGGAAGTGGCTTCACCCTATAGTCTTTGTCTCTGGTTTCGCTCTGGCAGCACCAGGGGAGGAAGTGACTTCACTAACGATTGCGTGCATGTTATTGAGAGCGAAATTTTTTTTAAAATTCAAGCCGCTAAATAGAGACTGTATAATAAATGTATTTCACAACATAAAACGAGACAAGAGCCACAAATGTCTGGGGGTGCTGCAGCTCCGCAGCCCCTCTTCGAAAGCCGCCCCTGACTGAGTTGCATGTTTTTCTCTTTGAACTTAGAGTTTTATGATGCACCTTTGTTCGTATTTTTAGGGCTGTATTGTTTACTACAGGAACAGCCACTGTATTTACAAAATATGCCTACTTCGAGATTTTCAATATTGCAAATCTATGAAACAATCGCTGCTCTATTGCGTAGTACAAGATTTCAATGGTCACCGCTAGGAGCACTGATTTATAGCATTATTGCCATTACTTATCGAAAGCCATAGTATTTATTTCTCTGTACCAAATCCCTAAAGCATTCTGATATTTTAGCTGCTTTTATAGTTTGGTAGCTTATTTCTTGGATTAAGTTTCCCTGACTTTTGAAGTTGACACCCAAGTAGCTAAAGTGCATAACTTGTTATATTATTTTGTTCACAATATCAAATTTATATCGCAGTGGTTCTTTACTAATTATTAATGCTTTGGTTTTGTTGCTGAAGATCTTCATATTAAATTTCTGACAACTGATGTGAAATTGATACAATAATAAGTTATCCTCCGTAACTGTTGGATCAGTTATTCAAAGAAATGGATAATCTGATTTAGAATAATCACTAGACGAGAAAGTTATTAGTTTATTTAAGGGAACCAGGTAGTGATTAGGGGTCAAAAATCCGATTTTTTTTTATTTTGTGTTTTAAAAAAGTACAAAACTTGCTCTTTAAAACAATATAAATATTGTGGGGGTATTTCTGCAGATAAGACCTTTAAATAGCTTCTTTAAATTTAGTGGTACATGCAATTCATACAACCTTCTTTTTTTTATAAATGCAATTTTCCATAAGTTGACATTTTTCATACTTACGTGCATTTTACTCTGAAACTATTGAATAGATTTACATGAAATTTTTACAGTGTTTTCTGCAGCCTGTGTTCTACATAGTAGACCTACGGGTTTAAGAATATCACACACATAACACGAAAAAAAAATATATACATTGAAAAAATTGCAAAAAATGTTAAAGTTTAATATTTTTTCTGTTTCACTAGGGGTGAAATATTTAACTAAATTTTGCTTTAGAATTTACAATATACATTATTAGACAACTTAAAAAAAAACAAGGCATATGAGTGAAGATTGTAGCAAGTAATGTGCACCTGAAGAATGAGGTACATTTAGCAAAGTGGGAAAACAGGGTATCAGTTAGGGCCTTTCTTTTGCACTTGGATACGAAACTAATTAGTTGTCTTTCATACCACTGAATTCAGAATGATTGGTGGTATAAGCATGGAAATTTTTATTGCACTCTGAGCCCTAAAAGGCTAGAAATATTGAACTAAATTTTTGTACTGAAAATTTTTAATCGCACAGGCATGACTACACAGTCCTCTTAATTCAATTCTATGGAGCGGAAACGTTAAAAAAATAATATGAATACTCTACAATAAAAAGTGAGAATTTTTTTTTACTTTATGAAGCTGAAGCATCGACACTCAAACAGAAATATAAAAAATAAATTGCAGTTCACAGAAATGAATTATCTAAGACATTTAGCAAGAATTTTAAGAGTAGATAAAGTAAAAAATGAGTTAATATAATAAAATAAAACATCGAAGCTACGAAAAGTATTGCTAAAAACGGAAGAATTTTACATCTAAGATGGTATGGGCATGTAATGCGAAGAGAAGACAGTCAATTAAATAAATAAATCTTATATTGGATACCCTTGGAAGAAGGAAGCGTAGAAGGCCATAAAACGTCTGGAATAACGCATGCGGAAAAGGGACTTTCAAGATAAATATTGTTTTGATCATGTTGTTCGAAAAAAGAAGACTTATTTTTTTAGTTTGAGGAAATCTGTGTACACCACAGAAATATTCATATAAATAAAAAAAAATACGAAGAAAACTGACGCATTCGAAGAAATGTACTCTAAAGCGGCTTTGTGCGCAATAAATTTCGTGGAATTTGCAGACCTTGGATCTTTCGTTCCTTTGGTAAAAAGATGACTCTCATATCTATTGCTGTATCTATCTATATGAGAATATAATAGCTTACTATTAACGTTAAATGTTGGTATTTGTATACACGTGACGGTGTAGTCATGGAGATGTTGACAGTATTTCGTGTACTTTCCTCCTTAGTGCTGTGTTACGCAACTCGAGAGTCTGCACGAGGAAATGCACGCAGAACTACCAAACACGCCTGCGCGGAAATGCACGAGCGAGCCATTAATATACAACTTCTCTAATCAAGCATCTTTAAGACCGCGGCTTCTTGAAAAATATAATTATAGTATCTCTTGTACAAACACAACAGTAAATAGTGTTGTTGAATCTTACACGAGGATGTTATTTGCGTTTGTCGCTGTACTTCAAACTAGGAGAGTAGTGGGTACAGTGAGACACAAAATATTAAGACATATGTATGCAAGTGATAATTCAAATATTTTTAAAATCAAGTGCAATAGAAATAGACATTAAAACATGGAGTATAATAATGCATAAACAAACATGTTAATAGATAAAGGACATAATATACAATGCGTGTTTGTCAAAAAAATGCAAATGTCTCACTGCTCCCATTCAAGAGGGTACAGTGAGACATCACAGTGTCTATTAACGGACATTGAAATGATTTACATTTATTTCAAAAGAAAACAAAAACTTGCTGTCTCTTTATCTTGATATGTTCTGTAGGCTTATTTAGAATCACTTTGATGTCTGACTTCGAAACTATTGAAACATCTGGAACATTTGGAAAAGTGAATTTTCCATGACATTTCAAACTTTTGCGAAAAAATGAAATGAATTTTTGGTGACAACAAAGCTTATAATCATAAGAATTTAATATAATTCTTTTTTTTTTTTTAACATTTTCTTAAATTTTGTGAATAATTTTTTATTTATGAAACCATTAAAATATAATGTATCCATTATTTTAAGCTACAGTTCCTAAATTGGTTACTAGTATGTTCATTTTTAATGTTAGTTACTGGTAAATGTAATATAATTACAGTTTGGTTTTGCAAATCATTGGATCATGGGGACAGTGAGACGTCTCAGTGTACCCTTCAATGGCATGTCTCACTGTTCCCTTTACGAATAGTTCATTTAAAAATGACGCCATCACTTCAAAATTAAAACAAGAAAGACGAAACTATGCCAAACATAATCTCAAATACCATAGTATTAGGTAACAAAACATTCCTATTTATATCTCATTTGTATATCAATATAACCTTCATTAAACACAAGCCAAAATTTTACTTCTAGAGTGAAAAATTACGAATTATTTTTTCATCACTCACCTTTATAACTAGAATCAAATCGAGTATAAAAATACTGTTACTTTACTCAAGCAACATACAACTCCACTGTTACCAACATCTCAACATCAAAATTTACCATCTAATAAAAAATGTCTCACTGTTCTCCCTGTCTTACTGTACCCACTTCTCCCCTACAGAGTGTCCACATGAAACTTTTACAACTTCAGATGTAAATAACAAATTATTGAGACACAATATCTGGATGTGGTTTTCTGCATGTTCATCAGAAACTGTGTGAGTTTTTATGGGAGTTTTGTTGGATTGTTGAAATGAATTTTTTGGTTGCAGAAATGAATTTTGGTGAAATCTTAAATCTGACAGTGAAAGAGATGTGGAAATCTCAGGAGATGGCACAATGTGTATCCAGGTTTATCGAGACATGATCAGATACAGACGTGGACAAATTATTAGACTAAATTAATTATATGTGCAACGAAACTGTATTTATCGGTAGAAATAATGAACAAAAATATATTTTGCACAGATACAATGAACAGAAATTGAGTCTGGAGGTTACTAATATTTTGTGAACATTCCCTTATTCTTTATTAACACGTTGATTTTGTCAGGGATGCTGGAAACCAAAGTTTGACACTTTCTTTGAATATCAGCATCATTTAGCCAGATATCAGACAGTGCTTAAATGGGTCCATATTTTGTTGTAAGTCTCTTTTTGTTCACTTTCTTCTTCAGTGTAGATCACAGATTTTCAATTTCGTTCATGTCCGGTCTTCTTGCAGGCCATGGGAGAATATCTTCTGCAGTATATAATTAAAACACCAGTAGTACCAACATAGCCAGAAAAAATATACTTAACCATTGGAAAAATGTACCACAAGATGTAAACAATCATATTTACAACAATAGAGACTCTGTGAATTATACTGATAGTTGATATGACGAATTATATTATGTTTCGAAGAAAACGTTTTAGTCTAATAATTTGTCCACGTCTGTACATAGATGCAACATCATGTCCGGACCCAATATGAAACAGAACCGCCATCACGGCAAACAATCCGGGAGAGGTATCGAAAGTGTATAGAGACTGGGAATGTGCTGCGCAAAAGGACGGTGAGCGGAAAAGCACAAGTACGGAGGATATCGAACGTGTGCAAGGTGCATATCCTCCTTGGTATCAATTTTATCCAGCATGTCCACTGCAAATGCGTGGACGATTATCTGTTTGAAGAGCTTGCACTAGCTGAACTTTGTACGCGTACAGCCTAAGATTCTTGTAAAGTAAGCAAAGCAGCAAAATATGTTAAAATGGGAAAGGGACATGGTGAAGAGATAGTAAAAGACTTAGGGTGGGAATCTCTCAAATCAAGGCGACGAAAAACCAGGCTCACCGCATTGTTCAAGGCACAAATGGGACACAAAGCATGGACCGATATCAATGCTAGATTAGCAACACCATCATACTTAGGCAGGGCTGATCGTATTATAGTATAGAATTCTTTAGTTGGCAGAGAAATTTAGACAGAGAAAGATATATTTCTTACCTCTCACTCACTCAGTGGCTGTCCGGAACTCTGCGGGGGGGATGGTGGCAAGAGACAGTTACCTTCTATGAAACTGTTTGTATGTGCAGTGGCGGATTCTTCTACTTCTACTTCCATGTTGTCGTCACCGTCATCGTCGTCACTATCAGAGTCCAAACTTATTACGAAACGATCCACCGCCTTGTCTATCATTCCATCCCTTTCCCAATAAAAATCCTCTTCCTTTTTAACATGTTAACACGCATTTTTCCAATTCTCTGAAGTATCCATGGACGACGCTTCTTCAAATAATTTTATAACATCACTGGATTTGAAAGATACATTATGTTTAGCGACATCATTTTTCACTTGAGCCCAGATGAACTCAATGGCACTAAAATTGCAGTGGTATGGTGGCAGTCGTACTACGGTATGCCGGTGTGGTTCACTTTGAGCTAATGTATCCAGTTCGTACCTTACCATTTTTTCTTTTTTCAATTTTATTATGTCGTACAGTACGATTTTTGTCGCCTTTGGGTCGTACTCTATGTTGTTCTGACGTAACCAAGGCTGCATGTCTGATTTAGAAGATGCAGAAGTGGGAGCTTTATTTAACTGTACAAAATGGTAAGAGGCGTTGTCCATTACTATAATGCTGTTTTGTGGAATGTTCGGAAGGAGTTTGTTTTCGAACCAATGTTTGAAATTAACGGCGTTGATTTCCTCATGGGGATCGTTGGTAGATTTTGACTTAAAACTGTGATAGGCTCCTGGTATAAATCCAGAGGAAGATCCAGCATGCACAATAATAAATCGTCCTCCCTTTCCTAAGGGCACGTTCAGAAGTATGTCACCATCGTCACAAATCCCAATTTTGCTCTTCGTGTGATTAATATTTATCCATGTTTCGTCTAGGTAAACGATAGGGCGGCCGGTTATTCTTAAGTCGCGCATCATCCTTAAGAAATGGAATCGCTTAGAAATTATGTCGGGTTTCTCTAGCAGAAGCTTCCGTCCGAAGTTACTCTTAGCGTAACGGAAATTAAGTTTTTTTAATAATTCCCGCACCGACCATTTACTGCCAGAAAATAAGCCAGACTTATCGAGAGCATCACGAATATCTTCCACACTCGGAATGAAATCAGCCTTATACAGGGAGTAAATCTGCCTCTT
This sequence comes from Periplaneta americana, assembly GCF_040183065.1. NCBI lineage: Eukaryota > Metazoa > Arthropoda > Insecta > Blattodea > Blattidae > Periplaneta > Periplaneta americana. The sequence continues at coordinate 42,813,665 of NC_091118.1, read as the reverse complement.
GATGGCGGCAGCAGTGAATGAGTCTATACTGGTTTTCGTGGGAGTTCTTTGCGGCCGCTTTTTGCCCGGAGTTGACACTTTTCTTCCTGATTCATCTGCTTCTCTCTTTTCATTTAGGATACGGTAAACAGTGCGTTCAGATACTCCACACGCAGCAGCAGTTCGCTTTGCTACTTCGAATACGCTTATTGTAGGATTTCCGATTTTCAAGGCATCGTACTCCTCTACGAAAAACTTATGTACATTGCACACTATTTCCCTGGCGTCAGACTGCAGTGGCTTTCCTCTTCTTTGAGCCGTGCCTACTACCACGGCCGTTCATCTAGTACGTCACTTCATCCGTCAGAGCGCTCTCAGACGTCACAGTATCAGGGGCGTATTTTGCGGGCTACCGGGGGTAGCCCAAGGAAATTACAAAAGAAAAAGTTTATAATATAACATAATGTAATAATTTTGTATTATTAGTTTTACCATAGTAATTAAAATTAAAGTAATTGTTAGATTTATTTTGTGTAATAATAGGGTCAGCGGTAGCCCAAACCCTTTAACCAGTATACGCCTCTGCACAGTATAGATAGCGCTATCAATCCCTTCATTTGTTCTTTCCAAATAACCCTATTGGCCGGTTCATTACGTCTCACCAGGATAGAGGGGGAGAGAGTTTACCTGTTTTAACGGAGATACACGGAACGACACTTGGGTTCCGGTACACGGCAGATACACTTAGCAAGACTTAGGCTCTCGTACGCGACATAAACATTTAATAAGATTTAGCATTTTAGTACGCGGCAGATATGGACAACTGACTCGCGCTTTGTACGCGCTTGAGATAGATCAGTGGAGTAGTTATATTGCGTCGTGTGTGTTTGGGATTTTAATGGATCGTAGTTTGAAACATCGCTTGCTAGTGATACGTCTTGGGGGCAAGTTTTGTATTTGCATCGAGTAATATATTTGTGGGATATATATGTGTTTGAGGTAAATTGTATTTGGGGATTATGTAAGGAGATTTGATTTGAAACGTGAGTTCATGTTCCGAGACGGTTAGAGTGATAAGGCAGCGATTACGCTCTCACATATGGTTTTAGTGTAATCCCTGCTCCATTTGATTATTGGTTTCCTTCGCCGCTATTTTGTTATCATATGCGTCGAGTTTATTGCTATTTAAATGATCGTTGAGGTTGGAATTATCGTCCGTTTACTTATTACGTGTATCTGTCTCCATCCCTCTCTCTCTCCGTGGGGTATTCATTTTGTAAAGTGCAGAGATTTGTGTTAGTGCAATTTGCACAGGTTATGTGAGCAATATCTGCTATGGGTAATGTATAGTGATCAGTTATGTAATGCCTTATGCTGGGTAGAGTTTCTCTCTTATTGAGTGTACATGTATTTATGGTTTGGTTACTCAGATTGAGTGGTATCTATGGTCGAATGGATCATGTATTAAGTTAAAGTGCTGGCTGGGTGTTGTGTTCAGATTCGTACTCAGATAGTTAATGTATATATATATATATATATATATATATATATATATATATATATATATATATATATTTAGAGAGTGGTTCATGAACATATGCTTAATAGATTAGTTACTGATTGTCGAGAGACGGCCATATTAGATTGTTTCATCACTTATAAGTGTGTTGGCCTCAGCCTTGTGATACTTTCATGATTTACATATTCTGGGGTTACCATTTCAGATTAGTTTGTTCTACTTTCATTCACCTATTTCATATTATTGTTATTTCATTTTCCATTTATGTATATTGTTAATTATTATTGTTAATTATATTTGTTTTACAAATCCACACTATTCATTTCTAAAAGTCTTGCACTGCGCACATCCAATCCTTTCCAATGTGCCCTCCACCTGGCGAAAGCAGCCAATATAAGAAAGATAAAGAGGAGGAGTGGATGATCGTACCACCGCCTCATGTTCCTACACCAAGAATCACAAACACTAGGACAAGTAGGCCTAATATAAAGCACAATACTTGTGACATTTTAATTATAAAATGATTATAGGCACCTTCTCAAACTACACTGAAAAAATGTTGTTAACACACAGTTGTAATAACATCCACCACTGACAACGTCTCCTGATGGACTGGTTTGGGGAGGGAGAGGGAGGAAAGAACGAGGAAATGCTGTTATACAAGTGTCTTGTGTCCCAGGATTAGTTCAACTCACCCTCCCTGACCCTTCCCAAGGCATCAGGTAGCTCTGCCAACATAGACCTTCCCAAGTATAGGAAGTTTAAATGTAGAAAACAAAGAACGGACGTGGCAAAATTTTCCTTTGTTAACCGCACAATAGTAGACTGGAACAGCTTACCTGCGGCAATCTTTCAGTGTGGTCCTCTCAAAATCGATACATTTAAGGAAAGATTGAGAAGATTAGACTGAAAATGTAATTGTAGGTGCAGTGTAATTATCTAAGTTGTGTCATGTAATTAATTAAGTTGATATATAAATTAGTTGATATGTAAATAAATTAAGGTGATATGTAATTAAGTTGATTTGTAATTAATTAAGGTGATATGTAATTACTTAAATTGATAATAGTTGGGTGAAATAGAAGTACTTACTAGTTAGGTTTACTTTTGCTTATTGTAGGCGTTATTATAGAATAGTTTTTATTTATAGTCCTAGGTTTATTGCATCTATTTATAGTTAGAAATAAATTTAGGTTTATTTTATTTTATTTTTTATTATTTTTATTGCTGTAATTATTGTATTATTGTAATAGTATTATTGTATATTATATCTCACTGCCACCGGGTGTATACCTAATTGTAGTGTTAATAAATACATATATAATTTTAATTTACATAAATATTCATTTTACTTCCAGATCCATTTTTCCTTAAGTTTATTAAATCTGGATGAATTTTTTACTGCAAATATTTATGAAGTAACTCATGTTTCTATGCATTTATTTTGTGAAGAATGCTGATAGTTCATTTTATTATTTTTTTCATAAATTATAGAAAAAAAAACATTTTTAAATAAAAAATGGAAATGAGTAAATGAGATATTTCATAAAATGAATGCATAAAAATGTTTCACTATGTCCTGTGAATGTAACCAAAAGAACGAAGCTTAAAAATTGAGATCTACTACAAACTTAGGTTTGGAAATACTTTCAAAAAAATCAAAAGCCAAAAACATTTGGGAGTTCAAAATTTTGATTTTGTTAGTCCTTTACATAGTAAACATGCTCTCAAAATTTAGTTGAAGAAAAGTTCTTAGAAAAAAGTTGTGGTTTTCATTGGAGTATCCTCTTAATATTAATTGTAATTATATTCTTAATATTGTAGTTGTAATTCCCTGGTAGTAGGGAAGAGAAGGCCTTATCTGTACCAGGTTAAATAAATAAATATATACCACTACTGAGAAGGAAATTGGTGATTATTTACTCAGATATTGAATTACAATAGCGGCAAAACTGGTTTACACAGTGCATAAAGGTCCAGCCAAGGGTGCTAAATAACTTGGGACTCTAGTATGAAGTTAGAACATAGTACGCTATGGGTAGTAAAGTTCTGCAAATTCATAACAAGTGTAGCGCCACTTAAGGCCGAGAACAAGTTAAGAAGGGACGAGGGGGGGAGATCACATTAATTACAGCAACAAAGTCGAGTCAACTCGCTGGAAGCAACTTTCGCTTTCCTTCCTCCTCTCGTGAGATACAAGATAGCAACACAGGAATGCTATTACGCGCTGCCGTGTTCTTTAAATCAATATTCTACAGCCTTTAACGAGAGATGCCAGCACCCGCCGATCCTATCTGCTCTTGTTGAGGAAATATTTTGTTAAGAGGTGGATCGGAGGGGAAGGACCATCAAGAAATAATTTCTGGTTTTTTGTTGTTTGCAGCTAAGGAGATAATTTTCAGATTTTGTCGGAGTAGAAGGGTCGTAAAGGAAGGAGGAACAAGATATCATTTTCTTTTACTTGTTTTTAGATAAATAATGTAGATAAATAAATTGTACAAGATAGAAGTTATTAATGTTGGGTACAAATTGCACGTTACACGTTATATTAGAGGAGGTATAGTCACCTTTCTAAAACACTGAAGATTTGCTGTCTTGCGTGTAATATACAGTGCCGTGATTTTTTTTTTTAAGTTTAAATAAATTACAAAATAAAGCAGCATAGTGTAAATGAACGAAAGTTGAATTCCAATATTTTTCTTTTACAATACGACACACGTTTACCTGTAATAGTAGGGACTAATCGACTTCATGAGGATTTTGTAAAGGGTAGATTGTTGATATATTATCATCAATATCATCACACTCATCTTATTCTTATTATTTGCTTTTTCTTTTTTTATTTTATCTAATATCATCTTGTCCATAATCGTGATTCACTCTTCACCATTTCTCATCATCATCATCATCATCATCATCATCATCACCACTACCACCTTAGAGTCAAGTATTAGGCCGGGAATACACGATAGCGCTGCGGCAGTAACGCGGCATTACATGTAATGCGCGGGTTAGTTAGTTAGTTAGTTAGTTAGTTAGTTAGTTAGTTAGTTAGTTAGTTAGTTAGTTAGTTACTTAGTTAGTTAGTTAGTTAGTTAGTTAGTTAGTTAGTTAGTTAGTTAGTTAGTTAGTTAGTTAGTTAGTTAGTTAGTTAGTTAGTTAGTTAGTTAGTTAGTTAGTTAGTTAGTTAGTTAGTTATTTGTTTGTTTGTTTGTTATCCTGTATGCGAAATAATTTATTGAATATCACGCGAGGCTTTCATTTCGTATTGATAAATTAAAACCTCTTGTGATATTACCTACGAAAATCTATAAATCAATTTTTTATACCACAATGCTTTCTCTTCTTGCCTCATAAAGCGTGGAAGGGAAAAACACGTTTTGTCAGAACATGTCCAGCTTCTTGTACAATCGTATTCTTAACTCATCAATTAAACATGCTTTCCAACGCTGGACAGATCGTATTTATCTTGTATCTGAATTTACATCTGAAGATAGCATCTAACATTTTTGGACAGATATGACTTCTCAAACAAATTACGCAGCTCGTGATTGTGTACATTTAAATATCTTCTACAGTTTTGAGAAATAAAGAAGTGAAGGATGCCATTGTGTCAAAATTTGATGTCTAAATTCAGAGGGCAAGAAGTTAAATACATCAGAAGCACAAAATTATAGGGTTGACGTCTGTTTTAAACCTTGCAGCAAACGACTGAAATGATAACCCTTCATACCTATTTACAAAAACTGCAATTTAATTTATATCTTCAACTGTTTTTGAAACAAGTTTCTGCAACGTTTGTGGAATATTAAGCAGTCTCGACGGGGCATGAAAATTTCCTGATCAGCAAATACAGTTATAGCAAATATAACGATTGTAAACCACTAAGAATGAAAATCCCTTGAAGTTCGCATTTGAAGCTGTGGTGCTTGGCATTTTGTCAGGTACTAAAACACACATTGACGTAGGCCCATTCAAACAAGTATCGTATACTTTAATATATTCGCGGTAGCGACTATTATGATTACTATGGTTACTATGAAAATTCTGTTAGAAGGGAATTCACAAACGATTAGGGAAAACACGGCAATTTTACTTGAAGTAAGTAAAGAGATAGGTTTGGAAGTAATTCACGAAAAGACAAAGTATATGATTATGTCTCGTGACCAGAACATAGTACGAAATGTAAATATAAAAACCAGAAATTTATCCTTTGAAGAGGTGGAAAAATTCAAATATCTTGGAGCAACAGTAACAAATGAAGAGTCCACTGCAAGAATGGTGGATGTCACTTTCTTGTCGAAAATGAACCAAGTCTGTCAATTCATAGCTTAAGACATATAGAACGTACATAGAGAGTTATATGGCATTAACATTGATAGTCATTGTCCAGTAATGACCGGAAAATCACAGTTAAGCTTTGAGCGCTAAGCATTTCAAACTTTCAATTGCTTCTCCTGCAAAATGTATTCCCAATGACATCCATCATTCTTGGAGTGGACTCTTCAAATATAAATGATATTCAGGAGGAAATTAAGCGCAGAATAAATATGAGAAATGCCTGTTATGATTCGGTTGAGAAGCTTTTGTCATCCAGTCTGCTGTCAAAATACCTGAAAGTTAGAATTTGTAAAACAGTTATACTACCGGTTCTTCTGTATGGTTGTGAAACTTGGACCCTCACTTTGAGAGAGGAACAGAGATTAAGGGTGTTTGAGAATAAGGTTCTTAGGAAAATATTTGAGGATAAGAGGGATGAAGTTACAAGAGAATTGAGGAAGTTACACAACACAGAACTGCACGCATTGTATTCTTCACCTGACATAATTAGGTACATTAAATCCAGATGTTTGAGATGGGCAGGACATGTAGCACATATGGGCGAATTCAGAAATGCATATAGAGTGTTAGTTGGGAGGCCGGAGGGGAAAAAAGACCTTTGGAATGGCCGAGACGTAGATGGGAGGATAGTATTGAAATGGATTTGAGGAAGGTTGGATATGATGATAGGGACTGGTTTAATCTTGCTCAGGATAGGGACTGATGGCGGGCTTATATGAGGGAGGCAATGAATCTCCCGGTTCCTTAAAAGCCACAAGTAAGTATGGTAATGTTTTGATATGAATTTAGGTGGGAGCCCCATCTGTGTGGCGGTTCTGGAACTTAAGGACGCTGGGTAGTCAGAGGGTTCCGAGTGCATAATAAATTAGAATATTCTAAACCTTTGTCTGAGCATTTTGGGGGCGCTTTGTATATATTTGTTAAGAGATTTATGTATTTGATCGTCAATCAATATGTTTGTATGTAGAATAATTGAGGGGGTCAGCACAACAGTGGTCTAATCCTCTCCAATGCGAAAAATTAAATATTGACGCAATCTGTTGATTTTGACGTAAACTAACTTCCTACGAAATGGAAAAAAACTAATTCACCATTATATAGCTTGTTACGAAACATGTAATATTTTCCCTAAAAGACTATCCTTTGTGTTTGAGTGCAACGTTGGTCCAACCCCAAACAGCCAATGAGAAGTCAGTATCAAGTCACATGAATAGTTATGTAAATATTGTTAAAGGACTAAAGAGAAAAGATAAACACAGTCTTGATCTACAACATGTGAACTTGACACAAAAATATTGCAAACCAAGGCCAATAAACCCAAAGAAAGCTAAGGATATTTGTGGCCTTTCGAAAAATATTCTGCTTTTCATCATCCATTGTATAATAGTGTGATTTCAGAAAGTAGGACTGGGGAAGCTCGAATAGAAAATGTAGTGGATGAAGAAGGTCTCTTTTACTTACCTGATTATGTATAAGATGATGATGATGATAATGATAATGATAATGATAAAAAGGACTATCCCACAAATAACAAAATCTGAGTAAAATAATTTCACCCTTAAAGAATGAATTTCTATAACTTCACTGAATGTAGTTGACAGGTGCGATACCACCCTCTTTTTTAAGTTTTTAAAGCAAATAAAAATATAGCATGAGCTGTCTAAAAGCCATAAAAATTATGCAGTACATTTGAGATTAATCTCTCTGGCAGTGGGCTCCTCAATAATTCAAAATTATTGTCAAAAGCACATTGTAAAACTTACACGAAACTATTAGAATTAAACAGTGTTTCATTACATGTAAAAAGCCCAACATTTATTCCAACAAATTTCTTGTCCTTTCTTACACGCGAACAAATTTCAGTGTAACAGTGGTCTAACCGAGAAAAAGTGTTGCAGGATCATCATAAAATCTATGATATATCTAAAACTTCTTAATAAAAGATTATGTAACATAGTAGTTAAGTTGACTAAGCATCGCACCACTACCAACAAAATTTGATTTTTCGAATTCTAGGAAAAACCACAATTATGTAACTTTAACTTGATTTTTCTAAATTTGTTCAAAAAGTGGCTTACAAGCAAACGTTCTGATGGGGGCAGGTAAAAAAGTTATTTTTTTTCTTCCACCATGTTAATAATGTCAAAAGAAGTGCTTATACAAATTTTGGCCACTTGACCGCAATTACGAGGCCGTAAAAAAATAAGTTCGCCAGGGGCCCTAACAGAAAAAAAAACAATTTCATTGGACAAATTTATTTTAACGGAGACAGCAATTGTTGAACTATTTTTCAACATATTTTCCATCGGAATTGAGACATTTCTCATACCATGGGATCGATAGAGAGAGGTGCAGACGCAGTCAAACGCTGGTTCCGATCTGAGGCGGCTGACTTCTGCGACACAAAAATTGATTCAATGGTATGACAAATGTCTCAATTCCAGTGGGGCATATGTTGACAAATAGCGCAACAATTTCTGTATCTGTTTCAATAAATATTTCTATGCAATTGTGTTTTTTTCTATAAACGGCCCCAGAGAAAATCACTTTCTGGACGGCCTCGTAATTGCGGTCGAGTGGCCAAAATTTGTATAAGCACTTCTTTTGACATTATTAACATGGTGGAAGAAAAAAAAAAACTTTTTTATCTGCCCCCATCAGTACGTTTCCTTGTTAGACCACTGTTGCGCTGACCCCCTCAATTATCTCCTAATGTTTCTATGACACTCTGCTGTCACTTTGTATATAGATAATTATGTTAAGAAATTTACGAAATTGATCGTCATCCAATATTTTTTATGTATTTTAGAAACACCTACACAAGTATATATATGGGCACTTTGAGGGCACTCTGTATAAATTTATGTTAAGACTTTTAAGTATTCGAACGTTATCAATATGTTTGTGTGTAGACTCACCTGCCAAAGATTGTGTGAGAACTTCGGTGACAGTGTATATATATATATATATGTATGTATATATATATATATATATATATATATATATATGTTAGGATATTCATATATTTAAATCTATGCAATGTAATATGTTTGTGTGTGTAGAATTACCTACCAAAAGAAGTTGAGCATTTTCGTGATACTCTGTATATATTTGTTAGGCTATTTATTTATTTATTTATTCTGGTGTAGTTAAGGCCATCAGGCCTTCTCTTCCACAACACCAAGAATACAAATACAATAATAGAAATAAACAGAGAAAAAATACACTATATACAAAGTAAAGCTACACAAGAAATAAAGAGAGAGAGAGAAAAAAACACTATAAACATAGTAAAGCCACACAAAAATATACACAGGTTGCAGTCACACAAACTTTAAATGAGTGATTAAGTATCATAAGTAATTGTATCCTAACTAATTAACTAACATAAACAAGAAACTTGCAATTTTAATCTAGATTAAAAAAGAAAAAGAAAAAAAAACACAAATCAATACTTCTAGCAATACCTAAAAAACATTAACTAAGACAAAATTTTCCAATTTAATTTTGAATTGTGATAAAGTTCAGCAGTCCCTGACGTCATTAGGTAACGAATTCCAGAGGCGAGGTATTTCTACAGCATAGGAAGATGAGTATAAAGACGTTCTATGATGAGGGATAGAAAGAAGTGCTTGATGTCGGTTTCGAAGAGTTGTAAGAAATTGAAAGCGCGATAACAGATAATTCGGAGTAGAAGTATGCATGATTCTAAACCGAAGAGACAGTGAATGTATTGTTCTTCGTTCTTTCAGACCCACCCATGAAAGTAACTGGAGGGAAGGTGTTATATGGTCAAATTTACGAGTATTGCAGATGAATCGTATGCACACATTACGAACACGTTGTAGTCTCTTAGCTAAGAGTGAACTTACATTAGTTAGCAAGGAATCGCAATAATCAAAATGGGGCTTACAAGCGTCTGAATAAGATTCTTTTTTAGACTAAGCGGTAGAAATTCTTTCATATGGAAGAAGGAGTACTTGAACTCAATATATTTGTGAGGAATCGCCTCCCAAAGTTTGTCTGAGCATTTCGGTGACACTCTGTCGGACAAATCATTTATTTGATTACGATCAGCTGACCAGGCCAAAGATAAATCATAAACGGTTGTTGTTCCCTTGATCCTGACCGCTATAGTTGCGAAAGTCTCCGTATATATCGGTCCACAGGTCCTGAATGATACTTTTATGGGAACATAGACCTTCAGTCTCACCATACAAAGTGGCCGCCCAATAAACTTAATTCACGAATCGACATATTCATTTGGTTTTACGACGCACTGGATGATTGGCAAGAAATATAGTTTAACCCACATTAGCACTGCCTTCTACAGAGTGTACATAAAATTCCTGTAATCGAAGTCCGCAATGTATTAGGATACATGAAAAGAGTCCAGGGGAAACAATTTTAAATAATTCTCAGGAAATCAATTTTAAAATTTGAAACTCTATCATTCCGAAAATAATACTGATAATTTAACCAGCAGTTATTCGGTAACTGAGAACTTTCTTCCCCTTTTCTAAGTGTAGAATGAATACACTTCATATGAAGTACATAAGCGAATGGAAATCTGAATTTTGCCTGAAAGTGGACATCCCCCCCCTTTTTCCCCTGGACTTATGGCTAAGAAGTGATACCTCGTATCTGTAAATTTCCAGGTGAATGGAAAAAAAAAATTGTTTTAAAAGTTAATTTTTCTAAAAATATACAAACTTTTTATCCATGTTGAATCTTTCATACAACCCAAAAACCAAAAACTCAACACACTAGAACAATATGAAATATACAGACACACTAAAACACACCCTGATCAAATTCTCAACACACAGATCAACTTCAGAACACACACACTATTTGACAACACATTTCAACACTTTTCAACAATCGAACGCACCCACGCAACAGGCAGCGAAGTTCGAGATGACGCCGAGATCTAGTAGGCTCTGAAGATGGTGTGAAGAAGCACCGAAACAGCTGTAAGCCGCACATGCTTACACAATTAACACGAGTAAGATCGCCATTTAATCAATTATTTAAACCTTTTATATATCGTCGTTGTTCCTGCAATAACTCCTATGTCACATATTTATCGATTTTCAGATTTTTGCTCTATTAAATAACTTAAATAGTGATACAGAAAATAATAAAATCTCCTATATGTAATTATATTTCTTTCTTTCGAAAATGTAAGAATTCACAATCCATATGTACGGCTGCCATAGAATGAATTAATGTGTTTTTTCCTCCTACTGGAAAATCATATATTTTGCACATAGGAGTTATTGCAGGAACAACGATATGTTTATGCTTTGCGAAATCTTCCACTAGAGGACAAAATATCAGTTAACTTTCCTATTTTGTGAATATAATAATAACTTGAGAAATGAAGCTGTGTTGGAAGGAGTGGGTGAAGAAACAATGATGATGAAACTGATCAAGAAGATGAAAAAGAAGCCATTGGCATAGCTCAGTCGGTTAAGGTACTTGCCTTACGATCAGGAGTTGCGCTAGTGGGTTCGATTCCCGCTTCATCTCAGTACCTGGTTGGGTTTTTTCCGAGGTTTTCCCCAACTGTAAGGCGAATGTCGGGTAATCTATGGTGAATCCTCGGCCTCATTTCGCCAATTATTATTTCGCTATCACTAATTCTATTGACACTAAATAACCCAGTAGTTGATGCAGAATCGTTCAATAACCACAAAAAAAAACAATAATGCTATTCACAGTCAGTTCTACGAGTTTCTCAATTTATATTTCTCTTTTTCAACTACACGTTTACTCTTTATATGCTAACGATTCTGTATTAAACGCAGACACACATCTCTCTTCTTTCGACTGCCTTTTGTTTCCTTTTACGTGCTCTCTTTTGTTTTCAGCTGGAGTGCGTTCTTAAATTTTCTTTGTTTCTTTAAACACAATTTCCTTTTACTCGAATGCCAGAGACGAGGGTTTAGAGCTATTAAAACGTAAGGGAATTTTGAAACGTTACACAAAAACAAAGCACAAACGTTCACCATAACTAAATTGTAATAAACTTACGTAGAAAAAAAACGCGTTTTAAAACGAACAGTCAGGAGGGGATTTTTTGTACGTTGCAACCAGTTCTCGTCTTAGTCATCTACAGCTTTGTGAAATTTGGGAATAATAATAGTATTATCATAGTTTTATTCAAACGACCATGAAGTTAAAGTAAGTGACAAAGGATTCATAGGCTCTCTGTAATTGCGCGGAACGTATATACTTTCAGTTGTGATATTTTTTTTAAGGAATTATAGGCCTATTTGTTCTCAATTCTAAGGATTGTGAATATGACAGACAGTGAAATAAATTTAATGCAATTTATGTGCAGTATTATTAATGACTGGAGCGCGCTGTAGTTTCGCGGTTAAGGCTTAACGCTGCAAACCGGAAGGTCGCGGGTTCGATTCCCGTTGGGGTCATGGATTTTTTTTTTCATTGATCTAATCCTTCCTGCCCCTGCCGCGCTATGGCTTTGGGGTCTACTCACCCTCTGACAGAAATGAGTACCAGGGACATTTCCTTGGGGGTAAAGGCGGCGGGCAAGTGGAACTGACATCCCTACTGCCATTAATGCCGATTGTCTGTAAAGGTGAGAGCATTAACCTCCCGTCACCCTCTGGGCCGATTTAGCATGTCACGGGGTTGACTTTACTTTTGTTACTAATGATTATATTATTTCATTTATTAGTTAGAATTTATAAAACAGTTATATTACCGGTTGTACTGTATGCTTGTGAAACTTAGATTTTCTCAAAAGAGGTTAAGTGTGTTCGAAAATAAGTTGCTTAGGAAAATATTTGGGGTCAAGAGGGATTAAATTACAGGAGAATGGCGAAAGTTACATAACGTAGAACTGCACGCATTGTAATCTTCACCTAACATGAAGAAACATTAAATCCAGACGTTTGAGATGGGCAGGGCATGTAGCACGTATGGGTGAATATAGGAATTCATTCGTCGAGTTCGAAGACTCCATGCTAGGACACTAAACATGTGTCTTTCAGGATTTCGTCCTTCCAAACTCCAATCAAGATAGCCTATTTAGTTATTTTTCGTTCAGTCATGAATTTATAGTTATTGGTCAGTTAATGGGACTTAGCTATTTGTAATTGTTCCAATGAGAAGAATTCTTTTAATGTGAAATGTTTATGCTGGAGGGTCTAATGGATAAAGTGTTACGGAAGTATCAACATCTGACGTCAGTTGCTTAATAACTGCAATGAATTATGTCACACTGTTCTGACGTCATTTGCTTAGCAACGAACCAGATTCTTGCATTGGTATGTTGTTTGCTAGATGGATAGACTTATTTCTCTTATGAATCAACTTATATTTCTCTTATGAATCAACTTATATTTCTCTTATGAATCAACTTATATTTCTCTTATGAATCAACTTATATGATGCCCCACTTCCATTACTGTGATATTCTGTTTACTGACCTAAGCGTTACTTCGGCGCAGAGACTACAACATGTTCATAATATGTGTGTCCGTTTCGTCTGCAATATTCGCCGGGCTGATCACGTAACACTATCCCTCGAAATGTTGTCCTGGCTCCGTCTAGAAGATCGTAGGAAAATCCACTGTCTTTCCCTTCTCTTTCACATATTGCATTTCTCCACTCCTGTCTATCTTGCGTCTCGTTTTCAAAATTTATCCACCCATCATAACCTAGACACACGATCACAACACTCCTCAATATTATCCATTCCCTCCCACCGAACATCCTCATATTCATCTTCTTTCACTGTGGCTGTTCCTCGACTTTGGAATTCCCTACCGAGTAATGTCAGGGACTGTCAGACATCAAACCAATTTAAAAATAGGCTAACTAGATATTTTTATAACAATTCTTATTAACAATAATAGCTGTTTCAAGTTTCTCAATGTTTAATTGTTATATATATATATATCACAGATATATATCTAAATTATCTCATTAATATTATTATTATTATTATTATTACTATTATTATTACTATTATTTTTACTATTATTATTATTATTATTATTATTATTATTATTATTATTATTATTATTATTATAACTATTTCTTACCAATGTTTATTATTGTCACACTAACATTAGTTATCCAATTTTCATTATTTACTTTCATGTTGTTTTATGATCTAGATATTAATGTAATAACTATATAAGCAAATGTATTTAATTAGAATTAGAGTCTGGCTGGGCGGAAGAGAAGGCCTACTGGCCTTAGCTCTGCCAGATTAAATAAATAAATTATTATTATTATTATTATTATTATATTTCTCTTGTGAATCAACTTATATTTCTCTTGTCAATCAACTTATATTTCTCTTGTGAATCAACTTATATTTGTCTTGTCAATCAACTTATATTTCTCTTGTCAATCGACTTATATTTCTCTTGTCAATCAACTTATATTTCTCTTGTCATTCAACTTATATTTCTCTTGTGAATCAACTTATATTTCTCTTGTCAATCAACTTATATTTCTCTTGTCAATCAACTTATATTTCTCTTGTCAATCAACTTATATTTCTCTTGTCAATCAACTTATATTTCTCTTGTCAATCAACTTATATTTCTCTTGTCAATCAACTTATATTTCTCCTGTCAATCAACTTATATTTCTCTTGTCAATCAACTTATATCTCTCTTGTGAATCAACTTATATTTCTCCTGTCAATCAACTTATATTTCTCTTGTCAATCAACTTATATTTCTCTTGTCAATCAACTTATATTTCTCTTGTCAATCAACTTATATTTCTCTTGTCAATCAACTTATATTTCTCTTGTCAATCAACTTATATTTCTCTTGTCAATCAACTTATATTTCTCTTGTCAATCAACTTATATTTCTCTTGTCAATCAACTTATATTTCTCTTGTCAATCAACTTATATTTCTCTTATGAATTAACTTATATTTCTCTTATGAATCAACTTATATTTCTCTTGTGAATCAACTTATATTTCTCTTATGAATTAACTTATATTTCTCTTGTGAATCAACTTATATTTCTCTTGCGAATCAACTTATATTTCTCTTATGAATTAACTTATATTTCTCTTATAGTGGTTCTCCAATAAACCAATTCAGAATAAACATAGTAATCCCATAGTAAATACGTCTTGTTGAGATATGATACATATATTCAAATAAGGGAAAAAATAAATAGGAATTAACAAATACAACATACAAATTGCATTAAATTTAATGGAAATTACTTAAAAAGTAAAAAACACAGTAACACCTAACTGAGAGCATAAAAGTTATCCAGTGAATTCCCTGATACATTTTTTCTCCCGGATCTACTGCATTTGCGAAACTGTTTCGAAAGAACTGTTTAATTGCTCCCCCCCCCCACGACTGTAGATATGAATGAGATGTTGCATTAGCATAGGCAAAAAATATAACCTAAATTCCTCTTGAATGCATTTTACACATAAATCCAGGCTATAATGATAAACTGTAAATGGAAACTATATAGTGTTGTGTGATGTGAAAGTGTTCGGCCCTATTTGAAAACAGGATCAATAAGCTACTGACATTAAGTGTAAAGCAATGTTTATGTCAAAGGTTTTAAATTTCTTTTTCATATGAACATAACATCTATGAACAAAAACGTTTACATCGTGAACATAAAATTACTTCATATTACGGATTTATTGTGCTGTAACATTTGTATAATGCACTCTACGTTAATTAAATCTGATGTGACCATTAAAAGTTTAATGTTCAGCAGACGTACGGAGTGTGTCTTTATTTTATGTATGTCAAGTGAGTTTATGTCAAATTTCTGTCCATTCATTTCTTTATTGTCGGTAACTGATGTCCTCCCATAGGCCTACTACAGACATTTTGAAGTCGGCCGTAGTGTATGAAAAAAAAAAACGAGCAGTTTAAATGCTACATGATAAATTTAATGTTGTAGATTCGAATCCTGCTAAGAACATGAATATTTGGCAGTTACAGTGAGATTGTCTGTGTTATTTTAGTTTTAAAATTAATGTCGTGTTGACGCCAGGTCACACAAATTTTAACATGTACCCATCTAATGTTTCGGGCGAAAAAAGAAAACAAAATATGGGCTTACGGATGGCCCGAACAAGCAATGAAAATAAAATAAAATACATTCACGTCCATAATACCGCGTCTAATCGTTTAATGATCTGATCTATTATTATTATTATTATTATTATTATTATTATTATCATTTTTATTATTGTTTCATTATTATTGTTATTGTTTTGTTATTATTATAACTAGGGCTAGGATTTTGATGACCTATAAATCATGACAAAATGTCCTAAAAACAATGCATTTATGACCTAAAAATCTTTCAAAAATGCCCTTAAAAATGCCCTAAAAATTGATCTTACATAATTGGCTTAGTAGGAATATTAATATTCAGACTAGTAATTAAATTAAATTATAGTACCAACATTCAAGTTTATTTAATTTTACATAATTTTTCTAAGTAGTACACTTTAATTAATTATGTTACCTGAT
This sequence comes from Periplaneta americana, assembly GCF_040183065.1. Lineage (NCBI taxonomy): Eukaryota > Metazoa > Arthropoda > Insecta > Blattodea > Blattidae > Periplaneta > Periplaneta americana. Next base: position 42,797,305 of record NC_091118.1, on the reverse strand, counting down.
GTAGTTTCATGTAGTCCACCACAAGGCCACTCTTATCCGGAACTAGCAGGTATAGAGGAGTCTATATTGAAGGGGTGGTTGGACTGATCCACTACATAGCGTGTACTACGTTAAAATGGCAATATTTGTGTAGAAAAGCGATTAAAATATTACACAAAATAATGGGTATTAATGGACAAAATATGTAGAGAAAATATCAAATGAAATAAACATTATTTTACATTAATAATGGGGATTTATGGCCAAAATTAAATGAAAATGCCTAAAAAATGACCGAATAAAACAAAAAATTCTCTTATGAGTTGAAACAGGCAAAAAATGCAAAAAAAATGCCCTAACAAATATGTCTTAAAACACTTAGTTTATCACATAACATATAAATACTAAAGCAGGTATGTTTCTGGCTTACTAGAAAAAAAAGATGCAATTTCATCAAAATCATAGCCCTAATTATAACACTAGCTGATAGAGAATGGATTAATCTTGCTCAGGATAGGGATCAATGGCGGGCTTACGTGAGGGCGGCAATGAAGCTCCGGGTTCCTTAAAAGCCAGTAAGTAAGTAAGTAATATAGGGGAGAGTTGGGTAGTATCGGCCATCGGGTAATAATCGGAGAGTGCGTTTCTTTCATCTACCACCAGATGGTAGTACCTGAATAACATGGTTACGTTTCTGTATGCGACATCACAGAAACGTAACCATGTCATTCAGATACTATCATCTGCTGGTAGATGAAAGTAACGCACTGTCCTATATTACCCGATGTCCGATACTACCCAACTCTCCCCCACAGTAAGTACGTTACACTATGAACAGCTGACTGAAGGTTAGCAGTCTGGCCAACGCACAAACTTCTACAACAACTTCAATGTGAATTAATAAAAATGATTCAGGTACTTGTAATATTTCGTGTTCAATTGGAATAATTTTTATTTATTTTTGTTAAGTGAAGTTTGAATTGTTTAAATAAAGTTCAGTACATTTCAAATGCAGTGGTTTGTTTCGTATAATGTATATTGTAATTAACAATGTATTTTGCATATAAATTTTAGATGCATTGTAGGATTCTAGCATACATAGAAGGCAGTGGTTTTTATTACAATTCTAGAGCAGCTATTTGTTATATTTATCTAGGTTGGCAACTTTGAATTCAGTAAAATCAACTTTGAATCGTCACGGCCGTTTGCTGTAACGACAAGAAAACACATTATCGTCCAAAAAAAAATAAAATAAAAACAGGTTTGTATCCGCGCGGATTTTACTGCTTCCCCTCTCTTAAGAGGCTAGAGAAGGGTTGATGAGGCAGTTTTATTTCCTACCGAACAAGGTGACAAGAGCTACCACGGATGTCGCAAAGCGTAAATCAAGTGAATTTCGGGAGTCGGAAACCGCACACCAAAATTTGCTGCCTGGATTTCGGTCATATAGGAACTGCACACCAATATTTGCTACCTGGATTATGGTCATATGGTAACTGCACACCAAAATGTTTTCAACCTGCTTTGCCGATACTACACATAGTTTTAATTTATCAGAGTCTTTTAATTTTGTTCGAAATGGAGCGTTTGTTTACATCTGAAAGTGAATGGGGAAATTTAGTGCTGGTATATGATTGTAAATTTTATAAAGCCAAGGAATTGAAAAACTTCACTCCATCTAATGTAGTTATAGACTTTGAACTAGCTGTAAATGCTGCAGTGGTGAAAACTTGAGAATACGTTATTATTATACTGGTAGGTTGCCGCTTCCATCTTGCGCAAGCATGGTGGCGTAAAATACGGTGTATAGGATTGGCGAAGGACTACAAAGCAGACAGTGAAATAGGACTGTGGCTGAGGATGATTTTTGGCATAACGTATTTGAATCCAGAGGAAGTTGGGGATTTCTTTGCTAAGGAACTGGCTGAGGAAAAGCTGATAGATACTAGACTTGAGAAATTTGCAGATTATTTACTAGAAACGTACATCTCTGAAGATGCAATTTTCCCTGCTACTGTATGGGCAGCCATGACTGCATAGCCCTCTCGCACAACAAATGGCTGTAAACCATTTAACAACCATTTTATAGTCAGTTTTTACAGCAGTCATCCTTCATTGTATAAATTCGTGAATAAACTTTTGAACATACAAATTGAGACTTATAATAAACTGCAAAGCAATGAAGGAAGAAAGTAAGCGAAGTTTCAATGACGTAAAGTCAGCCAAATGCAAATGAAATATATTTTTTAAATTGTGCAGTTTCCGGGTAGTATTAGTGGGTCCCTCGAAAAGCGGTGTGCAGTTTCCGGATCAAAGTGTGCAGTTTCCACCTACCCGTGAATTTATTCCACAGATTGAACCTTTATTGTTTTTTAAAGACTAGAAAATAATGAGGAAATGGATAGTGTGTTAAACACAAAAAACTCATGTGCATAAAATATAATTGAAAGCGGCATTGTGACATGTTCCAGGTTGACAATTACAAAGATATAGTTGGTAATGTGAGATATAAAAAATATTATTTGAACCAAGTGATCTTTTACAGAATCTGTTAGGGAAGTTTGATGAAAGATTAAAATATTTTGGTGATCAGCGAAATAAGTTTGCCCTTTGCACGTCTTTCGCTTTGAAGTTCGGGGATGTACCACTTCATTTTAAATTGTAATTAATAGATTTAGTGAATAGAGGTGGAGAAGTTCAAATATCTTGGAGCAACAGTAACAAATATAAATGATACTCGGGAGGAAATTAAACACAGAATAAATATGGGAAATGCCTGTTATTATTCGGTTGAGAAGCTTTTATCATCCAGTCTACTGTCAAAAAATCTGAAAGTTAGAATTTATAAAACAGTTATATTACCGGTTGTTCTTTATGGTTGTGAAACTTGGACTCTCACTTTGAGAGAGGAACAGAGATTAAGGGTGTTCGAGAATAAGGCGCTTAGGAAAATATTTGGGGCTAAGAGGGATGAAGTTACAGGAGAATGGAGAAAGTTACACAACACAGAACTGCACGCATTATATTTTTCACCTGACATAATTAGGAACATTAAATCCAGACGTTTGAGATGGGCAAGGCATGTAGCACGTATGGGTGAATCCAGAAATTTATATAGAGTGTTAGTTGGGAGGCCGGAGGGAAAAAGACCTTTGGGGAGGCCGAGACGTAGATGGGAAGATAATATTAAATTGGATTTGAGGAAGGTGGGATATGATGATAGAGAATGGATTAATCTTGCTCAGGATAGGGACCAATGGCGGGCTTATGTGAGGGCGGCAATGAACCTCCGAGTTTCTTAAAAGCCAGTAAGTAAGTAATTAAGTAAGATTTAGTGAATGACACGAGGTTGAAAGTTGACTATGTATAAAGAAATTAATGTAGCAGAATTCTAAACATAGGCTTGCGTGCAGTTTTTCTCTACCATGATATGAAGTAAACCAAAATTTATATCCGTTATGAAGGACGGTAGAATTAAGATCTGTAGTGAGGCTTGCAGCATCAAAATATCTTATTGAAAACATTATTAATGGCGAAATAAATTGTTAATAGTTCAGAATGGGGCCTAGCAAATTCTGTGTTTCAGTGCAATGTGTTGGAATTATTTTTCATTTTGATTTTCGAAGCATGCTGTTTGCAATATTCATGTACAGTATTTGCTCATGTTATGTTTAATTTTTCTGTATAAGCTATAATTAATATTTTACACTTAAATGTGCGTTATGTTGTTTATTATTTTTCAAATGTATAACCAGTGTCAGGCCTAATGTTTTACTTAACAAGTCGATAAATTTATTTTTATGAATGTTGCATAATAGCTGTGGTTTGTTTATGATAATTACATTATTGAGGCTAATTGCATAGTAATTACATTTTCATACGTTAAACCGTTACATTGCAAATTTGTTTAGTTATTGTTTTAACAGTCAAACAAGCAATGTTGACAATATCCTATATTTCCGACAGGGAAAGCATGAAATGATTTTGACGTATATGGACAATCCATGTACCTACAGGCTTAGACACAAGAAATGACCGATCTCCAATAGTGTGGATTTCTCTAAGTCCACCTTTTGGCAGCGCCTAGTTCACACGACTAGGGAAAGGATGTTTATTTTGTAACTAATTTACTCCTTGAATAAGTGATTGTTATAGATTATTAATAACAATTGATCTGTAAACAAACAGGAAAAGCAACAAACGAACAAAACAAAGGAAAAACAGAGCGGAGTCTTCCTTAAGAAAATCCTTTAGGTGTGACCCAAAGCCCTGATGAAATCAGACGAAGTCGTCCGAAGAGGACTTTGTATATGGTTGCCGGTCATTTTTTGTGTGTAAGGTGATACATGTTTCCACTCGCTTCTCGCGGTATGCAACAGAAATTCCCCGTTCAGACACGCTGGAACACGAGCCAGACATTTGTTCGACAATTATTTTCCAAAGCAGATAAAAATATTTCCGACGCTGCGTCAGATGAATATCATCATCATCATCATCATCATCATCATCATCATCATCATCATCATCATCATCAGCCGACAAGTATTACGCTTTAGGCCTCTTAATTATTTCACAGTCTAATATATACAGTCACGAAGCTTGAGTTGTTGAGGGTACTAAGAACAATAGACTGTGCCGGTACTATTTCGCATTGTCTGTAATGGGGCAATAGTAGCGATCCTAGTGGTTAGCAACTATCTAAGGATGCATATTTCCTACATATTGAGCTTCGTGACAGTATGTACTAGACTGTGACATCGAGAAGGATGGAGCATGCGAAGTGGACAGACAGAATAAGAAACGAAGATGTGTTGGAAAGAGTGGATGAAGAAAGAATGATGGTGAAACTGATCAGGAAGAGGAAAAGGAATTGGCTGAGTCACTGGCTGAGAAGAAACTGCATACTGAAGGATGCATTAGAAGGAATGGTGAACGGGAGAAGAGTTCGGGGTAGAAGAAGATATCAAATGATAGACGGAATTAAGATACATGGATCATATGAGGAGACAAACAGGAAGGCTGAAAATAGGAAACACTGGATAATGCTGGGTTTGCAGTGAAAGACCTGTCCTTGGGCAGAACACTATGAATGAATGAATGAATGACCTATTACCACAGTCAAGTATATAAAGTCACGAAGCTTGAGTTGTGAGGGTACTAGGAACAATAGACTATGCAGGTACTATTTCGCATTGTCTGTAATGAGGCGATAGCAACGATCCAAGTGGTTAGCAACTATCTATGGATGCATATTTACTAAGTATTGAGCTTCGTATGTATTAGACTCTGCTATTACGATCTCTAGCCATCCTTGTTCTGGGAGAATGGATCTGTCCTATTTCTACACGGACGTATTACATTGAATGGTCTATTTAACGACGTCGTATCAACTGCGAAATTCCTGAGCGCAGATGAAATTGTTAATAGCGGTGTAACATTTTGTCAGCTGAAGCCAAGGATTCGTCATGTTATTACCTAACATTCGCCTTACAGTAAGGGAAAATATTTGATTAAACCAAACCAGGTAATCAGCCCAATCGAGAATTGAACCCACCCGCGCCCGAACGCACTTTCAGATCAGTAGGTGCACGCGGCACTGGTCGAGCTATTATTATTATTATTATTATTATTATTATTATTATTATTGTTATTATTATTGTTTTTATTTAATATTCACAGATCTTTTTGCAAAATGCGGAAAATTCACTCATTCATAGTTCTCTGCACAATGGCACATCTTTCATTGCAAATCCAGCATCTTCGAATCTTCCCTATTTTCTACCGTCTCTTCTTAAACTCCGCATATGATCCATATATCTTAATGCTGTCTATCATCTGATATCTTCTTCTGTCCCGAACTTTTCTCCCGTTCACCATTCCTTCCAGTGCATCCTTCAGTAGGCAGTTTCTTCTCAGCCAGTGACCCAACCAATTCCTTTTTCTCTTCCTGATCAATTTCAGCATTATTTTTTTTCACCCACTCCTTCTAGCACACCATTTCTTATTGTGTCTGTCCATTTGACACGTTTCATTCTTCTTCTTATTACATTTCAAATGCTTCTAGTCGTTTCTCTCCACTATGTTGTAATGCTCATGTTTCTGCGCCATACAATGCCATAAACCACACGAAAGACTTCACTACTCTCGCGCTTAATTCTTTCTCCAGAGGTCCTCAGAAAAAGCTAATTTTGCTGCGTAAATAAGTAACTCGAAATGCACCACACCCTATAAGTTACAATGAGGAAGTTAGGATCTTAGCCAAGCATCTTGTGAGTGATGTGAGAGCGTCTAAAATTGTTATTCTCTGTAACGCATTCAAGTACAGTGCTCTAGAAATCACAGAACTATGTGCAATGAACCTTCTACTTACATTTCCTACAGCAATATTGATAACCGGTGTGAGGTTGGCCTGTAAACGTCACGTGCGTAATATTTCTATTTTGAGTTTCAATGGTTTATTGACTTCTTTCTTAATTTTGTGTCTATTAGTTGGAATGAATACTCAAGTGTTCGGCAAGTTTCGGGGACCATATCACGTTTCATTATTATTGTTATTATTATTATTATTATTATTATTATTATTATTATTATTATTATTATTATCAGTTGTTGTTTGTTTGACATTGTATCAACTACGAGGTTATTTAGCGTTGATGAGGCCGAGGATTCATCACAGATTACAAGATATTCTCCTTACGGAATCGAACCCACGCCCGAGCGGAAACCAGGATCGGCAGGCAAGCGTCTCAGCTGACTCATTCTCGATAAATTTTCATTTTTAATTACAACTGTTCTATTATTTACCTTGTTTATACTATTTATGTTATATTATAGCTTCTGCTTATGAGATTATGGATAGTCACGTATCAGAGATTGTTTAATATATATTGATAATTGAAGTGGAATGCAACTGTTTTAATAAAAATGAAACTGAAGTAACAAAGCCTTCCTGACTAGTAATCTTCCATGAGTTCAATAAAAATTGTATAGTTGGTACAACTGGTAACAAGAGAACAGCTAATCATAAAACACTTCTGCCATCTAGCGGAATATTTGTAATGATGAGATGGTACATTTTGAAGACACTTTAATATTTTAGTAAATCAATTAATATTTTATTATATTAGAGTACTGTAATTTATTTCTTCTAATCTTTATATAGTTCCTTCTAATTGTGTAATAGTCAATTAAATCCCACTCATTAAATTATTCATTACGGAAATGGACTTTTGAAGATGGTCAGCAAGGAAATCAAAATGAGAGAATCAGTATTATAATAAGAAAAAATTCACTCACTCTCCCACCCACTCATTCATAGTGTTCTGCCCAAGGGCAGATCTTTCACTGTAAACTCAGCATTTTCCAGTCTTTCCTATATATTCTTCTGTCCCGAACATTTCCCTCATTCACCATTCTTTCCAGTGCATTCTTCAGTAGGCAGTTTCTTCTCAGCCAGTGACCCAACCAATTCCTCTTCCTCTTTCTGAGCAATTTCAACATCACTCTTTCTTCACCCACTCTTTCCAACACAGCTTCATTTCTTATTCTCTCTGTTCACTTCACACGTTCCATTTTCTCCTTATTCACATTTTAAATGCTTCCAGTCGTTTCTCTTCGCTTCGTGGTAATGTCTATGTTTCTGCCCCATGCAATACCACACTCCACACAAAGCACTCATTAGTCTCTTCCTTAATTATTTTTCCAAATGTTTACATTTTTCCTATGTGTGTATCATATATCTTTTTGGTGGAGGAAAGTCTTACCAGGAAGGAAAGTCGTAATAAAATTAAATTTATTATTATTATTATTATTATTATTATTATTATTATTATTAAGATATATCCACAGGTGTCGGCCTCGGTAGCGTAGTCGGTATAGTGCTCGAGGTTGCGGGTTCGACCCCGGCCCAGGTTGATGGCATTTAAGTGTGCTTAAATACGACAGGCTCATGTCAGTAGATTTACTGGCATGTAAAAGAACTCCTGCGAGACAAAGTTCCGGCACACCGGCGACGCTGATATATAACCTCTGCAGTTGCGAGCGTCGTTAAATAAAACATAATTTAAAAATTTTCACAGGATGTAAGCTGCGTAAATAAGTAAGTGTAAATGCACCACATCCTTAAGAGTTGCAATGAGGAAGTTAGGATGGTAGCCAAGCATCTTGTGACTGGTGTAAGAGCAGCGACTAAAATAGTTATTCTCTGTAATGCACTCAAGTCGGGTGCTGCAGGAATCGTAGAAATATGTTCAATGAATCTTTTATTAGCATTTCATACAGTACTGATGCTACTAGTGTGACGATGGCCTGTACGTTTCACATGCGTAATATTTATATTTAGAGAGCCATCTAGGCCATTTCAGAAGTTTTCCTGTTTCCTTCTTTATTACGTAGAGTATATCTCTGTTGAAATAGCTACATCAAGAAATTGGCTAGTCTCAGCTATATTGTAACGCTTTATTATATGTATACAGTTTGTTGTTATTATTGTTATTTTATTATCATTAGGCGTATTAGCCGCAAATGTTTAAAACACACAGAGGTGAGCCTGCCTGGAGAGAAATAAAAAATAGGTTTCAGCCGCCAAATTACTCTTCAAGGAACGACCACTCATATAAATTGTGGGAAAGAAGGCAGAGGACGGACACTGAAAAGTTTTCTTTTCTCAATCGTACTATCAGGGACTGGAATGCTTTACCTGCAGACTTACTAAAGGCTTTACCAAAAACCAAAAATGTATTTAAAAATAGGCTTAAGGACTTTACTAATAGACGGTAATATATTATACACACTATTTAAAGGGTGTAATTGATATTTTGTTATTGGAGTGTTGTATCAGTGAAGAAGTATGTTGTGTCAGTGAAGTGTGTAGTGTAAGTGAATTGTGTTTCTGTCAATGAAGCTCTTTAGTTTATAGTGGCAGTTCAAAATATTTGAACAGTAAATTGTTTTGAAGAGTTAGTGAAATCAGGGTAGAATCAATGAAATGTGTCGTAGTTCCAGTGCAGTGAGTGAGTTGTCAGCGAAATGAGTGTAGTGCTGAAAGGTACTTGTGCAGGTATGAACATATCATACTCGTGGGTTTCAGTTCGAACTTAGGGTTAAGATATAAATTAGATTTGCTTTAAATATTATTTAAGTGATCGTGCTTCATTTAATTTAGGATGCTCCCTGTTGTTGTTATTATTATTATTATTAATATTATTATCATTATTATTATTATGATTATTATCATTATTATTATCATTATTATCATCATTATTATTATTATTATTATTATTATTATTATTATTATTATTGTTGTAGTAGTAGTAGTAGTAGTAGTAGTAGTAGTAGTAGTAGTAGTAGTATTAATTGTCATTATTGAGTGTAATTAGTTACCATTGCTACCGGGTATATATACCCATTTGCAGTGTGAATAAAACACATACATACATACATACATACATACATACATACATTACAATTTGTATAATTGATTGGTTGATCTCTGTAAATCGTCTTCAGCTATGATACTGCTGCTGCTGCTTGGTTCCCTTGACTTTTCACGGAGAATCTGATTTCAGAATTTCAGTAGACAAAGGTGAAGTTCATTGATCTACATTCACAATGCCGTCTTGAAGACAATGACCTTCATGTTGTTTTGACCTGAAGTATCTTTGAACGACGTTGCATATACTCAACGTCACAGCTTTCTGCATCTTGATGAATGTGTTGTCACTGATGTCAAAATACTTAAGGATTGTATGTGTTGAATACGTACTGTGCGACCAACCGTCCAATCCTATCGACGAAATACTGAAGTAAACGACTTAACAATCCTAGGAAGTACGTAACATCAGACTTGCCAACCTACTGGAGATGAAATGCGTAAGATAATGAATTGTTTGCGGAATATTCTTTTTAGTAGTACTAATAATAATAATAATAATAATAATAATAATAATAATAATAATAATAAATACTTACTTACTTACTGGCTTTTAAGGGACCCGGAGGTTGATTGCCGCCCTCACATAAGCCCGCCATCGGTCCCTATCCTGAGCAACATTAATCCAGTCTCTATCACCTCCCTCAAATCCATTTTAATATTATCTTCCCATCTACGTCTCGGCCTCCCCAAAGGTCTTTTTCCCTCCGGTCTCCCAAATAACACTCTATATGCATTTCTGGATTCGCCTAAACGTGCTACATGCCCTGCCCATCTCAAACGTCTGGATTTAATGTTCCTAATTATGTCTGGTGAAGAAGAATACAATGCGTGCAGTTCTGTGTTGTGCAACTTTCTCCATTCTCCTGTAACTTCATCCCTCTTAGCCCCAAATATTTTCCTAAGCACCTTATTCTCAAACACCCTTAACCCCTGTTCCTCTCTCAAAGTGAGAGTCCAAGTTCCACAACCATAAAGAACAACCGATAATATAACAGTTTTATAAATTCTAACTTTCAGATTTTTTGACAGCAGACTGGATGATGATGATAATAATAATAATAATAGTAAAAATAATAATAATGGGACCAAAACAACATTAAAAACAAAAGTTATGTGATCACCTCTAAATCTGGAAGATTATCGTGTCAATGAGGGAGAGTGGTAATCGTGGGTTAATTGCTTGGTGACTCGCGCATTAATGAAAGGAAGTTTTTTATTTTAATTGTGGTTATTTTAGAAAGCTTTATGAACACCTTAGGTTATTTAGCGTCTAAATGAGATGAAGGTGTTAATGCCGGTTAAATGAGTCCGGAGTCCAGCACCGAAAGTTACCCAGCATTTGCTCATATTTGGTTGAGGGAAAACCTCGTAAAAACCTAAGGAAGTTGGACCACGATATAGAATGAAAGTTGGTTGGAATCCTCATGGGAAAGAAATTTCCTCATTAAATTTCGGCCATTGTACTGCCTTAGAATAAAACAATGACCGAGCTTCTGTAGCGTGAATGTATCTAAGTCCAATTCGGGCAGCATCTGGTTCACACGACTAAGGAAAATATGTTCATTTTACATCTCATTTACTCTTTGAATATATATGAGTCATAACTAACGTCCTCCGTTTGGTTACTTTGAATACAAGTTAGGTGTACATCGATCATACTATCTTCACGCTGCGGTCTCTCCCCGCACATTCCGGTACTGTGTGTTTATATCTATTCGTGTACCTGTGTTTATAAGTCAGTGTAGAACAGGAATAGTAGGCGCACTCATGTACGAAATACCATTTGAATTCAATAAAATAACAACGAAGTATTTATTTAAAGGCAGCTTATATGCAATAAAAGATATTTTGTTTTTACCATGGTTAGACAAAACTAAACATTTTCAGGAGCCATCTCCTTTATTTTCGGGAGTCACCACATTTTATCCACACATGCAATGAGAAAACCATTCCAGCTAAGATAAAGATACATTTATTGAAATATATTAGACAGTATTAAATATCTATGCAATGCAAACACACGCTCTCAGAGACGCTCTGTGCTCTCCACTGAAGCTATACAGTGACAATATCTTGAGATGCGCAACAAATGTAACAATATTAATCTAAGAAGTACGTTCGAATTTCTTCCTACAACCGCTTTTGTTAACATTATGTATTAGTCGTAGTGACATAAAACAAATGAAAGTCTTAAACAATTCAGCACCACATGATAATTTTTAGTCGCCATGGCTACATGCTGCCCGGAATTTGTCTACCCATGATTTCTTACACTAAGATAGGCCTACTTTATATTTGATTGAAGACTAGCCGTACCCGTGCGCTCCGCTGCACCTGTTAGAAATAAATATAAAGTAATTACATAATTAAAATAGGACGTTTGATCCAGGGAACAACTTTTACAACAGCGCAAGATAATCTGCTTCGCTCATTACCCAATTTTTTTTGCATTGCATTTATTGCATATATATTTTATGTATTTTAACACGATTCAATTGAGCATAGTTAAAATTTGAATTATAAAATAATGGATTGCTAAGCTAACGTACTATTGCTGCATACTAAATCAATACACTCTCGTTATTCGTTAATTCTCTGAGATTAAAATGAGTGTACATAAATATCATTTTAAGAAATACAGAAAACGAATGTACAAAATAGCCTATCAAATTTTCTGTGCATAAGAAGGTATTTTAATCTTACCTGTCCTCGATTTACTCAGACGTTACCGTAATAACATTATAGCATTATGTCCATCTAGAGAAACTACACTTTCCAATGGTGAAATAATAATTAATTATACAAATCGGTTAATTTAGCTTCTGATATTACTTCATCAAACACAGGCTATGTTTAATAGCTTTCGATTGTTGATGTCTAAGGCCCCTGTTTCGATTCTTGTTGTCCAAGGCCCCTTATAGACGAAGTCATTTGTTCTTAATTCATTGCACCGTCTTAGATGGCGTTATTTTAATTTTAAAACTCATTTATCTCATTAAATATCAGTGCTATCAAAATTTTGTAAAGAATAAAACTTATCGGAAATCATTTTTAAAGAAACTTTTGTTATGTAACATTTTTCACAAAAATCAACAATAAGCGAGATATTTCGATTTATTTAATTCAGTCCCCCTTATAACCCCCCTTTTAAGTAAAGTATTTCGAATGCCATATAGCCTAAAATCTAAGTTACAACGAACTTAATTTATATTCCAATTTTCATATAAATCGGTTCAGCCATTATCGCGTGAAAAGGTAACAAACATACAGACAGACATACAAACAAAAATTTCAAAAATGCGATTTTCGGTTTCAGGGTGGTTAATTATATATGTTAGGACCAATTATTTTTGGAAATTCGAAAATTACCAGAAAAATTTCGGCTACAGATTTATTATTAGTATAGATTGGGATTAACAAATGAAAACACATAAATGTCAGAACAGACTTAAAATAAAACAAATTATGAGTGCATACTTTACGTATCTCTACACGTTACGATGAATGACTGCAAACATTTTAAGTGTTTCAAATGAAACATTGATCCTTTTTGAGTAAATACATCTCCTTTCCTAATGAAGTACTGGATACCAAATTCTTTTATTAGGGCACTCATTTCCAAGCACCTAGCTTTGTTTTGTTTTCGTATGTTCACTGAACAGTAGATCTGAAGAGATCTACCTACTCCATACATACATACTCCAGGATTCTACTTATAACATTTGACCTATAAACAGACAGCAGAAGCAACAAACAAACAAAACAAAGGAAAAACGGAGCGGAATCGTACACAAGAAATTCATTCACATGTAAAAAGCTCTCACGGAATCCACAAACGTATTCCGAAGGGGATTTTGCGTATGACAGCCGGTGATTTTTTTTGTCTAAAATTATAATGCATGGAACCGGTGGTTATCCAGTGTTGTGATAATTTTCGGCAGCTAAACTCAGCAGGGACAGTGTTATGATAATTTTCGGCAGCTAAACTCAGCAGGGAAATTTGGTTTCGGTAAGTCAGCTATAACAGCTGGGTGGATCGTTACCTCCTGCAGGAAAGTTGGTTGAATGATCATTTAACTCTGCAGAGGCATGTAAACATGAAGCCTTGAACCTTCATGGGTTGTCGCGCCACGGTTTTTTTTTTGTATTGAGGTAGTGTAGGCCGATTTCAATCGTTCTTTGCAGGCAGGCGAATCCGATCGCGTTTGATTTTCGCGGCAAAGACTCGTAATTTTGTGCTGATAAGTGTCAGCATCTGGTGACTATTGGGAGAAGCTTCCTAATGAGAAATAATATTGTGGCAGCTTTAGTGTGTGTCGCTTTTGTTAGTATTTAAACAATTCCCAAAATATTTAAAACGTAAGTGTAGCGCAAAATTATATATATATATATATATATATATATATATATATATATATTGGTTAAGCCTAATTAATGACGTGAACTTACGATTGAGATAATCAGGAAAATTGGATTGTAATCACCCGTCAACATAAAAGCTTAAAAATTAAAAATATTAGTAATAAATCGATGCAGTGATATTTTTGTGCAATTGAAATATATACGGTTCACCTTGTATACATAAGTCTATCGATTATCGATAAATATTTCAGTCGATTCTATTATTAAAAACGAGTAAGGACGTTGATATGAATTTTTTTTATTTTATTGGGTTATTTTACGACGCTGTATCAACATCTAGGTTATTTAGCGTCTGAATGATATGAAGGTGATAATGCCGGTGAAATGAGTCCGGGATCCAGCACCGAAAGTTACCCAGCATTTGCTCGTATTGGGTTGAGGGAAAACCCCGAAAAAACCTCAACCAGATAACTTGCCCCGACCGGGATTCGAACCCGGGCCACCTGGTTTCGCGGCCAGACGCGCTGACCGTTACTCCACAGGTGTGGACTCGTTGATATGAATTTCCTTAACATTGTTCCATAGTTTTTAACGTGGTACATATAAGTGGGCACCTGTTCGGGAAAAACGTTCGTTGTTATTTCTATAATACTCTATATACTCGTAGTCTATAATGTGCATCTTGCTCCTAAGCGTGGGCGCACCGATACAGCCTGCAACTCATTACACCTTAGCGGCTTCGGGCCTATGTAAATCGCAAGATATCATTATTGGAAAATAAACGAAGTTAAAATATAATTGTATATGCATTACATTCAGGTATTACAAGTGGCTTTGAGCAGCGCATTCTCGGTTTATTTTCTTGTATTGGTTACTACTATGTATATTAAAAGTTAATGTTCTCGTTTTATGATCATGCTAAAATGATTCTTATTAAACGGTGACCTACTTGGAATTAATTAAAGAAAGATTGCTTAAGAATATATCTTTTAACGATTATTTTATACACATCTTAACCTACAAACATCCAAGGCCATATAACCACACACCCACCAATCACTTAAAATTTCCACATAATTATAGAAATTCTACTTATCTCCTATCTTTCTCATTCATCATTATTAACGTATGAAGTTTTATCAAGTTTCGTTGCAAAGAAATATTACACTTAAAGGATGACATTGATGAATAAAAGGATATTTTCGTACTAGATAGTGTATTGGATGAAACTAGAGATGTTGTCAAATTTACTGCTCGAAAAATCCAAATCCATGTACAAGAGGCAGTCAGTAAGTTTCCGGACTGCCCTGAATGAAGGCAACACGCAGGACATAGGCAACGGAGCAGTTATCTAGAACCAGGGAAACGCCTGGAATCTATACTAAATGCATTACTTGAAAGGTAGGGAAGAAGTCTAGATAGAAGGCGTATATGGAGAGATTTCAGGAAAAATAGCAATAGGTCCTTCACATGTTTGCACAAAATCACGTGTAGAAGCTCAGTTCTTAAAGACAATCTGACGGTGTTGGATAGACTGACTCAACAGACGTTATCTTCAGTGACACGTGCATGCATTTTTTTTATTTTAGTAGGTTATTTTACGACGCTTTATCAACATCTTAGGTTATTTAGCATCTGAATGAGATGAAGGTGATAATGCCGATGAAATGAGTCCGGGATCCAACACCGAAAGTTAACCAGCATTTCCCCGACCGGGAATCGAACCCGGGCTACCTGGTTTCGCGGCTAGACGAGCTAACTGTCACTCTACAGATGTGGACACATGCATGCATGTTTAACGGTACAATACATATGCAATTCGGAAATATATTGAGTGCACCTTGTACGTAGAAATTTTTCGATGTATTTCTGAATACATTTTATCGGCACATATCACTTGGCAATCATTTTAATACTTTCACTATAAATAATAAATATTAATCTCACTCTCAGACCCCAGCGTGTTCATGATATATGCGTACGTTTCATCTAAAATATGCGTCGATTTGATCATGTAACACCGTTCCTAAAAATGTTATTTTGGCTTCGACTGAGTGAGCGAAGTATTTTAGATTGCTCGATCCTCCTGCTTTATGTATACAGGGTGAACCGTAAGCAATGTTATTAATTTCAGGGGTTATTCTGTGAAAATTTTCAAACAAAAAATGTTAATACAATTTTACTCGTTTTTGCTTCCTTTTCTAGATAATAATTATTTTATATGAAACATTTCGGAACGTGATTTGGGAAAGCCATTCATCAATTTTCAATATTCTCAGTTAAAGAGAACAACGTATTATGATGCTAAATGACTGAAAGAATTTTAGTTTTGTCCTTTTAAATATGTGCACAAATTTGATCCGAACAAACGTAACTTTTCGTTCTGCATAGTAATTTTACAATGCTGCATTTGTCGGATCAAATTTCTGCACATTAAAAGATAAAACTAAAATTCTTCCAATTATTTATTACCATAATACACTCTTCTCTTAAACTGACAAAGTATATTGAGAATTAAATCAATGGTTTTCCCAAAACAAGCTATGAAATGTTTCATATAAAACAATTATTGTTATTTCTGAAAGAAAACAAAAACGAGTAAAATTGTATTAAGCTTGTTTGTTTGAAATATCTCAAAGAATAACGCTCTGAAATTAATGACATTACTTACGGTTTAGCCTGTGTATATATACATACATACATACATACATACATACATACATACATACATCGTCGTTGTTTCTGCAATAACTCCTATGTGCAAAATATAAAAGTTTCCAGTAAGAAGAAAAAACACATTTACTCATCCTATGGCAGCCGTACATAGGAGACTGTGAATTCGTACATTTTCGAAACAAAATATAATTAGATATAGGAGATTTTATTATCTGCTGTATCACTATTTAAGTTAATAGAACAAAAATCCGAAAATCGATAAATATATCACATAGGAGTTATTGCAGGAACAACGACGATATACAGGATGTTTCCGGGCTGGTGTTACAAACTTTCAGGGATGTTGGGGAAGGGCACATGTATCAATTTGAGATAAGGAACCCCGGTCCGGAAATGACTGAGTCGAAAGTTACGAGTAAAATTGGTTGTGTGGAAATGAAATAATTTTGTTCCTCTGTACACCTTATTTGTGTGTATTTATCTGTACATCTTATACAGACTGTATGTATCTGATGTTGTTTACGTTGTCTACTTACAGTATTCCATTCAGTGCGCTGTCTGAAGGGGTGGGGACAGGAAACTACACTAAAGCAATGCAGATAGCGTAATGTGTAACGGACATGGTCGGTCCTGATATGCACGTCTGTAGACAGCAGTGTATGTGTACAAGTTGCAGTGTCCAGTCGATCAGTCCTAGTGAAATGAAGGAGTACACGAGAGCGGAATATGCGGACCTGATTTTCGAATACGGATGAAACAATGGGAACATTAGACAAGCTCACAATTGTATCGGGCAAGTACCCACGTAGGAGACATCCGACTCATGCCATTTTTCCACGACTGTTCCAAAGGTTAAGGGAAAGAGGGCACGTGGTGCCAAATTACAATTCCATTTCCACACAACTATTTTTGCTTATAACTTTCGACTCGGTCATATCCGGACCAGGGTTCCTTATCTCAAATTGATACATGTGCCCTTCCCCATCATCCCTGAAAGTTTGTAACACTAGCCCGGAAACACCCTGTATATTGAATAGGGTCAAACAGATATTTTATCAAATAGTTTCATTGGACTTTCCGATTTTCACACCCTCTCCTAACAGTGACATATCCTAACAATTCTGTAACAGCAACTCTACAGTACACTACACTCTTCAACTTCACAGTGTCACTTATTGAAGCATAGAAATCTCTCCTTCTTCGTATCAAAGATTGCCGGGAGCTGTCAAAATTAAATTGAAAATCCATCTATTGGACTATATGACACCTCACTGTCATTAAATGTAATGTATAGTTTGATCTGTCGACTTTTACTTTTATCTCCTGGCTCTCTTATTAATTTTACTGTTTGTGTGTAATTACGAGGTTTAATAAAGTTTATTACTTACTTACTTACTTACAAATGGCTTTTAAGGAACCCGAAGGTTCATTGCCGCCCTCACATAAGCCCGCCATCGGTCCCTATCCTGTGCAAGATTAAGCCAGTCTCTATCATCATACCCCACCTCCCTCAAATCCATTTTAATATTATCCTCCCATCTACGTCTCGGCCTTCCTAAAGGTCTTTTTCCCTCCGGTCTCCCAACTAACACTCTATATGCATTTCTGGATTCGCCCATACGTGCTACATGCCCTGCCCATCTCAAACGTCTGGATTTCAAGTTCCTAATTATGTCAGGTGAAGAATACAATGCGTGCAGTTCTGTGTTGTGTAACTTTCTCCATTCTCCTGTAACTTCATCCCGCTTAGCCCCAAATATTTTCCTAAGCACCTTATTCTCAAACACCCTTAACCTATGTTCCTCTCTCAGAGTGAGAGTCCAAGTTTCACAGCCATATAGAAGAACCGGTAATATAACTGTTTTATAAATTCTAACTTTCAGATTTTTGGACAGCAGACTGGATGACAAGAGCTTCTCAACCGAATAATAACACGCATTTCCCATATTTATTCTGCGTTTAATTTCCTCCCGAGTGTCATTTACATTTGTTACTGTTGCTCCAAGATATTTGAATTTTTCCACCTCTTCGAAGGATAAATCTCCAATATTTATATTTCCATTTCGTACAATATTCCCGTCACGAGACATAATCATATACTTTGTCTTTTCGGGATTTACTTCCAAACCGATCGCTTTACTTGCTTCAAGTAAAATTTCCGTGTTTTCCCTAACCGTTTGTTTATTTTCTCCTAACATATTCACGTCATCTGCATAGACAAGAAGCTGATGTAGCCCGTTCAATTCCAAACCCTGCCTGTTATCCTGAACTTTCCTAATGGCATATTCTAAAGCGAAGTTAAAAAGTAAAGGTGATAGTGCATCTCCCTGCTTTAGCCCGCAGTGAATTGGAAAAGGATCAGATAGAAACTGACCTATACGGACTCTGCTGTATGTTTCACTGAGACACATTTTAATTAATCGAACTAGTTTCTTGGGAATACCAAATTCAATAAGAATATCATATAATACTTCCCTCTTAACCGAGTCATATGCCTTTTTGAAATCTATGAATAACTGATGTACTGTACCCTTATACTCCCATTTTTTCTCCATTATCTGCCGAATACAAAAAATCTGATCAATAGTCGATCTATTACGCCGAAAACCGCACTGATGATCCCCAATAATTTCATCTATGTACGGAGTTAATCTCCTCAAAAGAATATTGGACAAAATTTTGTACGACGTCAACAAAAGTGATATTCCTCGAAAGTTACCACAGTTGGTTTTGTCCCCCTTTTTAAAAATAGGTACAATTATGGACTCCTTCCATTGTTCTGGTACAATTTCCTTTTCCCAAATAGCAAGTACAAGTTTATAAATTTCGCTATATAATGCACTTCCACCCTCTTGTATTAATTCTGCTGGAATTTGATCGATACCTGGAGACTTGTACTTTTTCAGATTTTCTATCGCAATTTCGACTTCTGAAATCGTGGGTTCGGGTATAAATGGCTCAGCAGTTTGTATTTCAATATCGTCCCGATCATTTCTATTTGGCCTATGTACATTTAGTAGTTGCGCAAAATAGTTTTTCCATCTGTTTAGGATTGATGAAGAGTCTGCAAGCAAGTCACCATTCTCATCCTTGATCACGTTTACCCTTGACTGATATCCGTTCTTAAATTCCTTTATACCCTTATATAAATCTCGAATGTTTTTATTCTTACTATTTGTTTCTACCTCATTCAGTTTTTCCTTCAAGTAACCTCTCTTTTTATTCCTAAGTGTACGACTTGCTTCCCGTCTTTCATTGAAATAATTATCTCTATTCTCCTCAACTGGATCCTGTAAGAATTTCAATTTTGCCTGTTTCCTTCTTTCTACTACCATGCAACAATCTTCATCAAACCACGGTTTCTTTTTCTTAGTTTCATAATAACCTATGCTCTGCTCAGCTGCAATTTTGATACTATCTCTGATATTTTCCCACACGCTATTAACATCTAATTCTTTCTCAACTTCGTCGGAACTTTCTAAAGTGGCAAACCTATTCGAAATTTCGACCTGATAATTTTGCTTAGCTTCCTCGTCCTTTAATTTCAAAATATTGAATTTAGTAATATTAACTTGTTGCTCTACTCGCTTGGCTACTGATAATCTTTCTCTTAATTCTCCAATCACCAAATAATGGTCAGAATTACAGTCTGCACCTCTGAAAGTTCGAATATCTACTATACTAGTATGTCTCCGTTTATCTATCAAGATGTGATCTATTTGGTTGTGTGTCAATCCATCTGGAGAAGTCCAAGTATATTTATGTATATCCTTATGGGGGAATGTTGTACTTTTGACAATTAAATTTTTCGATGTGGCAAAGTTGACTAATCTAACTCCATTGTCACTACTAATTGCGTGTAGGCTCTCTTTTCCAATAGTTGGTCTAAAAATATCCTCCCGTCCTACTTTAGCGTTGAAATCCCCCAATAAAATTTTCATATGATATCTAGGAAACTGATCAAAAGTATGTTCCAATTCCTCATAGAAGCTATCCTTTATATAGTCGTCTTTCTCTTCTGTAGGGGCGTGAGCATTTATAACTATGATGTCGCACCATCTACCCTTAAGTACTAAATATGATAACCTGTCACTGATATTAATAAAGTTTATTACTGAAATTATTCACAGGGAGCTTCACCTGAAAGCTAGATTTGCATACTGAATACTATCATTTACTTCTCAGTCTAGCTGACTAAACTAGCGAATTGGTACCAAATATCTTACTATAATAATACCGGACAGCTAGCAGTTTTTCGCGCGAACGACGCTGGTGCTGCTACCTAGGCGGCTGGTGTAGAGATACTCGCGAAACAAGCTGTAATCAACTGCAATGTATATTGTTGCTGGGCTAGTTAATAGTTTTATTAATTATTGCTGTGTTAAAATGTCAGGGTGTATGTGTGCTGTTTATAATTGCTACAATTACAGCATTACAAATTGCTCCAAATCGTACTTTCGATTTCCGAGAGTTCATAAAACGTGAGACAACAAAATTCTTTATTAGTCTTTGTCTCTGTGTTGATAGAACAATAAAAATTAGTTTTTTTATTTAGACCTAATAAATGAATAGAAGTTAAAATATATTGGAAATTTTAAGGTTTAGCAAATTAAGTTTTATTGTTGTCCACATGCCTTTACTAATTATTACAAGCATCAGAATACTATCATTTTTATCTTTGCAGTTGTCAGCAATGGGTGTATAAAGCGTTATTGTAAATTCATTCTTAATGTCAGAATTAATTTTGTCCCACTAAACCAAAGAAAACATACGCAACAATTAATTACGGAAAATAATATGAAGCATGCAATATTTCTCATGATATGCAGCTGTGATATAAAATAATGTTACATTAAATACGGTACTATTCAACTTTCTTAAGTGTCTCGTATATTATTCCACATTAATACCTCACGTTTTAAACAATAGTCCGATTTCCGCTATGTTAATATTTGTATTTGTGGACGTAATTCCACGCCGCTCCGCTAGATGTGAAGTCCGCGATATTTCACACTCACGTCAATGCTGCTAATATACAGTTGTCCGGCATTATTATAGTAAGATATTTGTTGGTACTTCCCTTCGTACTCCGCTTATACACTTTCAACTGTTTTAAGCATTTTCTGCAGTCTTACTAACATAACATAGCGTTAGGTTAGTTTGGGATTTTCGTATGCCTTGCATATGTGACAGGTTAGGTTAGTTTAGGTTTTTGCTATACCTTGCATATACGAATCAGTGGCAGGTTAGATTAGATTATTTTAGGCATTTTGTTATGGCTTGCATATACTCAAAATTGTCTAGCGCTGGAAAAAGCTGGTGATTTTTTTTTTTTTTTTTGTGACGTTGATGGTACTGGTGTAATGCGGATATAAAAACCGCGAAGTCATATTACGAAAACTGTGTTTATATCGTTGTTATTTGTTGTTTTACTATGTTTACTACTTATTCCATTATTACAAATTATGCTATTTCACATCGTATCCTATGTTTTATATTCCTAAGTTTACTTTTTTCACTAGAAACCACCACATATGCATATCCAATATGATGCACCTCTCATTTGAAATGTAATTTACTACATTTTCCAACAATTTATCTTCGTCCGAATATATCGCTAGAAAATCCTTACAATTTTTATATCCATCTCCACAAAAAATCCCTTACAAATTCAATCATTTTCACTTCCAAAATCACCAGAAGTAGGCCTACTTACTCAATAGGCCTACCTGTTCGCTGGTTTCTCCGTGTAGCTTATATTTTTAAGTTAAAGATATTTCTTGAATATTCATATGTCACTACTGTTTTGTAAAATAATTTTATTGCATCTATTTTAGCTTATTATACTATATTCGGTATCGTTTATAGTAGTTAGTCTTGGTTAGGTGGGACAGAGAGTGTGAAGGCCTTAGCCCTACCAGAAGAATACATGAATTAATGAATGAGTGAATGAATGAATAAATGAATAAATGAATGAATGACCAGAAGAATTAAAAGCAATGTTGCCGAGATTAACCAAGGTAGTTTATAATTTGAAACATATGACATTCATTTCTAAAAAGAACTTAAAAGCCGTTTACCGGTAATGAAATAGCAAAATATGTGGATAATTTTCCAAATTCCAAGAATCTTGCAAGTTTCGCCAATATTTGCTTCAATCTAAATGAGTAAATCAAGCTTCACTTACATATGTAGTGTACAAAAATTGTTACAAAGATAGACTGTCAAACAATCACTTTCAAGGTGCCTTATGATTATTCACAATCTCTAGCACCCCAACTTGGATAAAATCTCCTGTGAACATGGTGCTAATTTCTCTCATGAAGATTGTGTTCAGTCATTTAAAATATATAATAAATATAAAAATGTTTACTAACAAAGTTATTAGAAAATATAAAAAGAATGTTAATACATATCAGGGTTTAAGCCACAGTCTCATTTGTCGTATTTTGCTACTCGACTTCTAAAAATGCAACAGACTTTGAATGTAAATGTGCAAAAATGCGACAACCACATTGGACTTCAGAAGCGAAGATGGTAGACCTAATGGAGAAAATGAAATCAGAGATGTGTATGAACTAATCTGAATTTAAATGAAATGCTAATGGCATGGGCAAAGTTCAAAAAGGTATTGAGCAATAGATGTTCAGGAATTGGTTTCAAAGAGTTGGTGCAATTCATGTAAGTTAAGTGAACAATTTCTTCTACTTGATTTATATAATTCCATCGCATTCTGTAAATTGTGAGCGAGGATTTAGTTGCGTGAATCTTGTAAAAACTGAAATTAGAAACCGCCTTTCAGTAAAAGAGTTATCACTGCGCTAACAATAAATCTTGAAGGGAATACTAGTAAAGAATCTCAATGTTTAGAGTGCCCATAAAATAACGTATTTTAATGTCATGTAAATTCAGCAGTAATTGATTCTAAACATACATACGTCTAATGATTTACTTACATAAGTATATCTAGAATGTGATAAGATGGATTGAAAGTAATAAAACACCAAGAAACAAATTACATAACTTTTTGTTTCTGCATACTTTATTAATTTTATCTTTTTGCACAAACATTTATATTATTGTACAGGCATTTCGCAATTTTGCACAAATATAATTTTTCTTTTGTGTATTTTTTCAACAATTATTTATTTTCTAGCTTAAATCCTGATACATACTCTTATTAGGCATCGTGAAAAAACGTTTCTATTATTGTTATTAACCAAAAATATAAACAATTCTTTAACAAGTATTTGAGTATAAAATAATATTTTTGTCGTTTGGCCAGCGTCTGATGTCTAAAATTTCATTGTGGCCTTGGAGGAAAGTATCTAGTTGAAAACAAATGCCAATGGGGTCGAGCATCTTGATGGAAGAATAATAACAAAAATATTGCGTTAAAACGATAACGCTTTTAACATCGCAATGTCTTATTTCGCATCACAAAATCATACATTTTTTGTCGTCTATTTTGAGTTGAGAATAAAGTAATATATTTCAGAATGTTTAAGTATAAAATGAAGTTTCGAGAGGAGGATACACACTTACACATAGATGTGATATGCAAGTAGCGTGTTACCTGTTTCGTGTTGAAGAGACGTCAGTCGTCGCACCTTCAGACGGCAGAGCTCAACACTACACACACTCACACAGCGCCGCTGTTCGGCGAATACTGAAGAGCGCGCAATCCGGCGCGCGAGCCAGCATCTTGAATGACCTCCCCCCACCCCACCTGACACTTCGGCGGTGATGGGACGGGCTCAAACCATGCGCCTGCCGGCCCATTAACGGCCAGTCCTCAACATGTACATATCTTAATTTGGTCCCACACAACATTATCGCCTTGCTTCTTCACCGTACCTAAGATATTTTATTATTATTATTATTATTATTATTATTATTATTATTATTATTATTATTTCCTTCATTAATAGTTTTCTGTCCAAGGGTAGGTCTTTCATTGTAAACCCAGCATTCTCCATTCTCTATTTTCTTCCTTCCTCTTTGTCTCCGCATACGATACATACAGGGTGATTCACGAGGATTTACCGTCACTTACGGAGCTTATTTCCGAAGACATTCTTAACAACAAAATGTCTTATAAACATTTGTCCTAATCTCAGTATTTTCAAAGTTACATTAATTTGGAGTTGTTAGGAAAATACTTGTTTTCTTTAGTTTTAAGGGTAAAAAAGTATTACAAATAGAGAATGAACTATAAGTGTCATTTCTTTAATTGGCTAGTGTTCTGAAGCTAAAAATGTGGTGTGAATTGCTTTGTACAGATTTTATTTTTCAATTTTTAACTAAAAATGACATCATTCTTACATACTTATCACAAAGATTGTTACAAATCATACGACTTTAGAACCTTGATTCTTTACAGTTTAATTATGCATCCTAATGTACAGTCTTAAAGAATTTAGGGTAGACCAGGGTAATTGTAAATATTTTTCACTGATTTCAAGTATATTTCAACATTACACAACCCTCAGTAAGCATGACAAAGAAACATTGTGTTATTTTTAGATTTTTCTTTTCCCTGAAAATAGATTTAAAATAATGTTGACTTTTTTCATCTTTTAATTACTAGTTTACATTTACTCCACCTTTTTACATTTACCTTTTGAAAGGGGGTAATTGTAAACACCAATTTTCGCACTGGCTATCTGACACAGAACATTTTTGTTCTGTTTCAGAAGAAAGAGCTATACTCCTTCCAACTCCAATTTTGGTCACTGGTACTTTTCGTCCCTTTAACGTTGACATATGAGGAAATATAATACTGTACCTCTCCTGAGCTCCACGATAACTGTAGTTACTGTTTTTCACATCTGTGACAGCCCTCTCTAAATCCTCTACAGTGTAGTTGGGTGGGAGTCTCTTTGATTACTGAAAAGTACGAAATGTAACCATAGTAAAACATGTTTACAATTACTCCCAAGCAATTAAAACTATGGGGCAAATGTAAACACGTCATAATTTAATGAACTGAGGTTATGGAAGATCTCAAAACTATTGTAATAAAATGTTAACTACTATACTTACTTACTTCCAAATGGCTTTCAAGGAACCCGAAGGTTCATTGCTGCCCTCATATAAGCCCGCCATCGGTCCCTATCCTGTGCAAGATTAATCCAGTCTCTATCATCATATCCCACCTCCCTCAAATCCACTTTAATATTATCCTCCCATCCACGTCTCGGTCTCCCTAAAGGTCTTTTTCCCTCCGGTCTCCCAACTAACACTCTATATGCATTTCTGGATTCGCCCATACGTGCTACATGCCCTGCCCATCTCAAACGTCTGGATTTAATGTTCCTAATTATGTCAGGTGAAGAATACAATGCATGCAGTTCTGCGTTGTGTAACTTTCTCCATTCTCCTGTAACTTCATCCCGCTTAGCCCCAAGTTAACTACTATACACTACTCATAAAACAACATATTCTTCAAATGTAGCACTGTACGTTTACTTACAATGCCAAAAATGAAGGTGAAGCAAAATTCTTTCTGAACTTTTTTTGTAGAATCTCACAAAATTCGTTCACAACTAAGCAGTTACTCTTATTTGGCGCCAAACTGCTTTGTAGGCTAGCCAACATTTTAATTTAAATATTCCCCCAAATTAAAATTTTTATATTAACATTTTCCTTTTTGTTCATTTGAATTTATTAGGATGCCTATATTTTAAATCCAAGATTTTGACGGCTATCATTTCGATATACTACTCATAGCAGTTATTTACAATTACCCCCTGTTTACAATAACCCTCATCTACCCTACAAGAGTAGCGTGATTTGTAATAATCAGGGAAAGGATTTATATGTAAATACATATTTACTTATAAAGCTAATATAATTTATATTTTGCATTATCTTTATGTTTCACAATGTGTAGGGTTGAAAAATCCTACTTTTATTTTCCATATTTTTCCATATTTTAGAGTTTAGTACATATTTTCGTTAATTTCCATATATTTTCCATATTTCATATAAAACAGTCCATATTATATTAGGTTTAACAATAAAACAAAACAAAATTCCATTAACTTTTAAAAATACATTTCAACAATAGAGATTTAAACACATGTTCAGTAATCCCTTTAACATCAGAGTTATTTGAAAATTAGCAGTCCTATCAACAATGGGAAAGTAAGTTACAAAACTGTATTAATTTAATTTAAAATTTTTAACAGACTTCAGTTGTGCAGCTCAACAGTTAAATGCCAGTCAGAGTACACATAGGTTCAGTTTTGTAAATCATACTATAAAGACGGTAAATATGCCAAAAGTACGTCATTCAGTCAATTTAAAATCAAAACTAACAAGTTACATTTCAGAATTTAAAGAAGATGGTTTATCAACTGACAATAAAATATTATTTTGTAATTTGTGTCAGTGTGCAGTATCATCTACACAAAAGTTCCTGGTGCAACAACACATTACAACTAGTAAACATCAGGCCAACAAACAACTAAATTCCAAGCAGAGACAATTGTTTTTAACACAACCAACAACATCGAATGTAAGATCTGAGTTTAACATCGACCTGTGCCGTTCTCTCATCTCTGCTGATATTCCTCTCTACAAACTAAAGAATAAGGTCTTCAGGGAATTCCTTGAAAAATATACTCAACATACAATCCCGGATGAGCCAACACTTAGGAAGACGTATGCTCCATCCATCTACGATGAGACAATACAGAAGATAAGAGATGAAATTAAAGATAGTTCAATTTGGGTTTCCATTGATGAGACTCCCGACAAAGAAGGTAGACTTGTTGGTAATGTAGTTATCGGTTTGTTAAGTGAACAATATTCTGAACGAATTCTTTTACATTGTGATGTTCTAGAAAAGTGCAATAACAAAACTATAGTTAAACTGTTCAACGAAGCTATGGGTATCCTGTGGCCAAAGGGTATTATGTACGATAATGTGTTATTCTTTATTAGCGATGCTGCCCCTTATATGGTCAAAGCTGGACAAGCATTATCTGTTGTATATCCTAAATTGACTCATTTTACTTGTGTGGCGCATGCATTTCATCGTGTGGCAGAAGTGGTCAGAGACAATTTCCCTAAAGTAGATTTGTTGATTTCATCAGTGAAAAAAGTATTTCTCAAAGCTCCCAGTAGAGTTAACGTGTTGAAAGAAATGTACCCTGAAATTCCATTGCCACCAAAGCCAATTTTAACTAGATGGGGTACATGGCTAGAAGCAGTTGAATATTATGCCGAACATATAGACTCTATTAACAATGTTCTCCTTGCATTGGACTCTGAAGATGCAGTCTCAATTGATACTGCGAAAACAGTTACCTGTGACATAAGTGTGAAGAATGACTTAGCTCACATTCAGCATACATTTTCATGCATCATAAACACGCTCAAAAGTCTCCAAAATAGGCACCTTTCACTATCTGAAAGTTTTGAAATTATAAATAGTACTGTGGAACAACTGAATCGTGGTAGAGGTAAAGTTGCAGATGCAGTAAGAGCTAAGGTGGACACTGTACTTTCAAAAAACCCTGGATATGAAGAACTACAAAAGGTTGTTGCTGTGATGAGTGGTGAATCAACAGTGAAGATTAACTTGGACTTATCCCCAGCAGACATTGTGAAATTGAATTATGTACCAGTTACTTCTTGTGACGTCGAACGCTCTTTTAGTCAGTATAAATCTATCCTCAGAGACAATAGAAGAAGATTCACTTTTCAGCACTTGAAAGAAATGTTTGTAACCTATTGTTATGGTAACAGACAATAAAAATTGTGTTTTGTTGAAACTACATTGGAAGATAAGGTACGTCCATTATATTTTTTGTTTAGTTTGATTAAAATGTACCAATATTTAACGTACATAGTCATTTTTTTATAATTTTAAGTCCATATTTAATTCCATATTTTGGTAAAAATCCATATTTAATTCCATATTTTGGTAAAAATAACTACATATATATTTACATATTTCATATATTTTTAGTCCATATAAATCCGTTCCCTGGTAATAATTGTTGTGATAAATGCGTAAGAAAAATGTAATTTTCTAGTTAAAAATCGTAACAAAGTTCTGTACGAAGCAACTATGGAATTCACAACACATTTTTAACTTCAGAATACTAGCTAATTAAAGAAATTATACTCCTGAATAGTTCATTCTTTATCGGTAATATTTTTTTCCCTTAAAACTCAAGAACAATGGTATTTTACAGACGACTTCAAATTAGTATAACTCTGAAAATATTGAGATTAGGACAAACGTTTATATGACATTTTTTGTTCAGATTGTCTTGGGAACTAAGCTCCATAACGGATGGTAAATCCTCGTGAATCACCCTGTATATCTTAATGTCGTCTATCACCTGACATCTTCTTCTGCCCTGAACTCACCTCCCGTTCACCATTCCTTGCAGTGCATCCTTCAGTAGGCAGTTTCTTCTCAGCCAATTCCTTTTCCTCTTCCTGATCAGTTTCAGCATCATTCTTTCTTCACCCACTCTTTCCAACACAGCTTCATTTCTTATTCTGTCTGTCCATTTCACTCGCTCCATTCTCCTCCAAATCTACATTTCAAATGATTCTAGTCGCTTTTCTTCTCTTCGTCCTAGTGTTCATGTTTCTGCCCCATGCAGTGCCACACTCCACACATAGATTTGAAGATCAGCTGAAATTCGTAAACCGAAATTGTAACAAATTAATCACTATAGCTATGAAATGTTTGGCTTCTAGATGCCTTAAATATAATGATTTAACAGTTTGACAACTTTCGTCAGTGTCAGTTCAACTCTTGGAAAATACGACATAGTGAGCTAGATTATTAAATCTGTTATACCTGATGGTGTACAACGTCAAGGGACACGGACAACCAAAGTTCGACATTAATCGAATTGCATTGAAAATATGAATGGATATGAATACCAAATATAGATAAATGCGCTCTTGGTATGATCTATGAAACTCATACCTGAACCCGGAACGGCTTCGTGACAGAATGATGGTCTAGACCACGCAATCACTGCAGGGACAGATCAGTTTTTACGACACATGCCCTGTATTCTGAAGACACAGGGTTTTCTTTTCCACTCCTGTAATCTCTGATATCACATACATCCTTTCATATGCTGTCTTCCTATTTTCTTCACGTGGAGAGCAGGCCCATCTCTGCGTCAAGCTAGTAGAACCTTGTAAATTCACTTGGACATAATAAATATCTCATACTCCTGTGAGGCTAACTAACAGCTTCCTTACGTAAATAGAAAACTTTCATCATACTAAAGATGATCTTACTAATCGCAAAAGAAATCCCATAGGTCTACGTGCATTGAAGATGGCTTATAACAATCCGCCATTAAATACAGTGACGAGAATATCGTAAGCGGTGACAATATCGTTTTAGTGATAACGGCGATTGCGATGAAATTAAGGATCACTATAACTGTGATAACGACGGTGATTATAGCTGTAGAAACGATGATGATAGTGATGGCGATGAAGATAGTGATAATAACAACGATGATACCGAAGATTATGATGACGGCGATGCAAGAGATAATTACAACAATGACAGCGATAATGATGATAGAGATAACGACGATGACAGAGCAATGGCAGTAATAGAAGAGCGACGACAATTAAAATGATAACGATAGCGACGATAATATAAACGACTATCATAGCGACAGCGACGACGATGATAACGACAATAATGATTTTGATAGCGACGATGAAGATAAGGACGATGATAGCGATAGCGACGATGAAGATAAGGGCGATGATATCAATAGCGACGATGAAGAGAAGGGCAATGATATCTATAGCGACGATGATAGCGACAGCGAATGAAGATAAGGGCGATGATATCAATAGCGACGATGATGAAGATAA
This sequence comes from Periplaneta americana, assembly GCF_040183065.1. Taxonomy (NCBI): domain Eukaryota; kingdom Metazoa; phylum Arthropoda; class Insecta; order Blattodea; family Blattidae; genus Periplaneta; species Periplaneta americana. Next base: position 42,766,974 of record NC_091118.1, on the reverse strand, counting down.
GGACGATGATAGCGATAGCGACGATGAAGATAAGGGCGATGATAGCGATAGCGACGACGATGAAGATAAGGACGATGATATCAATAGCGACGATGAAGAGAAGGGCAATGATATCTATAGCGACGATGATGAAGATAAGGACGATGATAGCGATAGCGACGATGAAGATAAGGGCGATGATAGCGATAGCGACGACGATGAAGATAAGGACGATGATAGCGATAGAGACGATGATGAAGATAAGGACGATGATAGCGATAGGGACGATGATGAAGATAAGGACGATGATAGCGATAGGGACGATGAAGGACGATGATTATAGCGATAAAGACGACGATGAAGATAAGGACGATGATATTGATAGCGACGAAGATGAAGATAAGGACGATGATAGCGATAGGGACGATGAAGGACGATGATTATAGTGATAGAGACGACGATGAAGATAAGGACGATGATAGCGATAGCGACGATGAAGATAAGGGCGATGATAGCGATAGCGACGACGATGAAGATAAGGACGATGATATCAATAGCGACGATGAAGAGAAGGGCAATGATATCTATAGCGACGATGATGAAGATAAGGACGATGATAGCGATAGCGACGATGAAGATAAGGGCGATGATAGCGATAGCGACGACGATGAAGATAAGGACGATGATAGCGATAGAGACGATGATGAAGATAAGGACGATGATAGCGATAGGGACGATGATGAAGATAAGGACGATGATAGCGATAGGGACGATGAAGGACGATGATTATAGCGATAAAGACGACGATGAAGATAAGGACGATGATATTGATAGCGACGAAGATGAAGATAAGGACGATGATAGCGATAGGGACGATGAAGGACGATGATTATAGTGATAGAGACGACGATGAAGATAAGGACGATGATAGCGATAGCGACGATGAAGATAAGGGCGATGATAGCGATAGCGACGACGATGAAGGTAAGGACGATGATAGCGATAGAGACGATGATGAAGATAAGGACGATGATATTGATAGCGACGAAGATGAAGATAAGGACGATGATAGCGATAGGGACGATGAAGGACGATGATTATAGTGATAGAGACGACGATGAAGATAAGGACGATGATAGCGATAGCGACGATGAAGATAAGGGCGATGATAGCGATAGCGACGACGATGAAGATAAGGACGATGATAGCGATAGAGACGATGATGAAGATAAGGACGATGATATTGATAGCGACGAAGATGAAGATAAGGACGATGATAGCGATAGGGACGATGAAGGACGATGATTATAGTGATAGAGACGACGATGAAGATAAGGACGATGATAGCGATAGCGACGATGAAGATAAGGGCGATGATAGCGATAGCGACGACGATGAAGATAAGGACGATGATAGCGATAGAGACGATGATGAAGATAAGGACGATGATAGCGATAGGGACGATAAAGGACGATGATTATAGCGATAAAGACGACGATGAAGATAAGGACGATGATATTGATAGCGACGAAGATGAAGATAAGGACGATGATAGCGATATGAACGATGAAGGACGATGATTATAGTGATAGAGACGACGATGAAGATAAGGACGATGATAGCGATAGCGACGATGATGAATATAAGGACGATGATAGCGATATGAACGATGAAGAACGATGATTATAGCGATAGCGACGACGATGAAGATAAGGACGATGAATCGATAGCGACGATGAAGATGATACGGATAGCTCGACAATTTGGCTGTAAAGATGGCGATGATAATAGCCGTGGAGACGGCGAAGATGACGATATTAGCGATACCGGCGATGATGATGATTATAATGATGATAGCGACGACGGTAATAACTATGATGATAACTTAGCGACGACTATGATAACGATGCTGGAGATAGGGACAACGTAATGATGATATTAGCGATAGCGTCGATGATAATGATAATGACAGCCATGGTGATAGCGACGACTACGGTGATAATGACGATGTTGACAACAATGACGATTGGTGAGACGACTATAATGATGTTGAATTTTGTAACGGAAATGAAAAAAATTATTTTAACGAATGCTTTTAACCTCTTGGATTCAATTATGTCAGTAGAAATAATATTTTTCGCTTAGTGTTTTATGCAGTCTGCTGATTGTTCTCAGTGATTTAACGTTCGCACTGCAAAAAACAAGCGACGGGGATAAACTTCGCGTGTCACAGCCATAAAGTTCACTAATGCATGGAGACAAGCCTTTATGTTGGAGCTTGCATTGTTCCATTGTGCGTTCCCTAGCCCTTGCTTCTTGTTGGGCTGTCTGCAGTTTTACGCCGTATCGCTACAAAATTTTTGTTTCTAGGAATGGAATCACGGCCCTCTGTCAGCGTTTGATAATTGTCACTCAAAGAGACATCCAGTGTATCAGAGGGCCGTGTTTATTTTACGCCAGTGATATTGTAGTATCGGATTAACACGGATTCTCTGCGTGTGGCATTGCTATCTGAACCACCGGAGTGAAATTTTGATGTACTGTATGCCTACGAAAGTAGTCTCCTATAGGGTGCACGTTAACTTGTGTCATGTAAACCTTTGCTTATAGCGGAAGATATTTTAACTGTAGTCAATGTTTAATTTTGTGGATTTTGTTATATATTATGAAGAATCTTAGTAATTTTAATGCCATGCCTGTTACTTATACAGGGACATCATTTTATTTTTACTTCAATTTTTATTGTACCTGAGTTTTTGAATGTACTTCACTCCCACCCCTTCTACTAAGGAAGTTCCAACTCCACACAGAACCAAGACCGCAGATAGTAAGCAGTAGCTACTGAGTTACTGAGTATAGTACGTTCCAGAAATATGTTCGCGTTTTCCAGTGACGAAAGAGCTTTCAATATTGAATCATATTTTCGCACAGGTACTGTCCGTTTGCCTACGTCGCATCCCGATTTCCCCCACCTGCTTCTGCTCGTCCCTCTGTAATAGCTGGGCTGTCTTAGCTCTTTTCTGAAAACATTAATTTCTCTTAGGAATTGGACGTTTACGTAATATTATACAGCTGTTTAATTTAACTTAAATAAAAGGGCCTCGTTAAGTAATTAACTGTCACGTGATTTCCTCCCTTTCTACAATCCTGCGGCATAACCACTTGGACGGACAGTAGATAGCATGTCTGAGTAATTTTATATTTTCGGGTCGGGCAGAAGTGAAGATTGAATTTACAGTACGTAGAGTAGGTACAGAATTATTTCAACATGAGTTACTAGTACGAAGGACGAAACTGGCAATTGGAATTAGATGCAATAGTCTATAGTGCGATAATATGCACAAAAGAACTGAAGCCTGTATCGAAATGAACGGCCACCATTTTCAAAATTGTGTTTAGATATTCATATTATGATTATTTTTCAATTTAACTTCTTTCTCTATATTGTACGCTAATGTGTTGTAGACAGTATAATATATACTGCATAATGAATACGTTCGCATGGATAACTCACTTCGTGAGTAAAAACACTTATTCTTAATACAGTACTGTACTTTGATTAAAGAAAAACCTAATGAAAATTATCAAACTCAAAATCGCGATATTTCCTAGTTTACGAAAATGGATGAACTACTTTTCTTCCTTCCTATACCTAGTAGAGTGATTTGTGTTTTACGCCAGTATCATCGAACTCCAGTCTTGGAGGGGGGAGCAAGCGGTGTTTCCGGTTCTCTAAAGGTATAGACAGATTAATATTAAAAATGTTAGTAAAAATAAAATGATGTTCCTGTAGTTATCCAATAGACATAATTATTACCTTATTCAGCCTCATTTAAGATTGGCCAAATACTTCTGGTTGTTCTCTGTGATTTAATGTTCAGGGTGATACAGGTTAACTGATAGCGGAGTATTGGGTGGAGGTGGGGATAGGGCAGTCTTGCGATGGCGACTAGTACTTTAGAGCGAGAGCTCTTTTCTGCCCGCTGCTCGCGCGCGGAGCTCTTTTACCTGTAAACATTGCTAAAGGATGTGCAGATCTTAGAACACAGCGCATCATGACGGAACGGAAGCGCTTAAAGCTTTCAAGGAAAAGTGGAAGATACAATATTTATGCTTCGAACATGGTGATGAAGTCAGTGTTTGTTGTGTAAAAAATATATCATTTGCAAAAAAGCAACATAAAACGGCATTATGAGACGCAACATGGGGAAAAAAAAAATATATATATATAGGCATTATTTAGGAGAAGAGAGAAATAAATTCCTTTCGGAATTGACATCGAAGGTAAATTAATTTACATTTGGGTCAGTAGACTGTATCTAGATTCCTTTTATTTCTTTATTTTAAATGTATTGTTGATGTTTTATTTGTTGCTTGTTTCTTATATTTACTTTTATTAGACTACGTGTTTCTTTAATTTAGAAATAATATTTATCTTTGATTGCACTTTAACTTATACTATTACTAAGCTCAAAAAGCTAATTCACTTTTATTCCAATAACTATTTTCAGGATTTTGAGCAAATATGAACTAAACATTTTGAAAACTTTGATGCAAGGAGGTTTTTAGTAACGGCAATATAAAATATACTTAAAAATATAATTTAAAAACTATTAGACCTAATTGCACCAAATTTTGTACAGAAGATATTATTATAGATCTGTTTATATAGTTTAAATTTCACAAATTTTGGCCGAAAATTGTGGAAGTTTTAAAAATTATACATATTCCCTTAAATGATTGACCCCAAAAATTACGATGGCTCTCAATATCTTAATTTAATCAATTTTTTTTTCTTATTACGTGCTTCTCACAAATCGCTGTAAGAAAACTCATTACATAATGACGACTGGAGAGTAAGGACTACATTTTACAATCACACAATCAATATACTCTATTTCAATTAATACTGTCATTATTATTTCTTAAACAAATACTCAAAAGTACTTAGGGATCACACATGTCTAGCAGGTAGACCCTATTAGTTTCTCCTAACCAATGAAGTGAAGTATTTACATAATAAATAATTGCTTTTAACAATAAAATGGTTTACATACAGTTAACTTTTCCTATTTCTCTTTTTGTTCCTAATAACCCTTCCCTTTGCGATTTGTTTATGTATGTACATGTATATTAAATAACTGAATAATTAGCCTTATTACATAGCCAGAAATTTAGTAACGCAAGTTATTGTAATAACTGCTGCCTTTATTCACTGCATGTGCATGTACATCCCTGACGTCTACGTTACGACGCTCGTGATCAAGGTCGAGCTCTTCTACCATGATTGGGAGCTAATATCGTCTCATCCTTGGGATAGGGCAAGAGCTTGTTTACTTTTTTTCATCTTCTATAGAGAATTCCACTTTAAGAAAAACAAATTTTGGTGTTATGGCTCTTGGCTAGTACACTGTTGCCGCAAGGTCCCTCCGTTAGAAGAAAGAATGAGGTATAGTATCTCTGTCGCACTCTCTTCCTAACACGTGCAATTTATCGCACAAAATATGCATGTCGAGTCCACTCAAATAATTAAAAAAAGAAACTATTAATCCCATAATGATTTCTGGGAAAAAAAAAGACGTACATTATATTTTATACAGGGTGATTCACGAGTATTTACTGTCACTTACGGAGCTTATTTCCGAAGAAATTCTGAGCAAGAAAGTCATGTAAACATTTGTCCTAATCTCTATGGACATTTCGCAGCACGCGCTACGAGCGTACTAAGCTAGCCCCGGCTATCCACTGGTTACTAGTACAGAATTCAAATCATATCCTATCCCTAACACTGGTTTATGAATACGAAAAACGCTGATCATCCACCGGAAACCCGCACTAAAAATGTCTATAAATACGGCCCAATATTTTTAAAGCTACACTAATCTGAAGTTGTTTGTAAAATACCATTATTCTAGAGTCTTAAGGGTAAAAGAATATTATAGATAAAGAATGGACTATTCAGGAGTATCATTTCTTTAATTAGCTAGTATTATGAAGCTAAAAATGTGTTGTAAATTACATAGTTGCTTCGTACAATTTTTTTTTTTTTTTTTTTTTTCCGATTTTTAACTACAAAATTACATTTTCATATGCATTCATCACAACAATTGCTACAAATCACGACGCTCATATAAATTCTTCAAGACACTACATTAGGATGCATAATTAAACTGTAAAGAATCAAGTTCCTAAAGTCGTATGATTTGTAACAATTGTTGTGGTAAGTGCGTAAGAATGATGTCATTTTTAGTTAAAAATTGAAAAACAAAATCTGTACAAAGCAATTAACAACACATTTTAGCATCAGAACACTAGCCAATTAAAGAAATGACACTTCTGAATAGTTAATTCTCTATTTGTAAATTTTTTTACCCTTAAAACTAAAGAAGAAAGGCATTTTACTAATAACTTCAAATTACTGTAACTGTGAAAATATTGAGATTAGGACAAATGTTTATATGACATTTTTTGCTCAGAATGTCTTCGGAAATAAGCTCAGTAAGTGACGGTAAATCCTCCTGAATCACTTGATGTGAATTTGATTAAGTTATCGAGTCCTCACATTAAGTTTTTAAACACGGCGGGTTTTGAACCTAAATCTTCAAAATACAAAGCTGATGTTTATTAGTTAGTCTAGCGGTACACATCCCTAGTTCAAGAGGTTGTTAATTGATAAACTGGTCATTACAAGTAATAACTTCTTCAGAGAGACAGACAGACATTTGTTTCTTTTAGTAGATTCTGTTGATTTATGTTGTAATTTTGCATTTTTAATTACAATTAGATTGAAGGCAATAAAGCTATCATATATGGTGATAAAATCTGGGACATTAACACATATTCAACTGCAAAATATAAATTAGCCCGGGTGAATGTCAGTTGTTTTTTTATGAGATAACAATTTCTTGGAACTGATGCTGTTTTGTTTCCCTTATTAGGAGGCCGTGTGAACGTCGATAGTAGTAAAACAGCTTTCGCACCGCCAATGCCAAAGACATTGCAATATACGGAAACAGTTCGACCATGCAATCCTTGCAGATTTATTTGTTTTCACGTTTTCGTAATGTCACAGAACTCTTTTATCATGCGACTTGAAAATGTCAACTGTAGTGCAAAGTTCTTTGAATTCAATTCGGTACTATAATTAAAGAAACTGAATTTATGTGATATCTCGTTTGATTGCGTTAATGGCATAATAAAATGGCAATATATCAAAGAATCTGTGGAACAATCACAAGGACATTAAAAATAAATTAAAGAAACGCCCATGTACGATGTTACCCATATTTGAAATGGCTATGGTACATCACATTGAGTTCAACGTCCAATGAAATTGTTATCTCAATCATAGGCGCCGACTTCGGGGGCAGCAAGGCATTTTCTGTCCCCACAACTTATAAAACCAAGGATGTCGCCCCCCCTAATAAAATTAATAAGGAAGACTTCGCCCCCCCCCCTTCAAATTTCTATTCACAGATTTCAGAAAGGCATGTGACTCGGTTAAGAGAGAAGTTTTATAGGCCTATAATGTTCTTATTGAATTCAATATTCCCAAGAAACTAGTTCGATTAATTAAAATGTGTCTCAGTGAAACGTACAGCAGAGTCCCTATACACCAGTTTCTGTTGGATGCGTTTCCAATTCACTGCGGGCTAAAGCAAGGAGATACACTATCGCCCTTACTTTTAACTTTGGTCTAGAGTATGCCAATAGGAAAGTCCAGGATAACGGAGAGGGTTTGGAAATGAATGGGTTACATCAGCTTCTTGTCTATGCGGATGACGTGAATATGTTAGGAGAAAATCCACAAACGATTAGGGAAAACACGGGAATTTTACTTGAAGCAAGTAAAGAGATAGGTTTGGAAGTAAACCCCGAAAAGACAAAGTATATGATTATGTTTCGTGATCAGAACATAGTACAAAATGGAAATATAACAATTGCAAATTTATCGTTTTAAAAGATAGAAAAATACAAATATCTTGGAGCAACAGTAACAGATATAAATGACACTTGGGAGGATTTTGTCATCCAGTCTGCTCTCAAAAAACCTGAATGTTAGAATTTATAAAATAGTTATATTACCGGTTGTTCTGTAGGTTGTGAAACTTGGACTCTCACTTTGAGAGAGGAACATAAGTTAAGGGTGTTTGAGAATAAGGTTCTTAGGAAAATATTTGGGGCTAAGAGGGATGAAGTTACAGGAGAATGGAGAAAGTTACACAACGCAGAACTGCACACATTTTATTCTTCACCTGACATAATTAGAAAGATTAAAATGGATTTGAGGGAGATGGGATATGATGGTAGAGACTGGATTAGTCGTGCTCAAGATAGGGACCGATGGTGGGCTTATGTGAGGGCGGCAATGAATCTCCGGGTTCTCTAAAAACCATTTGTAAGTAAGTAACAAACACATGACGCAACGATGACTCAGTGATCCACATGTTTTCAATTCGATTTAAATTTTTCAACTATTGCTATCGAACAGAAATAGACATAAATATTACCAAGCAGACATGACAATAGGGAATTAACAGTATATTCGACTGTATTTTTCCCTAATATTAGTTAAAAATTATTATTAGGTAATGTTCAAAATTTTTCATATAGAGTTAAATTTGTTTCGAAATTTAAAAGTAACCGTTATTAAATGCTGTTTCTGTGGTCGTTTTTATGATTATCTTTGTAGCGGGTGTGTGCTTGTTTTACGTAGGGCATTCGTTATCTCTTGAAACCAAATGTTTGCATGCATCAGATTCTGTTTATTTTGGAATATAGACTATTCCGCAGTACTTCACAGTACATAATTACGAATTACTCTGTATATTGGCTATTACATAAAGGAACTTTGGAGGACTGCGACACACAGGTTGGCAATCTCCGATCCACAGGGACATACAAGGAAATACGTCACGGTATGTATTGTTCTTGTTGTCCGGTGAATACTCTGGAGCGTCATGTAACTGGATCAGCAATTTATACACCCATCGAGGCCATGTCTTACGATAAGGCACCGGCCCAGGGTTAACTGCGGCATATACTACCCGGGAGGAGGGAACGCCTCTAGTGGACGACGCCTGCAACGTGACCAGCAACTGAATTAATCTGGAAATTAGAATATTAAGTCCTCCGTCTTTGGTGAAGGAGCTAATTTGACTATACCTATAGTCACTAGCACCTCTGATTGGTGAGTAATGGGGGGGGGGAGGCAGGACTATGATCCTTACTTCAGTAGGAAAAATACACGATTTGATCAAAATCTCTTCATTGCAGAGAATAATACAGGGATATCATTTTATTTTTACTTCCATTTTTATTGTACCTGAGTTTTTGAATGTACTTCACTCCCACCCCTTCTACTAGTAAACTTCTAACTGTTCACGACACAGAGCCGAGGGCGCGTAAGCAGTACTGAGTTAGTGAGTATAGTACCTTCCAGAAATATGTTCGCGTTTTCCAGTGACGAAAGAGCTTTCAATATTGAATCATATTTTCGCACAGGTACTGTTGTCCGTTTGCTTACGTCGCATCCTGGTTTCCCCCACCTGCTTCTGTTCGCCCCTCTGTAAAGTCTAGTAGCTGGGCTATCTTAGCTCTTTTCTGAAAACATTCATTTCTGTTAGGAATTGGACGTCTACGCAATATTATACAACTGTTTAAAATAACTTAAATAAAAGGGCCTCGTTAAGTAATTAACTGTCACGTGATTTCCCCCCTTTGTACGACCCCGCGACGTGACCACTTGGATGGACAATTGGTAGTAATTTTATCTTTTCGGATCGGGCAGAAGTGAAGATTGAATTTACAGAACGTAAGGTACTCTTTTATAGAGTAGGTACAGAATTATTTCAACATGAGTTACTAGTACGAAGGACGAGACTGGTAATTGGGATTAGGTACAATCGTCTATAGTGCGATAATATGCACAAAAGAACTGAAGTCTGTATCGAAATGAACTGCCACCACTTTCAAAATTGTTTTTAAATATCCATATTATGATTATTTTTCAATTTAACTTCATTCTCTATATTGTACGCTAATGTGCTGTAGAAAGTATAATTACACTGCATAATGAATACGTCCACATGGACAGCTCAGTTCGTGAGTAAAAACACTCATTGTTAACACTGTAGGCCTACTGTATTTTGATTAAACAAAATTGTAATGAAAATTATCAAAGTCAAAATCGCGATATTTCCTAGTTAACGTAAATGGATGAACTACTTTTCTTCCCTCCTATACCTAGTAAAGTGATTTGTTTGTATATTACGCTAGTATCATCGAACTCCAGTCGTGGAAGGGGTAGCAAACGGTGTTTCCTGTTTCAATCGTTGATCCAAAGGTATAGCCAGATTAATATTAAAAATGTTAGTAAAAATAAAATGATGTCCCTGTATATTTGAAAACGGATGTGACGTTATGACACAATATCTCTGTACATTGTTGTTGAATCATTATTTACTCTGCTGCTGATCATTATTGTGCATGACTCATCTCAGGACACTTGTAACATAAATTGTCTTGTTTGTATTATCGTGATTTTCCCTACAACTACAACCCCTTCCTCACTGTAACACTGTCTACAACTCTGCCTGAGCCCTGAATAGGCCTAGTCGTACAGTTATGTGCCGTCTTTTACAGCAGTGCACACGGTGTATAGATTACAGTAGAGCGTCTCGTTTAGGCACAGTGGAAACGAAAACAAAGTGCTGGTAACGTGAGGGGGGGGGGAGGACGAGTCGTACGATAAACACGAGGGATGCACAAGATTTTAGTTAGAACATTTATGGCGGAGCATTAATTGAAATTATATTTTCCAGTAACACACAAAATAAAGGAACACAAATTGCATAACGTTATCATATACACATTTTAACAAACAAGCAATAAAATTGTAACGTTGAAATAATTTAATATAACAAATCAAATTTTGCTACTTATACGATGTTGCTTTCAAGCAGCATTTTTTAAGGTCATGAATTTCATTCTCCGTATGACTAACGTAATATCACCGTTTTCTGTGGCCGAATTAACAAAACTACAGTATACTGATCGTAAACATTATTATCCATTCTCAAAGTTCAATTTATTCAATTACAGTTCAGACCAATACACTATAGTTTTGTTAATTTTGCCACAGAAGACAGTGATATTATGTTAGTCATACAGAAAATGAAATTCATGACTGTAAAAAATACTGCTTGAGAACAACATAATGTAAGTAGCAAAATTTGATTTGTTATATAGAATTATTTCAACGTTACAATTGTTTGTTTGTTAAATGTTTATATGATAACGTTATGCAATTTATGTTTTGTGTTACTGGAAAATATAATTTCAATTAATGCTCCGCCATAAATGTTGTAACTAAAATTTTGTGCATCCCTCGTGTTTATCGTACGGCTCGTCCTCTCCCACACGTTACCTGCACTTTGTTTACGTTTTCAATGTGCCTAAACGAGACGCTCTACTGTACCTTCAAAATCATAAGTTGCTGGCGTGATGATTTTATGACATCACTGGCTTAAGGGATTGTATTTTTTTTTTTTTTTAACATTTTAAAAATTAAGGACGTTTACTTAGAAAGAGCGTGGGAGATAACAATGTTAAATCAGTACACTGAGAACAAAATGTTACATTATAAAAGTAACAATTAAATTAAAAAAATAAATAAATGCTCTTTCAGATGACATTAAAAAAACTATGTATGTATGTATGTATGTATGTATGTATGTATGTATGTATGTATGTATCCAATACCTACCAATTTCACTTTACGTGATTCGGATTCCGCATATTGCAGATAGATGGTAGGACTGTGACCCAGTTTTTATAGTTACACACCACTTCGTCGGATCACGCTGTACATGATGTGTATCTGTGGAGAGTTATGTCGTGTACTAGGATGAGAGTATGTGTAAGTGTAGCTTATGGAATGAGTGATGATGAAGATGAGGGAGGGAGAAGGGAAAACCCGGTGCCGGCACGTATCCTACTTCTATCGAATAGCACCAAGGACGCCGCCAGGCTTAACGTCCCCATCCAACGGACGAATCACTATCAGCAGTGACATATGCCTTCTCTTCATACGCACTGCGGAGAGATGTGGGATTTAACCCAGGCGTATTGGTGCACAATCTAAAAAAAAGAAAGCTATATTATCGTGTCATTTTAAAATGTTCTCAAAGACGTGATAATCGTAAAAATATTTTGCTTCAATAAAAATATTTCTCTCCAAATACAAGGTTTGACGTGTCTCAGTGTTTTATCTAAGATATTCGCTTTCAATTTTAGTTTTAATTATGCGTTACTTTTGGAAAAATGTACAGAAATATTGTGTCATGACGTCACATCCGTTTTAAAATATATTATTCTCTGTAATGGAGAGATTTTGATCAAATCGTGTATTTTTCCTACTGAAGTAAGGATCATAGTGCTGCCCCCCCCCCCATTACCCACCAATCAGAGGTGCTAGTGGGTTTAGGTAGAGTCAAAACAACTCCATCACGAGTGCATCATAGGTCAGTATAAAATTCAAACTTCCCTCATTCAAACGGTGGTAAGATCGTGCATTTATGTTCAATATTGGTGGAAATATAACCTTCTGAAATCGTCCATTAATTTGTATTCACGGTATAGATTATCTGCGTAGGAAACCTAAAAATCTAATTTAGATAATTTTTAATTTCTTGTTCTCCTTAATGACTCCCAAGGCGTCTCAAGAGATGTCACTTTTTTCCACATTCAAGAAGAGTCTCTATCATGAAGGCAAGGCCACCTACAAACTCACGACGTCTTGGCCCCCCTGCAGACTTCCACGAGACCGTGACTTGCGTCTTAATATAGGGCTTCAAGATTCACGTCTCTCTCTTATTTGCCCGAGTACAGAGCATTAAAATGTGTGAATGTGGGGAATATTTACGATCGGACGTCGAGATTTCTCATCATATTCGTCAATCACCTCCCGTCCTGTGATGGACATGTCAGAATGTGGGAATGGGTTTTCATTTGACAAGGAATCGTGAGGCTGCAACGTGTTGCTTCAAAAATTAACGGCGGTAGTAACATTTGTTGACAAATTATTATTATTATTATTATTATTATTATTATTATTATTATTATTATTATTATTATTATTATTATTATTAGCCGCTACCATTAGTGAAAAACGCCTGGAAAACTGCGGTTGGTGTGGCAATTTGAATGTATTTGAGATAGTTTTGATATGATTTCATTTATTTGAATTTTGGTTATTTTTGTTTGTTTCATTTGGCTCAGTTCATATTTTACGTTCTGGGCTAGGAAAGAAATTGTATAATTAAACAATCTGAAAGTTACTCTCATGTTACAACACATTCGAAATTAGAGAATAAAATGGATTGAACACATTAATAGAACGGAAAATTCAAGAATATCGAAACAAATTCTAACTTACCAGACACATGGAAAAAGAAGATTGGAAAGGTTTAGAGTTGGCATGAGAGCGGAACAGGCCACTTGGCCTAATTTCCCTGGAAGAAAGACGACGACGAGTTTTTGTTTTATTTTATCAGGATAGTTTTGGTGTTTTTACATGATTTCTTGCTCCCCGATTTTTGGTTTAAGCCGAGTTCGGTTTTCTCTGGATAGTTTTAGTTTGCGTTTTTTTCGTCCGCCGATTTTTGGTTTAAGTTGGGTATTTGATTTCTGAGAATAGTTTTAGTTTGTTTACGTGATATGTTTTTGGTTTAGGTCGAATTTGGTTTTTTTCAGGCTAGTTTTTGTTCTGTTTGGTGATTTTTTTGCTACACCGATTTTTGGTTTAGGTTGGGTCTGGTTACTGAGTCTAGTTTTAATTTCTTTTACATGATTGTTTTGGTTCATCGATTTATTATGTATAGGTCAAATTTGATTTTTTTCAAGCCAGTTTTTGTTTTGTTTGCGTCATTTGTTGCTACACCGATTTTTGGTTCAGGTTGGGTTTAGTTTACTCAGTCTAGTCTTCTTTTCTTTCACGTGACTGTTTTGGTTCATCGATTTATGGTTTAGGTTGTGTATGGTTTAGGTCGAGTTTGGATTTTTCAAGCTAATTTTTGTTTTGTTTGCGTGATTCTTTTTTTCTACACCATTTTTGGTTTAGTTTGGGTTGGTTTACTGAGTCTAGTTTTATTTTATTTTACGTGATTGTTTTCGTTAATCGATTTATGGTTTAGTTGTTTTTGGTTTAGGTAGAGTTTGGTTTTTTCAGGCTATTTTTTGGTTTTTTGCGTGATTTTTTTGCTATATTAATTTTTAGTTGATTCAGTGTAGTTTTAGTTTCTTTCACGTGACTGTTTTGGTTCATCGATTTATGCTTTAGGTTGTCTATGGTTTGGATCGAGTTTGGTTTTTTGAAGCTAGTTTTTGTTTTGTTTGCGTGATTTTTTTTCTACACCATTTTTGGTTTAATTTGGGTTGGTTTACTGAGTCTAGTTTTATTTTATTTTACGTGATTGTTTTCGTTAATCGATTTATGGTTTAGTTGTTTTTGGTTTAGGTAGAGTTTGGTTTTTTCAGGCTATTTTTTGGTTTGTTTGCGTGATTTTTTGTGCTATATTAATTTTTAGTTTACGTTGGGTTTGGTTTATTCAGTCTAGTTTTATTTTCTTTTACGTGATTGATTTGGTTAATTGATTTATGGTTCAGGTCGGGTTGGTTTTCTTAGACTAGTTTTAGTTTGTTTGCAGTGATTTTTGATTGGATGATTTTTGCTGTAGATTGGGTTCAGTTTTCATAGGCCAGTTTCAGTTTGCGTGATGTTTTGCTGCACTGAATTTTGGTTTAGGTCGAGTTCGATTTTTCAGGCTAGTTTTAGTTTGTTTCCGTGACTTTTTGCTCCATTGATTTTTGGTGTAGTTCGAGTTTGGCTTCTCACGCTAGTTTTAGTTTGCTTGCGTAATTTTTTTTTGCTTCATAGATTTTTTGTTTAGGTAGAGTTTGGTTTTCTCAGGATACTTTTACTTTGCGTGATTTTTTCTCCGCCGGTTTTTGGTTTAGGTCCAGTTCGGCTTTTTCAGGCTAATTTTAAATTTTTTACAATTCTTTTTTGATTTGGTCAGCTAAGCCATATAATAAGTCCTCTAAATACAAAATTTTAGCAATAGAAGATCATTTGCTTTAAGCAGAATATGTCAATAAAATGAGATGTTAACAGTTCTCTACGATAGCATATTAATGTTATACTATGATTCAACTTTTATACATCATGTTTTAATGCTAAAGTATACATATAACTTATTATAATAAACATATTGCACTGTTTATACTATGAACATAATACACAATTAATAGCTGTTTAGGCCTGTGAATTTGATATAATTTGACCCAGATTATGACTTAATTTTGTATGTTCATTTGTATTTTGTTTAATTGCACACTATGTTTGATATTCTACACACATACTATTACTCTATTATGATGCACTCTTTTGAACATGTGGTCATATTTATAATTGGTTTTAGAAATTTGTTATTGTAAACAATATTGTACCGGATGATGCCCCTAGGAGGGTGAAAACGTTAGTAGAATAATACAACAAATATAAATATACAGGGTGTTTCCGAGGTGGTGTTACAAACTTTCAGGGATGATGGCTAATGACACATGTATTAATTTGAGATAAGGAACCCTGGTCCAGAAATTACTGAGTCGAAAGTTATAGCCTAAGCAAAAATAGTTGTGTGGAAATGGAATTGTAATTTGGCACCACGTGCCCTCCTTCCCTTAACTTTTGGAACAGTCGTGGAAAAATGGTATGGGCCGGATTTCTCCTACGTGGGTACTTGTCCCGATACAATCTGTTCCCATTGGCTCAACCGTATTCGAAAATCAGGTCTCCATATTCCGCTCTCGTGTACTTCTCTATTTCACTAGGACTGATCGACTGGACACTGCAACTTGTACACATACACTGCTCTCTACAGACGTGCATATCAGGACCGACCATGTCTGTTACACATTACGCCATTTGCATTGCTTTAGTGTAGTTTCCTGTCCCCACCCCTCAGACAGCGCACTGAATGGAATACTGTAAGTAGACAACGTAAACATGGTCAGATGAATACAGTATGTTTAGGATGTACAGATAAATACACATAAATAAGGTGTGCAGAGGAATAAAATTATTTCATTTCCACACAACTATTTTTTCTTGTAACTTTCGACTCGGTCATTTTTGGACCAGAGTTCCTTATCGCAAATTGATACATGTAACCTTCGCCATCATCCCTGAAATTTTGTAACACCACCTCGGAAACATCCTCTATATAAACGCTGAGCAATTTGTTTTATATTTTACGTTAAACCATAAGATTGAGAAATTTAAATATATTGATATATAGCGTCCACACCTGTGGAGTAACGGTCTGTACTTCTGGCCGCGAAACCAGGTGGCCCGGGTTCGAATCCCGGTCGGGGCAAGTTACCTGGTTGAGGTTTTTTCCGGGGTTTTCCCTCAACGAGCAAATGCTGGGTAACTTTCGGTGCTGGACCCCGGACTCATTTCACCGGCATTATCACCTTCATTTCATTCAGACGCTAAATAACCTAGAAGTTGATACAGCGTCGTAAAATAACCCAATAAAAATTGATATATAGCAACATTGATTTTAGTTTGTTGCCGTGACTTTTGCTTCACCAATTTTTGGTTATGTCGAGTTTTGTTTTCTCGGGTTAGTTTTAGTTTGTTTGTATGATTTTTTGGTCCACCGAATTTTGGTTTGGGTTGGATTTGGTATTCTCAGACTTGTTTTAGTTTGTTTACGCAAGTTTTTTATCCATTATTATTATCATTATTATTATTATTATCATCATCATCATCATCATCATCATCATCATCATATCAACATCATCATCAGGTCTATTGTTATTATTAACTGTTTATCCGATTCAGCTTCGTATGGGAGCGTGGATTTATTCCATAACTGTTTCCAAAGGAACAGTTTTGAGTAATGCATGGTCTTATATTTCCCACATGTTTGCTACCATTTCAGTTTTGTCGGGTTCCGTGCCAATCTTATTGATATATAACCAAGAGATCCAAATATAATTGCCACAACCTCACATGTGGCTCACCTCAGTTACAGCCTCTTGTTTCTTAGTTGTTTTTTCAGCCTCCTCGCACACCAATATTGATCATACGGCTTAGCTACACAAAATAGTTGGCATCATTTCATGTCCAGTTTACGGATTACGATTCTCGACTTAGCTCTTGCTAAGCGATCAGTGATGGTCGAACAGAATCACATTAGCATATGTTTCCTACACGTGTCAGGGACATTGACATGTGTACCAATGATATTATTTATACCCTTCATTGAAGAAGTTACTCCGCAGGACTTGGACTACCGTGCTGTGAGGCTGCAAGCAAATTTTGTTCATATACATTATCTGAGAGTTTATTATAGAATGAATGCACATGAAACATAGTAATTGAAGGGTTCCCAGGAGTAACTACTTAATTCACTTTACGTCGTTTTCCGTTTCCAATATATACTCATCATCATCATGAACAGGCTCGTTTTAGGTCAAAAATGGCCTGTGACTTTGAACCTAGCGAAGATGGTCTTGGTCTTTCCACCCATGTTTTGATCGTCCTTGATATCGATGTCCTGTTGGAGCGTTCTGGAATGCTAATTTTGGGAGTCTAGTTCTGTCCATTCACCGCAGATGCTGTTTCCATTCTTGTTGTTATCTCCTCGGTTAAACTGGGTACTCCAAGTTTTTCTCTGTTGGCAGTATTCCTATTGGTCTAATCTAGTGACTCCTAACAATGATCGCAAGAAACCCATTTGGGCTACTTCAAGTTTATGAGAGTTTCTGTTATTTAAAATCCAAATTTCACTTCCGTATTTGAGAGCAGATTTTGATGTAATGTTATGTAATCTTAATTTAGTGTCTGTCATCATCTGTTTACTAAAATGTCTTTGTATTATACCGTTCAATTTATTATATTTTTGTAATTTAATATCAATATCACTCTCATGTTCTGCAAATACACTTCCTAAATATGAAAAGTCAGACACTTGTTCTATAATTTTGCCAGCAATTTGAATTTTCACCCGTTGTATACTTTTTCCATACATTGCCATTGTTTTGGATTTTGATGTAGAGATTTTCATATCTTATTTGCTAGCGATTTTAAATAGTTGGTACGCTGCTATTTGTAGGTTGTCTTCAGAATCTGATAGTAACACTTGATCATCGGCATACATTATAGTTTGGACTATATATATATATATATATATATATATATATATATACATACAGTATATAGAAACATTTGAATGTCGTTCTGCGCAATGCTGTTATACCATATTTTAAACGTTTGATGTTCTGTATTTGAATTCAAGATTTTGTTGTTACTTTCTTCTTTCAGAGAACGCCTCAATTTTAGTATGATATTATTATTAAATCTTTATTCCAAGTCAAAAACAAAAACTGACGATGAACTGAAATTGGAGTCAAGCTATATTTTATTAACAAGAAACATCTGTGTTCGAGGTACAAGAGGGAAAAGTTTGTATTGCAATGCTCCATAGAGAGCTACAGAATAGGGCTCAAAACTGGTTTAGATTCGACCAGTCAGAGAACATTCGTCATGTATATTATTGAAACCTGATCCAGTGGAAGAGAAGGCCTTATGGTCTTAACTCTGCAAGGCAAAATAAAACTACTACTACTACCATTACTAAACTTCTGGAAATGTTTTCTTATAAACTACAAATAATGTTGAATTGAAGAAAGATGATTATGAAAGGCGATACAACTTTTCATTTCGGATAGAAATGGAACCAGAATGGTTATTTCAAATATTGTTGACGGATGAACACCACTTTATTCTCAGTGGTGGAGTCAGTACACGCAATTGTGGAATATGGAGAATAGAAAATCCATGAATACAGATTAAATCCCATTCTAAGTATATTCCATTATCGCTTAATTCATATTAATTGTTCAGTTCGTTTGCCAGGCCTATTTTATTTATTTTATTGGGTTATTTTACGACGCTGTATTATCATCTCAGATTATTTAGCGTCTGAATGAAATGAAGGTGATAATGCTGATGAAATGAGTCCGGGTCCAGCACCGAAAGTTACCCAGCTTTTGCTCGTATTGGGTTGAGGGAAAACCCCGGAAAAAAACTCAGCCAGGTAACTTGCTCTGACCGGGATTCGAATCCGGGCCACCTGGTTTCGCGGCCAGACGCGCTGACCGTTACTCCACGAGTGTGGACTGCCAGGCCTATATTAGTTACTTTAAGATAATCCTACTGTATATTATTTGTAAAATGACAATATTAAATTATTTTAAATCATGGTAAGAACAGAATGAAATGTAGAGTGCTAGTGTATTGAAATGTGTAATATTGAAGGAAACGAAAGAGCTCCTTATTTTCCCCCAACAATGTCATTGCAATGAACTCCTGGGGATCGAACCCTCTTTTGCGGGATAAGAAGTCCGCGTTGTGACACTAGAAGCTCTTGGGTTCAAACGCGGACGACCTGAGTGAATTTTTTATGGCTGTAAGGGTCTTTATTACGGATTTCCACAGAAGGGAAGTGAATCCAGGAGTCCCGTGTCTCTTCAGATCTCATTTGTAGATATGACTCGCTGTTTTCTCTCGGGAACCTCAGCGGCTTTCTCTTGATGAACAGAGACGTGACATTTCCCTGAGGGAGAACACGGGACGCTGCTGCACAAATGCTCAGTCCAGCCACGGGGGAAATCTTTACATTTGTAATTTATCTGTGGCGACGGTGCCAATTATGGAAGTTGCTTCTGTGCCTGAATATAATATCATGCGTGCCCTCCCCACCGCCCTTTGGACATTGATTGTGAGGACTCGTGTTCTGTTAAGGTAGCGCTATAGTATAGCTGGAGGAGAGATCGATTCGTATTGGAATAGCTGCACTATGGAGAGTTCGCGAAACAGAAGCGTGTCGAAAACAATACTGCAGAGAGATCCATTTATAATTTGAGAGTGGAAAATTCCGCATATTTGCGATGCAACTTACGAAAAGAATTTCTTTTTCTCTCTCTTACAGTGCAGATATACAGAGCGTTCGCCTACGGGTGGGGCCATGAAAGCGGCCTGTCTGCGGTGTCGCTTGCGGGAATCGTCTATCCGTAAGCTTCCGCTTTCTATACTATGCTCTGTAGGGTTTTAATTTTAAAAGTTTAGCAGCAGTAGAGACTGATGTTTTTGAAACACTAACTTCCTGTGAAACACTTCTTAGAGATTTATTAGGAGAGCGTGTAAATGATGCTCTGGTTTCATCAATTATTTCTTCCGTCAATACTCTTTGTTTTCGCTTAGGAATTGTAGCATTTATCGACCCTGTTCCCCTTAATTTGTTACCAAGACGTCTAACAGTTTCTCTACCCTGAATTGGAGCACCCGGATATTTCACTTCAAATTGCCTACGCACCTCTCTACATGACTCTGTTTTCTCATATGCATCATACATAAAAACTCTCTGTTCAAGCGTAAATTTTGCGTTTTGCATTGTTAACAAATTTTACACATACGCTGAATATTGAGTTAGGGCTTGTTAACATGAATTTATGTTTGAAACAAAAAAGAATTGATATAAGATGTTAAAAATCTAGAGAGTATTTTTAACAGCAATTTGTTACAAATCGTAAAATGAAAATTTTGAAAATTCACAATTCCAAAACTTTTTAAGGAAACCATATAGTGATTAGGGGTTAAAAATCCGATTTTTTATTTTGTGTTTTAAAAAAGTACAAAACTTGCCCTTTAAAAAAATATAAATATTGTGGGGGTATTTCTGCAGATAAGCCCTTTAAATAGTCTCTTTAAATTTGGCGGTCTATGCAATTCATACAACTTCCTTTTTTTAAATGCAATTTTCCATAAGTTGACATTTTTCATACTTAAGTGCATTTTTCTCTGAAACTATTGAATAGATTTACATGAAATTTTTACTGTGTTTTCTGCAGCCTGTGTTCTGCATAGTAGAGCTACGGGTTTAAGAATATCACACACATAACACGAAAAAAATATGTGCATTAAAAAAATTGCAAAAAATGTTAAAGTTTAATATTTTTTCTGTTTCACTAGGAGTAAAATATTTAACTGAATTTTGCTTTATAATTTACAATATACATTACTTGATAACTTAAAAAAATACCAGGTTTATGAGTGAAGATTGTAGCAAGTAATGTGCACCTGAAGAATAAGGTACATTTGGCAGACTGGGAATACAGGTTATCAGTTAGGACCTTTCTTTTGTACTTGGCTATGAAACTAATTAGTTGTCTTTTATACCACTGAATTCAGGATGATTGATTGTATAACCATGGAAATTTGTATTCCACTCTGAGCACTAAAAGCCTAGAAATATTGAACTAACCTTTTGTACTGGAATTTTTTAATCGCGCAGGCATCACTATCCAGTCCCCTTAATAGGTAAATGTTTTTTGTTTTAGATCGAAGAGAATTTTTCAGATATTAAACATATACAATTTTATTAAAATATGGCTTAAGGATTTGGAGGAATAAAATTTATAAAACATACACATTTTTATCGTGGTGTTAGACAAGGGTGTCCTCTATCACCTTCTTTATTTAATTTATATATAGACGAAGTCATTTTAAAATGGCAGATTAGTTTAAATAAACATTTCAAAATAAATAATAAATTGTTAGATACAATATTATTTGCCGATGATCAAGTAGTGATTTCCAGTTCTGAAGATGATCTACAAAGAGCCATTTTTACATTGGAAGAAATAAGTTCCAATTATAATTTTAAAATATCAAAGAATAAAACTAAAATTTTAGCATTAAAAGGACATGATTTCTTAAGAGAAAAAATAATAATTTATAATACAATTTTAGAGCAAGTGAATAGTTTTAATTATTTAGGTTGTAACTTATGCTATATTAAAAGTGAAGATATTAATGACAAAATAAATAAATTTAATTTGATGTGTGGCACTATTAAAAGAACCCTTAAAAATACGAGGAAAGAAACAAAAATGAAATTTTATAAAGTAATGGCTGTTCCTATATTAATGTATGGATCGGAATGTTGGACGATCACTAAGAGACAAGAACGAAGATTGTAAGCAGTAGAAATGAGATTTCTAAGAAATATAGCAGAATATAGGGGAGAGTCGGGTAGTATCGGACATCGGGTAGTATCGGACAGTGCGTTTCTTTCATCTACCACCATATGGTAGTACCTGAATGACATGGTTACGTTTCTCTATGCGACATCACAGAAACGTATCCATGTCAATCAGTTACTATCATCGTGTTGTTGATGAATGAAACTCACTGTCCGATATTACCCGATGTCCGATACTACCCGACTCTCCCCTACTCTACTAGATAAAAAACGAAATGAAGATATAAGAAAAGAATTAAATATTTTCAAACTCACTGATCGAATAGTTAAATATAGGAACGCCTGGAAACAACATATTGATAGAATGTCAGTAGAAAGATTTCCAAAACTGATGTTAAATTATAGACCTTATGGAAAGAGAAATATTTGATGCCCACACAGAAGTTAGTCTGAACAATTTTAACAATTCTAGCTTTCATGAAACCGGAACGAGCCTATGGCTTAATCCTTGTATGGTGGTGGTGATGATGATGATGATGATGATGGTGATGGTGATGGTGATGATGATGATACATTTTTAAAAGCATAAGGTGTAGGCCTATGTATCACCATCAAGGTGTATGTCGCAACAGGTACAAGGACAACGATTATTGAAGATGGTGACAAATATATCTGTAACTAGTATTTATTGCTACATGCGATACAATAAATACACATATACGTAGCGCACACCCATTTGAGCAATCTCGTGCTCGGGGACATTTTCTATAAATAACTAATTTGTACTTAATGGAACATAACAAAAAAAAATCAATAAAATTACAAAACAGAGATAATTACGAAAATAAAAGTAGAAAATCAAGTCAACGACAGAATATACGTTGGAGTGAATAAATAGTATATTGAAATTAAGAAAAAGAAAAAATGAAAACTGAACATGAATATTAAATAATTTGCTTAATATTTTCTTAAATTTATTAAAATCAAAATGACATACAGTAGGTCAGGACTTGTAATCAATATGAAATTGTATAACGTCGGCCCGTAACTCTGGTTATGATTTATTCCAGTGGTTGTGTGACATTTAGGTTCAGCTGAATGACATAAACATGTAGTAAAATAAACATATTGTTCTTTATATTTTTTACTATTTTTATTATAATATTTATATTTATTTATATGTAATATATATGTACATGTGTAAGATTTGCTGATGATATGGCGTTGTTAGCAGAAGAGGAGATGATACTGATGGATATGCTTACTTACTTACTTTCTTACTTACCTACTTACTTACAAATGGCTTTTAAGGAATCCGAAGGTTCATTGCCGCCGTCACATAAGCCCGCCATAGTAACGGTCCCTATCCTGAGCAAGATTAATCCATTCTCTATCATCATATCCCACCTCCCTCAAATCCATTTTGATATTATGCTCCCATCTACGTCTCGGCCTCCACAAAGGTCTATTTCCCTCCCGTGTCCCAGCCTATATGCATTTCTGGATTCGCCCATGCGTGCTATATGCCCTGCCCATCTCAAACGTCTGGATTTAATATTCCCAATTATGTCAGGTGAAGAATACAATGCGTGCAGTTCTGCGTTGTGTAATTTCCTCCATTCTCGTGTAACTTCATCCCTCTTAGCCCCAAATATGTTTTAAGAATCTTACTCTCAAACACCCTTAATCTCTGTTCCTCTCTCAGATGGATATGCTACTGGAGATAAATGATAGCTGTGAGCAATATGGGATGAAGATGAATGCAAATAAGACAAAGAGCATGGTCATAGGAAGAATAGTAAAGAAGGTAAACTTGCGAATTTTAAATAAGGCAGTAGAGCAAGTTGGACAGCTTCAAATACTTGGGGTATACTATAAGGAGTTACATGAGCTGCTGCCAAGAAGTCAAAAGGAGAATAGCAATGGCAAAGGAAGCATTTAATAGAAAAGGAGCATCTTCTGCGGATATCGGGAAAAAGAACTAAGAAAGAGACTAGTGAAGTGCTTTGTGTAGTGTGTAGCATTATATGGAGACAGAAACATGGACATTACGACGAAGTGAAGAGAAGCGAATAGAAGCATTTGAAATGTGGATATAGAGGAGAATGGAGCGTGTGAAGTGGACAGACAGAATAAGAAATGAAGCTGTGTTTGAAAGAGTGGGTGAGGAAAGAATGATGCTGAAACTGATGAGAAAGAGGAAAAGGAATTGGCTGGGTCACTGATTGAGAAGAAACTGCCTACTTAAGGATGCACTGGAAGGAATGGAGAACGGGAGAAGAGTTCGGAGCAGAAGAAGGTATCAGATGATAGACGACATTAAGATACTGTTCTCCAACCAGGAGATCAACCGTGAAAGGAATGTGCTTACTATTCCGTCATCTATTGGAGCAAAGTAGATATATAATATTATCGTTATAACGTCAGTTTAAAAACCATTCGCTCTCCTGCATTTGTTATTTCCTGTATGGAGAGATTAAAAGACCAGGAGATTAACAGTGATCTAATTTTGTAACTAGGGTAGTATAAACATGTGTGTATCAATGTTATTGTTTGTGCTGTGACAGCGAGCCAATAGAGATACGAGTACAACGTGTGTGACCTTATGACATCTTATGACATCAACATTCATTCACAGCATTACTCCCCTTCGTCTCATCCGGCAGAGACTTTCTCGTGGTTGGAGCATAGTACTGGGTGTTCAGTTGAAAGTGTGTCTTGGCTCGCTGTATGCCGTCATGTGGCTAGCCGATGAGCCTAGAGAATTCAATCTTCCTACACTTCCGCAGAGGTGTATAACCTATGAGGCAGAGAAGTTGCCTAGCAAGTACGGCGTTAATTCTGAAGGGTACGTACCGATACGTACGGTAACGCCGGTAGTGGCAGGAATGTGAACTGCTTGGAAATGCGTACTGTCGGGATATGGGGAGAGGGTTAAGATGATTACTTACGTATTTGTTGACATTAACTTCGACGGTCAACATGGACACGGAGCATTTGATTTGTGTTGTGGAATGTTACCTTACGCAACCGATGATAACAAATACCCTGCGTACGACTTGCCGGCGCAAAACACAGTTCGAAAAAGGTTATGGTAGCACACAGACCGTACAGACCGCCATCTGTAGCTACGACGTTCAAGTTATACCGTACACGTTCTCAAGTTCAGATTGAAGAGCGCCTTAAATAATAGGCAACTCCTCTGACATATAAGCTGAAACTCGCTTCAAATCGGTGACCCAACAACAGTGACGTCATGACACACTTTGAAATGAACACCCAGTATATGGATCATATGCGGAGACAAAGAGGAAGGCAAAAAATAGGAAATACCGGAGAATGCGTTTGCAATGAAAGACCTGCCCTTGGGAAGAACATTATGAGTGGATGTGTGTACTGTACATTCTTCGGTCTATTTCTTTCTATTTTTAATTTCTGTCGTCATTTATTTACTTTACAAGCATGTGGTATTCTAAGTGCGGACTTAAAGAACAAAGCCCTCAAATCTTGGTCGATAAATTGTGACGGTTTTCCATTGAATGCAAATGCATCGTGTTTTGCTTTGTGTTTGATTTTCGGGTAAATGGAATCCAGATCCATCACGCCCACCCTTCGCCTTATCTACCGCTCGCACTAAATCACAGCGCCGCGTGCAGAGGTCCCAGTAAATCACCCAGCTAGACGGACTGGTCACGGGCAGTGTACTACGTCACCGCTCAGCCGGGCTGCTCGAACAAGCGAACACATCCAGACCTCTTGTCCTCTGCTGACGCGTGGATAATGTCTTGATAATGGTGTATTGAAGTCTTCTGCGGTGTGATGGCGTTCTAGCTGTTATTGTGGAGATCGGAGACTCACTTTAAGAATTTGATTCTCCTATACGAGTTTAGAGGACATCCAATCAAATTGTGACGTACCTAGCTTTTATAAAGAATGTGCGAAGCATAAAGAAGTGACAGGAGATTTGAGGAAGTCTGTATGATTTCGAATAACGGGAATCAGGATAGTGGAATGTATAAATTAATAATAATAATAATAATAATAATAATAATAATAATTTATTTAACCTGACAGAGTTAAGGCCATACGACCTTCTCTCACACATTTACAAAGTACACTACAATTTTACACACAAAATTGAATAAGATAATAATAATAAAATGTAAACAACAAGTAAGTGCAAATCAGTCATAATATATTATAACATACAGAAAGAAAGGAAAAAGCATAATAAAATGTGAACAGCAGGTCAAAATAAATGAGACATACAAAGTATAAAAAAATAAGACAATTATTGATGATGATGATGATGATGATGATGATGATCATAATAATAATAATAATAATAATAATAATAATAATAATAATAATAATAAAATAGTGCAGTACAAAGCATACAATGGATACAATATTTTTAGGTACATACAGTGAGGAAAATTATGATTATATATAGCTCAACTTATCACATTACAGATATACCACTATCGGGAAATTTGAAAACAAAAATATAAAAAAGTTAAATATCACTAGAACATAAAAAAGTGAATAGGTGGAAACATGCAATACAACACTTGTCATAATAGTAAGTTAGTTTGGCAACTCGTCATAAGATAATTTTCTAACTTGGATTTGAAAGATTTCAATGTTCGGCAGCCCTTGACTTCAGCGGCAGAGAGTTCCAGTGACGAGAGGTAGCAACAGTGAAAGATGAGGAATACAGAGATGATGTGTGAAGTGGAATTTCTAGCGTGTTATCGCGTTGTGATCGAGTATTAATAGTATGATAGCGAGAGAGAGTGTGAAAACGAGCGAATAAATAATAGGAGGATGAAGTGTGCATAATTCGATATAAGAGAGAAAGTGAGTTCAGATTTCTCCTCTCATGTAACCTAAGCCATGATAACTTCTCCTAAGAAGGTGAGATAACATCATAGTATCGAACATTACAAATTAAGCGGACGCACGCGTTATGAACACTCTGTAGTTTCTGAGCGGAATCAATCCTGAGATAACTGAACTGAATAAATACAATTTTCTCTAAGATTTAAGCGTGTCTAATGAACGGAATAAAATAAGCTGTGAATAACAGTAAATCCTACAATAATAATAATAATAATAATAATAATAATAATAATAATAATAATAAAAGCATGTTGTCAACGTGAAACAATAACACCTCTCAAGAAAAAACATAAGACATCTGACTAGAAAAGGCATCAGAATCAACTCGGAAAGATTAATTATTAAGAGAATAAGGCAATTTATGAATCGACTATCCGTTATTACAAAACATCATATAAACTGAGAATATAGAAATCATCGGTTTAAGGCCTATATTACACTATCAAATTTCTGTGTCACAGAATATAACATTTTTGATTAAATATATATGATCAAATGTCTGATTTTGGGTATATTACACTATATCATGTCTTTTATCGTATCTTTCATCACAGTTCTAACAATCAATCCACGACAGTTCTATGCATGTTGCAGCTGTAAATGCAGTAATGGTTATTGCATTAATACTGGAGAAGAAATAAAAGAAAAAACATATTTGGGTTAGAGATTGGGCAGGGAGAAGAGATACAAAAGGAATCCATCAAACTCTATTGAGAGAATTTCAGTGTGAAGATATAAAATCCTATACTCCGCATTTAAGAATGGATGACGTAACATTTCATGTGGCTCTTAATGTGATGTTAAAAGTCATGTGGTTTCACAGACCATATATGATATGAAATGATGATATGATATAATCTATGATTTATTGTCATTCAACAGTTCATAGCATAAATACACGTCAAAAAAATGACTTTCATACTCCATCGGCAAGTCTATCGTGCTATCAAAAAGGAGTGCGTTATATGGCAGTAAAAATTTTTAATAGCCTCCCTATCGATATAAAAAATGAAACTCAAAACATAAGATTATTTAGGGCCAAATTAAAGAAGTACCTAATTTCTCACGCCTTTTATTCTGTAGGTGAATTCATGACATTCAATAACGCTTCATGAAATTGATACTAAAACTATGTGTTGTACTAGTAGACTATATTGTAAATCTCGTCTGTATATGTTTCATCTAGACTGTGACTATAAATTAAGACTTTATAATAGTATTAAGTTTTTTGACCTGTTCCATATTCTAGCTGTAAAGCAATGTATGAATACCATGGAATGTTAATAAATACAATACAATACAATAAGCACAGCATCCCAAGTGGCTGATGGCCCTTCACATTTCTGTCACACAGACCATATGTACTTAATGTCCGCCATTTTATTTCTTCTTAGTCAAAGATTTTATCAAAGGTATGATGATGACCATAACTTTTATCACAGAACTATATCACAACTAGATGTGATCAAAGATGTTATATTACGCCGTAAAAGATTTTATCATATATATTTTATCAAACTTCTGTGACACAGAAATTTGATAGTGTAATATAGGCCTAATAGTGGGCGCAAGAGGGACCATAACAAAATAATTCGTGTCTCTGTCATAGATTTGCAGTCTCAGAAACAACAATAAAGGAGAAGTTCTATGTTAGCTTTGAAGGGTTCTCTGCAGATTTTACGACGAACTTGTACTTCAATTCAATCTTTAGAGATTAAAATAATATTGAGGAAACATTGATAAACGTCTGAAATGGGAAAAACATATTAACTATTTTTGTAACAAATTACGTAGTATTACTGTATATATTATTTTGTTCAGTTACAAAATTACTTACCAGTATATGTACTACGTACAGTTTTTTTGCCTTATTCCAGTCTATATCCCAGTATGGAATATTAGGTTGGGGGAAGTACTTATAATACTAACCTTAATCCACTAGATTTATTACAGATAATAATAATAATAATAAAAATTACTTACTTACTTACTTGTTTTTAAGGAACCCGGAGGTGCATTCCCGCCCTCACATAAGCCCGCCATTGGTCCCAATCCTTAGCAAGATTAACCCAGTCTCTATCATCATATCCCACTTCCCTCAAATCCATTTTAATATTACCCTCCCATTTACGTCTCGGGCTCCCCAAAGTTCTTTTTCCCTCCGGCCTCCCAACTAACACTCTATAGGGGAGAGTCGGGTAGTATCGGACAGCGGGTAATATCGGACAGTAAGTTTCTTTCATCTACCACACGATGATAGTACCTGATTGACATGGTTACGTTTCTGTGATGTCGCATAGAGAAAACGTAACCATGTCATTCAGGTACTACCATATGGTGGTAGACGAAAGAAACGCACTGTCCGATATTATCCGATGTCCGATACTACCCGACTCTCCCCTATGCATTTCTGTATTCGCCCATATGTGCTACATGCCCTGCCCATCTCAGACGTCTGGATTTAATGTTCCTAATTATGTCAGGTGAAGAATACAATGCGTACAATTCTTTGTTGCGTAACTTTCTCCATTCTCCTGTAACATCATCCCTCTTAACCCCAAATATTTTCCTAAGAACCTTATTTTCAAACATCCTTAACCCATGTTCCTCTCTCAAAATGAGAGTCCAAGTTTCACAACCGTAAAGAACAACCGGTAATATAACTGTTTTATAAATTCTAACTTTCAGATTTTTTGACAGCAGACTCGATGATAAAAGCTTCTCAACCGAATAATAACAGGCATTTTCCATATTTATTCTGTGTTTAATTTCCTCCCGAATATAATTTATATTTGTTACTGTTGCTACCAGGTATTTGAATTTTTCCACCTCTTCAAAAGATAAATTTCCAATTTTTATATTTCCATTTTGTACAGTATTCTGGTCACGAGACATAATCATATACTTTGTCTTTTCGGGATTTACTTCCAAAGCTATCTCTACTTGCTTCAAGTAAAATTTCCGTTTTTTTGCCTTATCGTTTGTGGATTTTCTCCTAACATATTCACGTCATCCGCATAGACGAGCAGCTGAAGTAACCCGTTCAATTCCAAACCCTCTCTGTTAGGCCTATCCTGGACTTTTCTAATGGCAATGCTTCAGCCCACAGTGAATTGGAAACGCATCTGACAGAATTGACCTATAGGACTCTGCTGTATAAAAATTACTTATGTCTAAAGAAAACCTCTTTTGATTATCCTACCGAAAGATTATTTTTAGAATTTACAGTCTTAAAAATACATCAATTTTATATCGACATAATATTAACTTTATAAATAAAAATCACTCATATTTCAGATCATATACTCATAAACACAAAACCAAAGGATATTTACAATACGTTTGTTAGGACCCAAGCGTTAAACG
This sequence comes from Periplaneta americana, assembly GCF_040183065.1. Taxonomy (NCBI): domain Eukaryota; kingdom Metazoa; phylum Arthropoda; class Insecta; order Blattodea; family Blattidae; genus Periplaneta; species Periplaneta americana. Next base: position 42,736,609 of record NC_091118.1, on the reverse strand, counting down.
AGCTCTGATTGTAATCAAAATAGTAATATCAGCCGGGGGGGGGGATAGTATAAAAATAGATTTGAAGGTAGTGGGATATGATGGTAGGGACTGGATTAATCTTGCTCAGGATAGGGACCGAGGGCGGCAATGAACCTTCGGGTTCCTTAAAAGCCATTTGTAAATAAGTAGAGTAAGTAATATCGACCCAAGAATTTGTAACAAATTAATAAAGAAATTCTCTCGCCTATTTAACTCCAACAATTTTAAATTTAAAAATGTATGTAAGCATTTTGTTATGTGTAAGTATTAATAAATTTTTAGATGTTATTTTATTATAATTTATGCATATAACTTTATTATGCATCGAATCCTTCCCTGAACATGAGATCACTATCTTTCAGGAGATCGCTAGAATTTTGTATATTCACAATTACATTGTATTATGTTTTTTTTACAATAAACTTATTATTATTATTATTATTATTATTATTATTATTATTATTATTATTATTATTAATTGAAACTATGAATTTTGACATTTTATTTTTTTAATAAAAATCTTTTTACTTTACTGCAGATTTTCATGATTTTATATTGTAAGTAATTTGATATACTCAGAATTTCAAATTACTTACACAATTTCCTTTCGAGGCATTTAAATGTCACAACTTAAATACTACTGTTTAACATTCTTTGTCTTCGGCAACCTCACTTAGTTGAGGAAGATTAAATGTTAAATTAAATTAAATTAATATATATTGGAAATATTTATTTATCAGTCACTGACTTTACTGCAATATTATATGTAAGGTACAAAACCTTTACGTTACATGTTTTCAAAATCGTATGAACGTTTTCGCTGGACTATGCCAACATCATCAGATACGACATTTATTCTAGCAATATCATTAGTCTCTACAAATACAATACATATTAAATAGCATACAGAGAAATAAAAACATACTAAAACCAACATAATTAGGATACAAAATGTCATACTTGTGTGACTGTAATTTACACGTGTACATTTAACTATTTGATAATAAGGGCAGTCACACAAGAATAACATTTGTATCCTAATTATGTTGGTTTTAGTATGTTTTTATTACTCTGTATGCTATTTAATATGTATTGTATTTGTAGAGACTAATGGTATTGCTAGAATAAATGTCGTATCTGATGATGTTGGCATAGTCCAACGAAAACGTTCATACGATTTATAAAACATGTAACGTAAAGGTTTTGTACCTTACGTATATTGCAGTAAAGTCAGTGACTGATAAATAAATATTTCTAATATATATTACAGACTTTTCTGAAAATCAATCAAAAATGAATTGCAAAATTAAATTAAATTAAATTTCAACGCCGTCCTGATTGATAGTGTTGAATCTTAACCTTGTGTAAATACCTATACTACATTCATAAGTGTTCTGCTCATAGGCAGGTCTTTCACTGCAAACTCAGCATTCTCCAATCTTTCCTATTTTCTGCCTTCCTCTTAAGTCTCCACGTATGATACACATCTTACTGTCGTCTCTAATTCGATATCTTCTTCTGCCCCGAACTCTCCTCCCGTTCACCATTCCTTCCAGTGCATCCTACACTAGGCAGTTTCTTCTCAACCAGAAATACCTACGTACATTGATATAATTATTTCTTTTCTGTTACAGTTGGCGGTTGCTTCTTCATTGGCCTACTGAACACCAGTAATGGTAAGTACTCATGTATGCCGCAAATACTTTAAATCTAATGCATGTTGTTATCATCTTTAGCGTCTTCTTATTCATTTTTAATAGTTAAAAATAACACCTTTCGGAGAAAAGACGTCTAAAAATAATGTACACGTATTGTAAATGAAGATAAATGTTTCCAGTATTATTCTTTTATTTCTTGCGTCATTTTCTTGAGTAAAATATTAAATTTCGGATCTGAGTAAATTTACAGTTCGTTATGTGATTAGAATGGAGAATAACCATATTAATTGTAATGGAATTCCAACTAGAGTTGAAGGTCTTACAATTAAGTACATATTACTATATTTCATTTTATTTACTAACTGCTCCTCCAGTCGAGAGTAGCCATCACAGACTCAGTATACTCTCAACAACGTACGTAAATATAAGTAATGAATAAAAAACAAAACAAATAAAAGGGTTTGAAAAATTACAATTGCATTAATGAGGCACCATGCGATTAATTACAATTTGAGAGGATTTTTTAACACAGTTATCACAATGTCATCCCTTAGAGATGTAGGCAGAGCAAATTGCTGTCGAAATTCTTGAAAAAAAAAACTGGGATAGTCCCTTGAGCGTCTAAGAGCAAGCTAAATGGCTCAGTGTGGATTAAGGAATATTCCAGCTTGAAATAGTTAACTGTAGGTTCATAGATCGTTGACTTCTTCTCATGATGAAACTCGGTTGACTGATGGCGTCCTAATTTTTTCAAAACGTATCGTTGGGTCCACAATGGTACCATTTCAGTGCCAGCACTGTATTTTCAGTTAGATAGGAGATGTTTTCTTCCAGTCCTTATTTCTTAATGCGGATAAGACGTAATACTCGAAAAATTGAGGTGAATTCTAAAGAAATTTTAAGGAATGATGGAAGCTCTTAAATTAAAGTATACTTATGTGACTAAAATATCTATCTTTAAGGGGACTGTGTAGTCTGAGCATATGGCTGTTGCCAATAAGTGAAACAAGTGAAGAAATTTCGCTATTACTCTCCAACTTTTGTATCTATCAATTTACAATTTTTACAGCATATACACAATATGTGCAGGTATATTTTGGTGTTTAGGTTATCTTTCTACCTCATAAACTACTGGAGCTAGAAGGCTGAAATTTTACATAGGGTAAACTAGGGTCTATTGGACAGTCGGGCATGTTGGACACTCCGTACTTTAACGTGTTACCACGCCACTTGTGGGCACCGCATTCTGCTAGAAGTCAATGATGGAAGTAATCCCATTCGTGGCTACTTCCGTCATTGACTTCTAGCTGAATGTGGTGCCCACAAGTGGCGTGGTAACACGTTAAAGTACGGACTGTCCAACATACCCGACTGTCCAACAGACCCTAGTTTACCCTTCTTCTAATTCATATGGTAGTGAAGAAGCGTGGACACGTTCATATGGTTATCAAATTTATTATGGATTTTACAGCCAGAAGAGTGTGAAAAATATGAAAATTTTTAAACAATTTTTTTTCAGGATGGAAAATAATTTTTTTCTATTGAACGAACATCCATAACGTGAACAAAATAGCGGAAAATATAGTCAATTGAATTGGAAATGTGTTTCAATTTTTAAGAACTTGTAGTGCAAATGGTTCTTGAGAAAGATGTTCCTAAATTACCCATGTTTTAACTTAAATTAAATTAATAATTTTCAGGTTTAAAATTTTTTATAAAATCAAATATATGAAGTATAAATATAATCTAAAACCAAAATAAATCTGCAAATAATGCGTTATGCTGTAAAAATAGTAAATTGATAGATACAAAAGTTGAAGAGTACAGTAGAGTCTCGTTATTCCGAACTACGCTAATTCGAAAATCCGGTTAATCCGAACAAAATTATTTTAAGAAAAAACTAAATTTATTGTAATAGTACAAAGTAGCGAAAAGAAAAATTGTATAAATTCACTCAATTTCTTTTACTTTAAAAAATTATGAAAATAGCACATTCAAGGGTACTTACAACAATTAGTGTTTTCTGTACATAATTTACACATTTGTCATGCTCATAAAATCAGTAATCTTCTGTTGTCGTAATGAAGTGAACCTGTTGGTTGTGGTTCTAAAAATAGCAACAGGGTATTTCCACCACCGTCTCTCAGCGCTCGTGAATAACATGCATTGCATTACAGGAAATATTCCGGTTAATCCGAAAATCTTGTAATCCGAATAGGTCTTTGTCCCAATTACTCGCAGTTCGGATTAACGAGACTCTACTGTAATAGCAAAATTTCTTCACTCATATACTACAGCCATACGCTCACACTACAAAGTCCCCTTAATGTGACTAGAGTTAAAAAATGTAATTGCATTCTTGGAAAGTTTTAAGGAAGAAATGAAAGCTAGAATGATTTTCTTAATGATAGTTATATGTAACTCTGATACTAGAATTCAAATTATGACGTATCGTTCCGAAGGAACGACAATTACTCGTTTCTGGTTATGACAACGGAGAAACATAAATATTATGTTGTATGAACTTGTTTCCTGGAAAATCGGCTTCAGACTAAATGGGATTACCTTGACTATTACACTTTTACTACGTCACACTACTTTTGACCAATAAAACGGTACGATAGGACGTCTTTCAACCAATCATGGCTGCGTATCGCACAATTTTATCGCGTCCCTAACATTTGTTTAATTTTATCGCGTCCCTAGCATTTGTTTAATTTTATCGCGTCCCTAGCATTTGTTTATTTTTATCACTACTCTAGCATTTGTTTCTTTGTTTGCCAACATTTCAAACTGCACTGGTCTGGACGTCAAAAAACAGAAAATTACAAACCACTCCAGTCGATGCACAGCACTTTCAAATATGACTCCCATTGGCATTCAAGAACAAGAATTAATAAAGATCACTGGTCATAGCTATGCATCTTCCCTGAAACCCTATTTACAAATAAATGAAGAGCACCATTCGGAAATCCTGAATAAGTTGAATACACCATGTAGGCCTAAATCAACGCGTTCCACTTCTATTACGCACACGTCCAATATAACATCAACTGAACCACCAACCACTAAAACATTCAAATTTGACAGTTGTAGTTTCAATGATTGTTTCTTTTAAAATTATTCATGTTTATTTTTTATTTCATCATCGTTAATTAAAACATTTCTTGTTTATTTCATCATCCCTAATTAAAACTTTTCTAACACTCGTTTATATTATTTAGGTTATGTTTGTTATAACTTCTGCTATATGATATTATGGATAATCACGTATCAGAGATTGTTTAACACTAAGATTTATTGAAAATCATCTGTCAAGTGACGTTGATTACTGGGATCCGGATGATTGAAGTGGAATGCAAATGTTTTAATAAAAATGAAACTGAATCAACAAAGCCTTCTTGACTAGTAACCGTCCACAGAGTTCAATGAAGATTCCATAGTTGGCACAACTGATAACAAGAAAACAACTAATCATAACACACTACTGCCATGTAGCGTAATGTTGAGATTGTACAATAATACATTTGAAGACAGTTGTATTTTCGTAAGTCAATTAATATTTTATTGTATTGGAGTACTTTGTTACTTCTAATCTTTATATAGCCTACTTTCTTCTAATTGTGTAATAGTCAGTTAAATCCCACTCGAGTTTTGATTTTTCTCTAGATAAATCTGCTTGTGTTCCACTCGCAGATTTATCGATAGAATCGAAACCTCTAGTGGTTTATTGTTGACAAAACTACTCGCATTAACCCACGATTAATACTTCTTTTACGCGCATTGAAATAATTGGCATGCAAGAAATTTTAATAGAGAACCTAACTGGGCAACATAGCAACAGTGTCATTAATTACAAGTATGCAGGAAATACACTCCCTATGGTAATTAGTATGCCGCCTGTCTTGCGTCTACAATAATAAATTTCAACCGAGATCTGGGCCGGTTAATGATGTCATAGGTATTTCCAGCTATATCCATTTAGCGGCGACTTCTTTCCTTGTTTCTTTTCGACAGCGAAGTGTTCCTAAGAGTTGAACAAAATGGATCAAAGGTGCCTACGCGCTAGAACATAAAGACAAGGTGTTGTAATTATATGGCGCGTCCATTAAAATTTCATAGATATTCATAACCTGAAGCTTTTTCACAATTCATTAGTGTATTTCCTATCTTTTACTGAAACCTGACAACAGCAAAATTTCTTTGCAAGTAAGTTCTTGATGAAACAAGAGTTTTACTAAGACTTTCGTCATCTTTGCTAATTCTGGTTCTCAGTTTACGAACAAAATGGCGGGACTTATAAGACTTGAAGTCAGCATTATAACAGGTCTCCGCAGGACGTAAAAAATTACAACTAACAAAAGAGAAGGTACTAGAAGCATTTGAAATGTGGATATGGAGAAGAATGGAGCGTGTGAAATGGACAGACAGAATAAGAAATGGAGCTGTGTTGGAAAGAGTGTCTGAAGAGAAAGTCATGTTGAAACTGATCAGGAAAAAGAATTGGTTGGGTCACTGACTAAGAAGAAATTGTCTACAGAAGGATGGACTGGAAGGAATGGTGAACGGGAAAAGAGTTAGAGGCAAAAGAAAATATTAGATGTTAGACGACATTAAGATATATACATCATATGCGGAGACAAAGAGAAAGTCAGAAATAGGAAATATTGGAGAATGCTGGGTTTGCAGTGAAATAACCGTCCTTTGGCAGGAAACTATGTATGAATGAAATATGAATTTATTAATGAAAATCCAAACTTACGACAATGACTTCACGTAACTAAAAATTTGAGCGTCATATCATTTATGTACACCCTTTGACACGGAAAATGGCAAGGCAGTCAATCGATTTCCATTTTGTTTAAATATTATTCGTTGGCCAATAGATTTAATCAGCAGCTTAATGAACCGTGAACTGTGACATTACAGGTAATTTTTAACGGCTGTTATTCATAACATAAGTAATTATTTAAATGTACAATAACAGAAAAGCGCTGCGGGTGGCAGGAATTGTAGCGTGTATGGAACAGTGATGATAAAATATTTGAACCACATGCATGTACAGTAATGTTATGTGGCAGCAATAAAACTGCGACGATTGAACTTGTTGCTAAAACCCACTAAAGAAGGACATCGTGACTTTTAAGTAATTTCTTTCAGACCGACTTCATTTCTGTATCTACCTTGTCTCGAGGTGCTGTAAATTGGTTTTAATGCAGTATAAGCACAACTGTAGCTTTACCAGTCAGATGGATCGGTGAATCAGGTTAGCAGGTGTTATTTGGATTGCTAAGTAAAGAGTGTCGGTGGGTGATTTGGATTGTTGAGTAAGGTAGATCGGTGAATCATTTGGATTTGGATTGTTGAGTAAGATGTGTCGGTGAATCATTTAGATTGTTGAGCAAAGTGAGGCGGTGAGCCATCTTGATTGTTCAGAAAAGGGGATCGGTGAGTCATTTGGATAGCTCAGTGATGTGGAACCGTGAGGCCTTTTGATTGTTGAGTGAGGTGATTCGGTCAGTGATTGAAACTGTTGAGTAGGGTGGGTCATTGAATCATTTGGATTGTTGGGTAAGGTGAATCGGCGAGTTATTTGGATAGCTGAATAAGATGGGTTAGTTAATCCTTTGGATTGTTGAGTGAGGTGATTTGAATTGTTCAGTAAGGTTGGTTGGTCGTTGAGTCATTTGGATTGTTGGATTGTGAATCGGTGAGTCATTTAGATTGTTGAGTAAGGTAAGTCGGTGAGATTTGTTGAGTGCAGTGGGTAGTGAGTCATTTGGATAGTTGAGTAAGGTGAGTCAGTTAATGCTTTGGATTGTTGAGTGAGGTGATTTGGATTGTTCAGTAAGATGGGTCGTTGTGTCATTTGGAATGTTGAGTAAGGTGGATCGGTGAGATTTAGATTGTTGAGTGCAGTGGGTAGATGAGTTATTTGGATAGCTGAGTATTTACTTCAAGAGAGTTATTACTTGTCTTACATAGTTTTCAATCTCAATATACATATACAAAATAGACTTATATGCTCACCTTCATATTTTAAGTTCCAATTAAATTCTCGACAGAAGTGATGTAACATCACCAACATGTGGCAATTCGCCTCCGTCATCTGCACACAAAGTGTCACTCCACCTTGCTTAAATATTAGCATATTGAGCAGGGCTATATAATGACTCTCGGACTGATTGTGAATTTGTCAATTTTCTTCCCACCTTACACCTAAACAGTATAGAAATCTTGTTAATTAAAGAGCGTAACTCTAGATGGGAGTGGTGGAGGGAAGATTAAACAATGCTAATTCAGTATCGTTGTTTATTTACACACAATACAGGTATAGCCAAGGATCAGCAAAGGGGCAGAGGTTCGATCCATGACATATTCCGTGAGATTTTAAGAGGTGAAATCTGCTACGGAAAGAAAATAATAAAAAACGAAAAATATTTAAAGACAGAATGAAGAAAAAGCAAAGAATTTTAAGGTGAAGATCAACACCAGATAGAGAAGAATAAGAAGAAACAAAAATACATTGAGAGCAGATGTAGACAAAATTGTTTTTAAAAAGTATGTTTTAATTTTAGCGGTATTGGATAGTGTTAGGTGTACTTAATTATAAAAGTTGGAGATTTATCCTTCGAAGAGGTGGAAAAATTCAAATATCTTGGAGCAACAGTAACAAATATAAATGATACTCGGGAGGAAATTAAACGCAGAATAAATATGGGAAATGCCTGTTATTATTCGGTTGAGAAGCTTTTGTCATCTAGTCTGCTGTCAAAAAATCTGAAAGTTAGAATTTATAAAACAGTTATATTACCGGTTATTCTGTATGGCTGTGAAACTTGGACTCTCATTTTGAGAGAGGAACAGAGATTAAGGGTGTTTGAGAATAAGATTCTTAGGAAAATATTTGGGGCTAAGAGGGATGATGTTACAGGAGAATGGAGAAAGTTACACAACGCAGAACTGCATGCATTGTATCCTTCACCTGACATAATTAGGAACATTAAATCCAGACGTTTGAGTTGGGCAGGGCATGTAGCACGTATAGGCGAATCCAGAAATGCATATAGACTGATTGTTGGGAGGCTGGAGGGAAAAAGACCTTTGGGGAGGCCGAGACGTAGATGGGAAGATAATATTAAAACGGATTTGAGGAAGGTGGGATATGATGATAGAGACTGTATTAATCTTGCTCAGGATAGGGACCAATGGCGGGCATTTGTGAGGGCGGCAATGAACCTACTGGTTCCTTAAAAGCTAGTAAGTAAGTAAGTAAGTAGGTGTACTTAATAACCTTCCGAAGTTTTGGGTACTAAAACCATCTAGAAGTGCTCCAAAATTCAAATACCAACAAATACAAGTAACGCTTTGTACACACATAGTAGACTTTATAGTCATTTAACGAAATGTTAACTTTTCTATTCCTGCAAAGCTACTGGGATTACAGTCATGGAATTTTGAATACACGTTAATGTAACAAAAATGTATAATTTTATGCCAGGCTATTGTAATAGCTTGCTTAGAAGTAATTTTTTTATACATCACCAGCATTACTTTTAGAGCTATTCTTTTATCAAAATTTAAAATTATGGTTTTTCTTTTTGAGATATGTGCATGCACTAAAAATGTTTCCAACCATTTACATATTATATATCTCACAGGAAGTTTTATTTAAAATTTCAAGTTTCTATCCTAAATAGTTTAAGAGTAAAATAAACCTGGGATATTAAATGTATTAAAAATGTTATTTATCCGAAGACAGGTCTGAATCTCACAAGTTTAGTGATACCAGGAAGACACAACTTATGAGACAACTAGGCCAGGAGATAGGGGAGAGTAGCCATCGATGAAACGTTGCTTTCAATGGACCGTTGTCATATTCTTGGTCATATTGACTGTATATGCGTGAAACGTCACCTCAAGGCTTCCTCCTCCCATAGTCACTCCTGAGTTAGTTGTCTTTGGTGGCGGCAGCAAACACGTAGGCTGAACAAGAAGCTCAGATATGTTTTTGTTATTTTTACTATAATTTTAAAGTGACTTTAAGTACAGAGTACATTGATTAAATGACATTACGTTATGAAATGACATATATAGCTGGAAGCAGTGTTCTGTCTGCTTCCTTTTTAGTTATATAGTAATAAATTTTGTACAGCCTCTTCAGCGCTCTTGAAGTGTGATTAGAAAATGGCGACATCGCTATGGATGGACCAGCTGAGTTCCCATGAATGGACTGCATTTTAAAATGGATCATTCATGGAAACCAATGCCAGTCCAAAAGAACTTCACAATTTAATTCCATCTCAGCCTCTCGGTGGCGCTTTCTTCCGTTGGAGAAGAAAATTAAAGAAGCGAACCCAAAAAGAAGACAATGAATCATCCTTCAGGAATGTATCAAAATCAAGAATCCTGGTTTTGTTTCATGTGTGAAGAAACTATCGAGGAAAATAGGATTCAGTGTATGTCTTGCAGGAAACGAGTACAGTAGTGGAAAAAAAAACCGGACCGACCCTTGTAGCTGATTTCAGAACCTTGTTCACTCCAGAGCACGATAGACTGGTAACTAAGACTTTTGTGGTTCGAATCATGCCTGGGAAGGAAACTTTTTTTTTGTTCCTTATTCAAATTTATTCCCAATACTTTTCTATTGCTGGTAAAATTCATGTTCTGGGAATAATAAGTTAATTAAATAGTAAAATATCGCTGCAGTCGAAAAGTATTGGGAATAAATTTGAATAAGGAATAAAAAAAAGTTTCCTTCCCAGGCAGGATTCGAACCACGAAAGATTTAGTTACCAGTCTATCGTGCTCTGGAGTGAACAAGGCTCTGAAATCAGCTACAAAGTTCGGTCCGGTTTTTTTTTTTTGCCACTGCTGTACATGAAGCTTGTGCAAATTTTAGGCGGAGTCAAAGGAACACTTTGTGTGGTATGTATGTCTTGAAAAGCAAAGATTGTTTTTTCTACAGTATAAGAATAATCTCAGACGCCATAAAATAATTTTATATGTACAATCACATCATTATGTTGCTGTCTTGTAATTTAAAGTTGTCTGTTAATATTTTTTAACTACTGTATTAGCTAATTTGAAATAGCCCACAACTTTAAAATATTGAAATGACAAGGACTGTGTATTTCATGATTTTCAGTTTCAAAATACGATTACAGTGATTAAAAGTAAGTTCAACATCCATTAATCGAATCTATGTTTCTTCATTGTTATTATTTGTCGTTTGTAGACATTATTTTGAGATATTTTTTAAATTTTTCTTTTGGTCCATTCATGGGAACATGGTGGTCCATTCATAGAACCCTTTCGCCTTCATTGAACCAATAGTCGAATTTTAAATGATCTAATCTTTAAACAGATATAAATAGGATGTAGCCCTGAAACTTCATTTTGTAATACCTTGTTAGTAATGTAATTGTTCAAGCCTATGAACGGAATTTTAAGGCATTGCTTTTGTTAGATAAAATAAGAAATTGTTAAGTGGCCCATTGATGGTTACTTTCTTCTAATGAGATAGGTTGGTCTGTTTCTTTCCCCCTCTATTGCATACATCACCGAGTAGCTACATATTACACTAATCAGACTTCAGATGCATACAAACAATTTTGTTCTTTCTTCGACACATATCGTCAGTGAGAGGTAGAACTTACTGCCTGATAATAGATATGCATATCAGCCAGATCCTCAAAGTACCGGATACCGGTATGTTAAAAAAATGACCTGAAAAAAAAACAGTATATAGGCCATAACACTTACAATGTGCATGCAGAATTGCAGCTCTGCACAATGAAAACTACATTAGTGGTACAATATTCACTTATCGTAGGCGGATGAAATTTTGTACATTTCTCATTATTAAGCAGATATACCAGTGATCAAAATTTGGTGAATCTATAGTCTCATCGCTCTAATTTCCGGCAGCCAATCGCGTTGCAGGTCTGCTACATTTAAACGTGTGCGTCTTGTGATTCGCTGATGAAGACGTTATTCATTTCTTAAGGCTCGATAAATACTTAATATAATCGCCCGCCATTTTTGCTCTTTCGTTGGCGTTCGCAGAAAGCACACGAAGACGTTATTTGCCGCTCAATTATTTGCTGAATTACAGTGCGTTTGATTTATTATCATAGGAGCTACGGCATGATAATGTTTAACGGTGTGGCAAATAGATTCCTCGTATGGTAGCTCGGCAACGAAATAACAAAAATGGCGAACGATACTACCTACCTAGACTTTATAGAGCCTTCACTTTCTAAGACGTAAGCAAAGAGGAGGAGTCACGCCGGGAATAACAGCGTCGCGATTATAGCTTCATACACGTGATCATTATTGATTTCACTATTGTGAACCCTTAAACATATGAAACTTGGAAATTTCAGTATAGTGTCCCCTTAACGGTTTCTCAGAAAGTGATAAGAGTCTCGATTCTCGGCACATTCTATGAGATTTTATGTTAGAGTAAGTGTACATCACGATTCATATTGGAAATTATTAAGTGGATAGACGTAGAGACGTGACGAAGACATAAATTGCAATTCTTAAGCTCTTAAACCATGATTATTCGTTGGCAAATTGAACGATAAACAATCTAATTGTTAAATTTTCGAAGAACTTCTCAGTAGCGTTTCGAAATTATCATAAACGTTACGTTACCCTCAGAGTAGTACGTTCTAAACCTCTGATTACCTCGAGGTCAGGCAATTGTAGTGCTGCTAAAGCACTGATTTGTGTGGTGGTAATGACTTGGCTCCATATTCGGCTTAACTAATGAAGCTGTAACGTTGTTATTCTGTTTGGTTGGTAAGCTTGTGGGAGGAACGCGAAATTGTGTCTGAAATACGACGCTTATTAAACACAACTGACGTGCGCAATACAATCTTGGCCCACGCATACAAATAAATGTTCCTTGAAGAGTACTATTGTCGTTACAAGAGCGAGGTCCTTGTTCTCTAGTCAGACATCTGGCTTGCTACCAATTTCTGTGCCTGATCGTTATTGGACTCGTAGCTGGAATAATAAACCGAATTCCTATTACAACTTCTTACGCCTATTTTATGTTAGCTGTTGAATGTAACGACCTCTAGATTGCGAAACTCACGTTCAATTACACCACCATTCGACAGATGTTGCTTGACGAACTTCAGTGCAACAAACGGAAATTTCCTAACCTATGGATAAAAGTTGCCTTTCTCATAAATACGGTTGGAATGTAGACGGAAAATTTCGCTGTTCTGCAGTTAGTTCCCAAACAAAATATCAACAACGTGAGTTGGTTCCCTATGTTCAAATATCATCGACGTGAGTTGGTTCCCCATGTTCAAATATCAACAACGTGAGTTGGTTCCCCATTTTCAAATATCAACAACGTGAGTTGGTTCCCCATTTTCAAATATCAACAACGTGAGTTGGTTCCCTATGTTCAAATATCAACAACGTGAGTTGGTTCCCCATGTTCAAATATCAACAACGTGAGTTGGTTCCCTATGTTCAAATATCAACAACGTGAGTTGGTTCCCTATGTTCAAATATCATCAACGTGAGTTGGTTCCCTATGTTCAAATATCAACAACGTGAGTTGGTTCCCCATGTTCAAATATCAACAACGTGAGTTGGTTCCCCATGTTCAAATATCAACAACGTGAGTTGGTTCCCCATGTTCAAATATCAACAACGTGAGTTGGTTCCCCATGTTCAAATATCATCAACGTGAGTTGGTTCCCCATGTTCAAATATCAACAACGTGAGTTGGTTCCCCATGTTCAAATATCAACAACGTGAGTTGGTTCCCCATGTTCAAATATCAACAACGTGAGTTGGTTCCCCATGTTCAAATATCAACAACGTGAGTTGGTTCCCCATGTTCAAATATCATCAACGTGAGTTGGTTCCCCATGTTCAAATATCAACAACGTGAGTTGGTTCCCCATGTTCAAATATCCAAGGCTGTGATTTTGTAGCAGGCTGTGTGGGACATGGATGTTAATCGATCATGTAGCAGAGTAGTTGTTATTGCCTATAACGGCACCTATAATCGATCATGACCCTTACATCTTCCTTAGACTGTTGTGAATCTTTTCACAGTAAACTTAATGCGCACTTTTGTGCTCCACACCCAAATACAGTATATTTGCAGTTGCAGATGCTCTGAAGGAGGTTCAGTGCGATACTTACATTAAGCTTAGGAGTAAAAGTAAATGTAGGCCTAAGATAATGCAACAAAAGGAAACTTTTGTGAAAGATTGGATGGAAAAGCTTTCTGATGGCAGTGTAAGTAGATATGCATTCCTGCGACACGTTTGTTTCAAATTTTTACGAGTACAGAGATAAAATTGTGAAGTTATTCGACGCAGTGTGTCCGCCAAGCACAAAACATTTTTAACCTACCTACTACTGTAGACAGTAGTTGACAGTCCTAAGTCTGTATAAAATGGGAAGGAAAATGTTTTCTGTCTTGATCTAGCGCGGGAACCAATTGCAGTACACAGGAGAAATCAACCTGGAACCAACTCGAGTATAGCTCTGGGACGAACTGGGAACTAATTCACAGATTTGGGAACCAATTCCAGTACAGCCGAAAATTTCGGGAGTTCTGTACGCAGTTTTCTGTCAACAGGTAGAAGCAGCTTACATCCAAATAACACACACTATTTGTTGTTTAGTCCAGGGGTTCCCAACCGGTGTGTCGCGCAACCCCATGGAGTGTGTCGCGAAATTTTGGAATTGAAAAATAAATTTTATGCCATCCAGAAAATCTCTTTAGAACGCATTTTTTATTTACAACGAAGTCTTTGATATGGTACATTTTATTTTGAAACAGACTTTACCAATGAAACGACGTGAAGACCTGCAACAATGCTCAGTTTAATTTTTCTGCGTGGCGATAATTCGAATGAAAGTGAACACCAACAATGCTCAGTTTAATTTTTCTGCGTGGCGATAATTCGAATAAAAGTGAACACCAACAATGCTCAGTTTAATTTTTCTGCGTGGCGATAATTCGAATGAAAGTGAACACCAACAATGCTCAGTTTAATTTTTCTGCCTGGCGATAATTCGAATAAAAGTGAGCACCAACAATGCTCAGTTTAATTTTTCTGCCTGGCGATAATTCGAATGAAAGTGAACACCAACAATGCTCAATTTAATTTTTCTGCCTGGCGATAATTCGAATGAAAGTGAAAACCAACAATGCTCAGTTTAATTTTTCTGCGTGGCGATAATTCGAATGAAATTGAACACCAACAATGCTCAGTTTAATTTTTCTGCCTGGCGATAATTCGAATGAAAGTGAACACTGCAACAATGCTCAGTTTAATTTTTCTGCGTGGCGATAATTCGAATGAAAATGAACACCAACAATGCTCTGTTTAATTTTTCTGCGTGGCGATAATTCGAATGAAAGTGAACACTGCAACAATGCTCAGTTTAATTTTTATGCCTGGCGATAATTCAAATAAAAGTGAACACCAACAATGCTCAGTTCAATTTTTCTGCGTGGCGATAATTCTAATGAAAGTGAACACTGCAACAATGCTCAGTTTAATTTTTATGCCTGGCGATAATTCGAATGAAAGTGAACACCTGCAACAATGCTTAGTAATTCGTTTACTCTTCACACTTAGTAATAAACAGAGTTTAGAATCGTCAGAACATATTGGTCAGTTTCAGTACCTATATATAGTCCCGTCGCTCTAATTTCCGGCAGCCAATCCCGTTGCAGGTCGGCTACATTTAAACGTGTGCGTCTTGTGATTCGCTGATGAAGATGTTATTCATTTCTTAAGCCTCGATAAATACTTAATATAATTTCCGCCATTTTGGCTCTTTCGTTGGCGTTCGCAGAAAGCACACGAAGATGTTATTTGCCGCTCAATTATTTGCTCAATTACAGTGGGTTTGATTTTTTATCATAAGAGCTACGACATGATAATGTTTAACGGTGTGGCAAATAGATTCCTCGTATGGTAGCTCGACAAGGAAAGAACAAAAATGGCGAACGATACTACCTACCTAGACTTTATAGAGCCTTCACTTCGTAAGACGTAAGCAAAGAGGAGGAGTCACGCCGGGAATAACAGCGTCGCGATTATAGTAGGTGTGAGCGAGTGATAAAGCACATTTGATAAAATGGTGGCACTAATTATTTAGATTTTATCATGGACAAATTTTGAATTCGAAAAATACAATCTGAATCGAGTTCTGGGTTAGATGACAGCAGTGCTAATTCAAATGATGTGAGCGAAAATTCCTTCAGGGTTCAGAGAAACGTACTGCGTTTCGTAAATATAATGATGAATACTTGCAATATGGCTTTATGTGGCGTGGAGATGAATATGTCCTATATGCGGAAATGTTTTGTTAAATCACTCGATAGTGTCTAATAAACTAAAAAGACATTTAGAACTGCCATTTTCAAAGTCATTGTGACTGGTTGTTATTATTATATTAGTATTATTACTAATAAAAAACAAATAAGTGTGTCGCGATATCGTGGACGTTCGGTAAAGTGTGTCGTCAGTGAAAAAAGGTTGGGAACCACTGGTTTAGTCAGCTGTCGAAGACAGGTTTGAACCTCATAAGTGACACTAGTACTAAATCACTCACGAGACATCAAAGCCATGAGATAATAGGGTATGGTGGCCATTTCCTGCTTTTGAGTAAAATTATAATTGTTTGGAATTTTATTGGGATTTGTACGTTTCGAATGGGGTCAAGAACTGATGTGGCAGTGAGAGGTTCGCAAACAGAAGTCTCTCCCAAAAGTGACTTCGCATGTAACAAGTTTGTACGATGAAGAGTTCGTTTTAAACATCTTACAGCATAACAAATTTTGTTTAGCTTGTTAGGGACATAGTCAAGATGAGGATTCCTACACAGATTATCATCGAGAATTAAGTCAAAGAACTTAGATGTAGGTGTAATAGTTAACTGAGAGTTAGAAAAAAACACCACTTTTGTGAAAAAATAATGTGTCATTACGAGCCTGTAATATGGTTTATGGGTGGTATTTTAAATGCAAAATAAGAACACCAGGATTTGCAGTGGACTGCTGACATCTATTGTACCTCGTGTGTACCATATTAACTCACATCTTAAAATATTTCGGAATACATACTGTATTTCTATCACGTGTTAAAATTAGGTACCTTGTTGTTGACTAGTTTCAACCTGCTGTAGGTAATCTTCATAACTGGTTGTTACTGGTTTTCGTGCCTTTTGATTGTGTTTCCTGTCGGGGTGTGTTTGTGTAGTGTAATGTGGAGTCAAATAATGTGTGTGTTCTGAAATTAAATTGTGTGTTGAGAATGCCATGAGGGTGTTTTTTTGTGTGTCTGTATATTTCGTATTGTTCTAGTGTGTTTAGTTTCTGGCTTTAATTTTTTGGTTGAATGTGTAGAATTTCCATGTCTGTGTTGATGTTGCTGTAGGTGTGGTTGGCATTTGTGATGTATTCTGCGTATGTGGAAGTGTTTTGTGATTTGGTTATGGCTGTGATATGTTCTATGTAACGTGTTTGAAATGATCTGCCTGTCTGTCCTATGTAGAAGTTGTTGTAGGTGTTGCATTTGAGTTTGTATACGCCTGTGTGGTTGTATTTGTTGTTTGTGTTGAGATGCTTTTGTAGAGTGTTTTTTGTTCTGTATGCAATGTTGTAATTTAATTTCTTGAATGAGGTTGCAATCTTGTGTGTGTTTTTGTTTTCGTACGTTAGTGTGCTGTATTTTTTGTGTTCTTGTGTTTGTGTTGTATTGCTATGTTTTTTGTAATTCTGTTTTGTTTTTCTTATTATGTTGTCTATTATGTTAGAGTTGTATCCGTTTTCTTGTGCTATGTATTTGATTGTGTTTAGCTCTTCTTTGTAGTCTTGCTGGCTCATTGGTTTGTTGAGTAGTCTATGTACCATTGTTCGAAATGCAGCTTGTTTGTGTTGTGTTGGGTAATTGGATGTGTATGTGTGTGTTGTTGTTGTTGTTGTTGTTGTGAGTTTTCTGTAGATTTTGAATGTGTTTGTTGTCGACTTTTGTTACTGTGATATCTAGAAAATTTACGGATTTGTTGTTTTCAATTTCTAATGTGTAATGTACCTTAGTGTGTATTTTGTTTATTTGTTGATGCAGGTTTTCGATCTGTCTTTTGTTTCCTTTGTATAGTATTAGTATATCATCTACGTATCTGTGCCAGTATATGATGTTGTCTGCGTGTTTGTTGTTGACTTTGTTTAGCATGTGTGTCTGTTCTATGTGGTGTAAGAATATTTCTGCTAGTATGCTGGATATGAGTGATCCTATGGGTAACCCTTCGGTTTGAGTGTAATATTTGTTATTGTATGTGAAGTAGTTTTGTTTTGTGATGGTCTCTGTGATGTTGATGATTTCTTTAATGTGTTCTTGTGGTGTGTTGTTGTTTTTGAGCATCTGTTCTAGTATCTGTAATGTATATTTTACGAATATGTTTGTGTATAGCAGGGCCGGGCATGAGAGCGGCTCCATTTAGTCGGCCAGAGCTGCTCTCGCTCCGCAAGGCACTTCAATTCCAAGCCAGAGCAGAACGCTCACGCAGCTACCTTCCCTGCATTAATATAACAAGAGCCACGGTTGTTCTAGTCATTCAGTCTGTCAGTACATAATAGTTAATATTACATCAATCCATTGTACATTACAGACTTTATAACTCTCTTCTTAGGTTAATGAAATAAACTTCGCTCTATGCACACACACAAATCATTAGGCTTATTTACATAACCCATACGCACATACTGCAATCTCCTCACCACGGTTCTACGAGACAGGCGTATGGCTTCCACTTCCCCTACTTGCTGTGGACAGAGTTCATATGCCAATATAATTAAACATCGCTTGATGAATTCACCTTCGCTGAATGTTTTCAATTCCTTTGCAATTTCGTGGCAAATTTTGTAGCTAATTCTCATAGCCGATTCACTAAGTGCATTATTGTCATCCTGTTAATACATAATAATATAAAATATGTGATGTGATGTTATAGATATATATGATAAGATATGATATGATATGATATGATATGATATGATATGATATATGATATGATATGATATGATATGATATGATATGATATGATATGATATGATATGATATATGATATGATATGATATGATATGATATGAACTGTAATATACTAAATATGATATAACATAATACTTGCGTAATTTAAAATTATATATTACTAAATATATAATAACTTATCATGCAATATAAATATCAAATAGATACTCTAATATGACCTGAGAAACATTTTCTTTAAGTTGTATTAATTTATGGCGTTCATTACCAATGTATTTGTCATATTCAGTAGCATGTTGTAAAGAATAATGCCGTTGGATATTGAACTTCTTTTTTTTTTTTTTTAAATTTTTGTTCGTTATTTAACGACGCTGTATCAACTACTAGGTTATTTAGCGTCGATGAGATTGGTGATAGTGAGATGATATTTGGCGAGATGAGGCCGAGGATTCGCCATAGATTACCTTGCATTCACATTACGGTTGGGGAAAACCTCGGAATAAACCCAACCAGGTAATCAGCCCAAGCGGGGATCGAACCCGCGCCCGAACGCAGCTTCAGGCCGGCAGGCAAGCGCCTTAACCGACTGAGCCACGCCGGTGGCTTTGAACTTCTTAATCAGTTGGACTGTTTTATGACAAATTAAAACTTTGCTAATCCACTGCTCTCTACGAAAAAGAACTCCTCCTCCCATAATACATTAAAAGCATTGGGAATAGCGGGACGCTTTAGTGTGTGAGCGGAAGCTCCGTCTTCAAAGTTCGAAATCATACTGCAGAGTCACCACTGCACCGACACTGAATGACGTACAGTATGCATACGTCACAGCGCCCGCAAGACCCGCTCTTTAAAGCACACAGCGCTCATTTCTCAGAATCACGTAATGTTTTCCCCGCCCTGGTGTATAGGTTAGTTATGTCGAAAGTTGCTAATGTTGTACTGTGTGGGATATGTTTGTCTTTTATTTTATTCACCATGTCTACGTTGTTTTTTCTGTCTGTTTTTCGAATTCTATGTTGTTTCTTATGATTTTGTCCATGTATATGCCAGTTTGTTTGTTGGTGCTTTTCGATGATTGACTAATGGTCTGATGGGTAATATTTTCTTTATGTATTTTCAGTAGTGCATTTAGTTTAGGCGCTTCTGATTTGATTGGTTTTGGTTAAATTGTCCACTATAAGGCCGTAAAATTATATCACATTAAGATTGCAACGTTTTGTACATCTCCAGTTTAAATATTATGATATTTATAACGTTTTTCATGTATTGACGTACAAGTGTGCTTAATTTCGAACTAAAAACGATAGAAAATAATAGGAAATACTCTGAATATAAATTCCAAATTTTGTCAGAAATGTGGACCAGTAATTTGGCTATCTGTGCACGCGTTATGTGCCAAATTATTACACCTGGACAGCCTCGCAGTCGAGGTCGGCGGGCTACTCCGCCCCTTGACGTATTAATTTGGAAAACAATGGCCCACTCGACCTCAGGAGGCCCTGGGCGGATCCGTCGTTGTGGACACGGTTAATTTATAATAATTGCAACGTGTACACATGTCGCCAAAGCCCTAATTTATCACCGGCCTGGGGCTCACCGACCTCTGTCGTCTGGGCTACATCTCCGGGGGGGCTGTTGTCTCACCGAGCTATAGTTCAGCAGTGTCTCGTGGACTTGCCTTTAACCAGATGATTAGTGAATCGGTTTACTGACGCTTGCATGGACATCTCATGGATTTACACGGCTGGTGTTCCCTCACCGGTGACAACTGTGCTGTCCCAGTGCAGTTTGTCTATTGAGTATATTCATTATAGAGCATTTGTGCTTCAAAAATTTAGAATTTGTAACAATGTAGCCCTATACAATATATATATATATATATATATATATATATATATAAATATACCTATAAATTATTCTTATTTTATTTGTAAAACAGTTATATTACCGGTTGCTCTGTATGTTGTGAAACTTGGACTCTCACTTTCAGAGAGGAACAGAGGTTAAGGACGTTCGAGAATAAGGTGCTTAGGAAAATATTTGGGGCTAAGAGGGATGAAGTTACAGAAGAATGGACACAGTTACATAACGCAGAACTGCACGCATTGTATTTTTCACTTAATATAATTCGGAACATTAAATCCAGATATTTGAGATGGGCACGTGAATTTCTACCACCAAACTTTCCATAAAAAATGTTCCATGCCAAAACGCTACAAGATGCTAAATTTAATCTTTTTAAGTGTAATTCTTTTAAAGTTGCTGAAATCTACCATCTCTAGTAATCGGGCTAATTTTATAAAGCATAAAAATAACTAACTTGACGTTAAAACGTACATATTTGAAGACACCACGAAATAACATGCATTGTCACTTTTCTTAAACTTTACAGAGCAGCATTTCTTAACTTTCCATTCTATTTCATTTATTGTATTCCATAGATCTTACATTAGCAATGAAGCTTTAAGAGATGGAACAAGTCAGAATTTTACAAGATTACAATTACAATTTTTGCCATTTTTTTTTTTACAATTTTTGGCGAGCTTTAATACACTTTATACATCATTAGATTATAATATTATCTCACTTAGTTTAAGTTACCATATTGCAGTACAGGCTTTTAGCCATTCCGATTTACGAGAACGATAGTTCACTTTATGGGCTAGCACATGGAACCAAAAAACAAAAATAAACAAAAAGTGACTTAGCTTGTTTTTTTTCCGTGGATTCTCCATTTTAGTGTGTTTTGTTTTAAAGTGCTGCTAACAATTTTTTCAGTCTTATTTCTTTCTTACGATGAAAATAATATCGCTATATTTTCAGAAGTGGTACACATTATCTCCTCTCGGAAGATGAGGCAACTTGCACCTTCTGTGCTAAGGATCTTCTTAAGGATAACTCCATTCACATCGAGGTAGCTTATATCAGGTTACATGAAAACATTCTTAGTTGCTGTGACTACTTCTTTGGAAGTTGCAAGGAAACAAATTTATGAGCTACTGCACATTTCAGATCATGATAGAAAGAAATATATCTCAGTATCCGAATTAGTTGCAGAAAAAGTACAGAAAATATTCTCCAGGAGAATAGGCCTACTTACACGTTTCAATCCATGAACGAATGTTTTGTCGGAGAAATGTATCAAAATGTGACGTTTCAATACAAACAACTCTAAAATTCAGGTATGCCTCAAAGCTTGTGATAACAGACATCAAGTTTAAATTGTCACTTCTGGTTGCGTATTGCGAGTGAATTTATTAAGGGTGGAGGTACACCGTTGATCTGCAAACATTTAATGAAATTAATTTTTTTTTTATATTTCAGCTACTATAAAACCTAAATGAACAAAACATTTCATGCCTAATATACATACATTACACTTTGTAAAATACTATTCAGAATATTAAAGTGACTAATAATTACCTGTAAAAATAATATCAAAGATGTATAATTTTTTACAACCGTAAAGCATTTACATGATAAAATACACAATTAATTAAATATCTGCATGATTCGTTTACTGGAATGTTTTAAAGACTTATATGAACAACATAGTCTAGTATCTTTTACTTATTCCTTCAGAAAATATTTTTTTCTTAATCAAACATTTTAGAATATTTAATGTTTAAAGTAACGATTAAGGAAAAAAAAATATTTCTTGAAGGAATAGGTAAAAGATCCTAGACTATGTTGTTGACGTAGGTCTTTAAAACATTCCGGTAAAATAATTGTGCAGATATTTAATTAATTGTATGTTTTATTATGTAAATGCTTTACGACTGTAAAAAATTTATGAAAATTTGTTATTATTTTTAAAGGTAGTTATTAGCTATATTAATGTTCTGAATAGTGTTTCATGTAGTGTAATGTATGTATATTGAGCATGTTCATTTATCTCTTACATTACCTGAGATATAAAAAATGAATTTCACTAATTTTTACAGGTGTATCTCCCCTCTTAAAAATAGGTCTACATATGGTTAAAATAACTGAATATTACTTTAAATTTAGGAAGTAAAATGATACATGGACATTACGACGAAGTGAAGAGAGACGACTGGAAACATTTGAAATATGGATATGCAGAAGAATGGAGAGTGTGAAGTGGATATACAGAATAAGAAATTAAACTTTGCTAGAAAGAGTGGGCGAAGAGAGAATAATGCTGAAACTGATCAGGAAGAGAACAAGAAAATTGGCTGGATCACTGGCTGATAAAATGTCTACTGGAAGAAATGGTAAACGGAAGAAAATTTCGGGAAAGAAACAGATATCAGATGATAGATATATGGATCGTATACGGGAACTAAGAGGAAGGTGGGAAATAGGAAATATTGGATAATGCTGGATTTGCAGTGAAGAAGCTGTCCCTAGGTAGAAAACTTTGAGTTAATTAATTAATATGGCTTTGAAGTTACTCTCGATGGATATTATAGTAAGAAAAGGATAATTTGACTGAATTATGCATTATTACTAATTGAGAATTACAAATCCAGAAATAATTTAATCCCATTTCACCCGATATAGGACGTATAATGGGCCAAAGCATAATATTATATATTAATTGCAAGGATCCCATTTTCATTCTATCTAATTTTTGTCTTGTATTTTTCTCCATATTGTTTTAATGAAATTTTGCATTTAATTGTTTATTTAGTTCGATCACTATTGCTTTTAAGACAAAATGGCGCAGTATTTATACTGTAATGGGAAATCAGAGCTATTTTGAGTACAACTTGTGTTTTGCCTCGTAACCTCTTGTGTTTGCGTAACGATTAACCAAATCACGCTTTGTACACACTGCACTCCAGAGTGCATCTTGCCCTTGCAAGAAGCTTGAGATTTAAACATTATCTTACGTAACACATTGGGTGGCCAAGAAGAACAATGGAAGTAAAAATAACCATGAAAACATCTTCTGTAATAGTTTAAATCTAATACTACCACACGTCGTTTAAGTTCTATAGAATAATACATTTTTAGATATGCATACTAATATAGTGGTTTCATTCTCATTTGGGTTTCGAAATCGTATTATTTTACGCACACCTGTTTAAAAATAAAGTTTTAAGCACACGTGTGTAAAAGTGAAAATGTTCAAGAAATTGACTTTTCTTCTATTAACTTATTATAAATATCTATTTCGATTTTATATGGGATGTGGTGAAAATACAAGAGATTTGGTTTTGCAAGATGGAATAGACATTATCAAAGGGTTGCAATGAATTTGAATATTTAGGAGTCAAAATTAATAAAAATGCTACACAAGATGATGATATTAAACATAGGATAAATAAAGGACGATCAGCAATAGCAATGTTAAATGGAATATTATAGAACAAGAATATTTTTAAGGAAAGAAAAATAAATATTTATCTGTCTATAGTCCAAAGTTTGACAACAAATGGAGTGGAAACATGGAAGCTAAATCAAAATTTGTGCGTCAAAATTATTAGCATTAGAAATGGATTTTTTACGACGTTCGACCAGACATTCTAAACTTGAAAAAAATAACAAATGAAGTGATCAGACAACAGATGAATAAAGAAAATTCAATTTTAGATTTCGTAAAATATAGACAGTTAGAGTAGTACTGGAAATGTAAAGCGACTGGATGATGGAAGGCTACCAAGAAGAGTTTTAGATTGGATTCCAGAGGGAAGGAGAGGCAGAGGTAGACCGCAAAATACCTGGTTGCAAGACATAAATAAAGCGTTGGCAGAGAAAGGACTGCAAGAACGGGATTGGGAAGATAGAGAGAATTGGAGAAAAAAAATAAGAACGTAGGAGGGACATTGATCACAGGAAGATGTGATATTACATTGTAAACCTGTTTGTAATAATAATCTATTTAAAATAAAATAATCACTCGAATAATTAGAAAATTGAACATTTGGAGAAGTAACGTACATATTTTTCCTCTTGGTTAACTTGAATATGACCTACATCTGAAGTAATTTGTTGCATCCTATTGTTGCTTATAGAGAGTTTTAATTTCTTAGATATATATTCATTTTCACCTAGAACCACAGTCTAGTATATACAGTCACGAAACTCAATACGTAGTAAATATGCATCCATAAATAGTTGCTAAACACTAGGATCGCTACTATCGCCTCATTACAGACAATGCGGAATAGTACCGGCACAGTCTATTATTCCTAGTACCCTAACAACTCAAGCTTCGTGACTGTATATACTAGACTCTGCTAGAACCTTCTTTGCAAGTTCCTTTTTTGCTCTCTGCGAAATTCTCTGTCTATCCTTGAGCAACAATAGTTGAACGCCAACTTCTTCGTCCCTTGAGCGTTTATCTTCTGCATCAGCTAAGAAGCTAGCAGAGCACCGTCTAAAGCAGTGACCTGTAAACTCACTAGCATTGTGAAGACCGAGTGGATTGGCGATTTGTTTAGATACACAACCAAATGTATTTAGGTTGCACACAAATTCAGAACTTCTGTACGTATAATTTGAAACCGATGTTATCAAGTTTGTATACAGGTATGTATATGCGAAAGATTTCCAAAATATTCGATCCAATTATAACTCCCTCTATTACTGCAAATCTGAGCTCATAGGTTTTTGTATTGGGGATAGCAATTTGAATGAAAGAAGAAACATCTTCAATGCCACATCCAAACGCAAACAGGTTACTTGCGCCATCCTCAGACTCCTGAGACAGCAACAACCAGCATTGCTTTTTTGAATAAATACGTTTCATAATCTGCCTGCTTCAGAATCTTTTAACTTCTCTCTTCCAAAATATTCTAGACATTTTATTTTTGTTTATAACCAATCCCAGTTTCTTTACAAGAATGGAATAAGATTGGTATATTTACTAGTATCCACATTTTTATTTAGGGTATTACTCTTTTAATACGTCATACTACTTTTGACCAATAAAACGGTACGGAACGACGTGTTTCAACCTATCATGGCTGCTTATTCTACAATTTTTATCACGTCCCCAGCATCTGTTTCTTTGTTTGCCAACATTATACTTTTAATAATGTTCCTTTTAAAATGATTCATGTTTATTTCATCATCCTTAATTAAAACTTTTTTATCATTTATCTTGTTTATATCATTTAGGTTATGTTATAGCTTCTACTGTATGAGATTATGGTGGAATGCAACTGTTTTAATAAAGATGAAACTGAATCAACAAAGCTTTCTTGATTAATAATCTTCCATAGAGTTCAACGAAGATTGTATAGTTGGCACAACTGGTACATTTATTTATTTGGTGGTGTCAATAAAGACACATGTCATTATAAGTTCCAGGTTACATGGACCCTTGTTTTAACAAGAATATTGCTTAGTATAACATGAGTGCGTAAATGAAGTATGACCATCTTCTCCATCAGAAACGGAGACTGGTAATCACAACTGGTACAAGAGAACAGCTCATAACACACTATTGCCATCTAGCGGAATATTTATAATGATATGTACAATAATAAATTTGAAGACAGTTCAGTATTTTCGTAACTCAAGTAATATTTTATTGTATTATAGTACTTCATTTCTTCTAATCTTCATACACTTTCTCCTAAACTTTATATACTTTCTTCTAATCGTGCAACAGTCAATTAAATCCCACTCGAGTTTTGATTTTCTCTAGATAAGTCAAAACTTCTAGTGAGATTACTATAGATAAATTGTGGTGCCAACCATCGAATAGACACTCCATAAAACAGAAGGCTTACATATGAAGCCTACCTCCGAAAAATACTCCAAAACTACTTTTTCTTTAATAATGGACACTTTTATTCTTTACATCAAATTCCAGTCTTTTCATAAGTTCTTTCGTATAACTTCTTGGATTTTTGTCGGATCAACGTAGATAGGCAGTTTATGAATCATTTTTAATTTGAGAATTTTCTGAATCACCCATTTTTCAAGAGAATCTTTTTAGTTATTATTATTATTATTTTTTTTTTTTTGCAATCTTTACTTTCAATATCATGTTTCGTACTATGTAATTGCGTCAAATGGATAACTATTTTATAAACAATTCCCTAGCAACAAGTATGACAATTTAATCGTCACCTTTATAAATACGACGGTTCTAAAAAAAGTCTCTTGAAAAAGTGCATATTACGCAAGGTGTTGCATAAATAGGTATTTTGTTTTTAAAATTGAAAAAAAGAATGACGAACATGAAAACGCCGAGTTGTTTTGCCTCTTCTATCACCAGCATAAGCATTTTGTCGACAGGTAACTGCCCTGCAGCAGTATTAGCAACCAATAATCTTGGTGAGATTGAAAAATTTGAAGAACGATGAGGAATAACAAGGGGGTTAATGAATTTCAAGAAGTACAGGACAGTAAATCAGAATGAAGAAATGAATTTCAAGTATTATAAAGTAAATAAAAAAATATGGAAAAATTTAGAACAGGGATGAAAAAGTAAATAACAAAGAAGAAAAAAATTAGGAAGTATGAGACATAAATGACAAAGTGGAATCTAATTTTAAAATTGATGAGAAAATAGTAGGAAAACAAGAACAAGGGAAGTAATTTCAAGAAGAATGAGAAAGTAAATAAGAATAAAGGAAGGAATTTCTGGAAGGGTTAGAAAGTAAATGAGCATAAAGGAAGGAATTTTTAGAAGGATGAGAAAATAGTCAGAAAACGAGAAGTAATTTCAAGATGAAAGAGAAAATAAATAAGAATAAAGGAAGGAATTTATAGAAGGATGAGAAAGTAAATAAGAATAAAGGAAGGAATTTATAGAAGGATGAGAAAGTAAATAAGAAAGAGGAAAGGAATTTCAAGAAAATAAGAAAATACACAAGAACAGGGGAAGCAATTTCAAGAAGGATGAGAAAGTAAATAAGAATAAAGGAAGGAATTTCTAGAAGGATGAGAAAGTAAATGAGTATAAAGGAAGGAATTTCTAGAAGGATGAGAAAGTAAATGAGAATGAAGGAAGGAATTTCTAGAAGGATGAGGAAGTAAATGAGATAAGGATAAGAAAACGGGAAGTAATTTCAAGAAGAAAGAGGAAGTAAATAAGAATAAAGGAAGGAATTTCTAGAAGAATAAGAAAGTAAATGAGAATAAAGGAAGGAATTTCTAGAAGGATGAGAAAGTAAATAAGAATAAAGGAAGGAGTTTCTAGAAGGATGAGAAAGTAAATGATAATAAAGGAAGGAATTGGAATTTATAAAAGGATGAGAAAGTAAATGAGAATAAAGGAAGGAATTGGAATTTCTAGAGGGATGAGAAAGTAAATGAGAATAAAGGAAGAAGTTTCTAGAAGGATGAGAAAGTAAATAAGAATAAAGGAAGGAATGTCTAGAAGGATGAGAAAGTAAATGAAAATAAAGGAAGAAATTTCTAGAAGGATTAGAAAGTGAATGAGAATAAAGGAAGGAATTTATAGAAGGATGAGAAAGTAAATGAGGAAAAGGAAAGACATTTCAAGAAAATAAGAAAATAAACAAGAACAAGGGAAGCAGTTTCAAGAAGGATGAGAAAGTAAACAATTAAAATGGAAGCAATTTTAATAAGGATAAGTAATTCAAACAGCTCTAGAGAATTTGATTAAATATGTTAAATTAGGCCTAAATAAGGAAGAGCAATGACATTTCAAGGAGGGTTAGAAAGTAAAGGGGAAAGTATTAAAAGAAATATGAGAAAATCAATATAAAGGGATAAAAAAGAGGACAATAATACGATAGTGAGCAGCTGGAGAGGAAGGCGAATAAAGGAGCTCCATTGAGCACGACCTTCTCCTTGATAACCTGACGGACAAGAATTACGATGATGTCTCTGCTGCTGGATATGAAAGTGCGAATATTAAGAGAGTAGAAACTAAAATAAGGCGCTTACATCATGCAGTGCATTGGGTCAAGCGTCTCGAGTTCACTGCAGGACTGGAGGGGAGGCCAGCGTACGTTGCTTGTTCGATTCCTCGTGAGTTGTAACCTTTGCAGTGAGTAACTCGCTACAGTAATCCAGTAGCCTATCCATTCCTATTTCTTATTGTTCAAAGGCAAAGACTATTGTAAGAGTGCCAGTAGGATAAAAAATTGAACAAAATGAATAATGTCATTAAACGCCGCTATGTTAAGTGTTGTTTATTGCTTATTTGACTACTCTATATCAATTGGAGATTATTTTATTTACTGATTCTATATCAACTGAAGTTCATTCGATATTTGACGACGTTATATCAACTGGAGATTATTTTATTTAATAATTCTGTGTGAACTGGAGTTTATCAATTATTTGACGACGCAATATCAACTGGAGATTGTTACTTAACGACTCTATATCAACTGGAGACTGTTATTTAACCACACTATATCAACTGGAGATTTTTATTTAATAACATTATATCAGCTGGAGTTTATCTGTTATTTAATGGCGCTATATCCACTGAAGATTGTTATTTATAACGTTATATGAACTAGAATCTGTTATTTCACGACGGTATATCAACTGGAGTTTATCGGTTACTTAACAACGTTATTTGAACTGGAGATTGTCATTTAATAACGCTATATCAACTGGAGTTTATCGCTTATTTGACAACACTATATCAACTGGAGATTGTTATTAATAACGCTATATCAACTGGAGTTTATCGGTTATTTGACGACGCTATATCAAATGAAGGTTTAACAGCGCTATATGAACTGGAGTCTGTCGGTTATTTGACGACTATATATCAATTGGAGATTATTTAGTAACGCAATATCAACTGGAGCTTATCGATTATTTGACAACACGATATAAACTTGAGATTATCGATTATTTAACTATGTTATATCATCTGGAGATGATATTGCTTAATATCGCTATGTCAATTGGAGTTTATTAGTTATTTGATGACGCTTTATAAAAAATGGAGATTACGCTATTTAATAACGCTATATCAACTGGAATTTATCGGTTCTTTGACAACGCTCTATCGAATGAAGATTATGCTAGTTAATAAGGCTATATCAACTGGAGTTTATCTGTTATTTAACAACGCTCTACCGAATGGAGATTATGCTATTTAATAATTCTGTATCAACTGGAGTTTATCGGTTATTTGACAACGCTCTATCGAATGGAGATTACGCTATTTAATAACGCTGTATCAACTGGAGTTTATCGGTTATTTGTCGACGCTATATGAACTGAAGATTGTTATTTAATAGCACTATATCAGCTGGAATTTATCGGTTTTAACGATCCTGTATCAACCAGAGATTGTTATTTAATAATGCTATATCAGCTGGAGTTTATCGCTTAATTAACGACGTTGTATCAACTGGAGATTATCGGTTACGCCTCGTAGACAACAGAAACGATTTTGCTTGTGAGGTACATTTATGTGACGTCACGCTAGCTGCCAAAGGACTGGCAAAGAGGATAAAGTGATGCTTAATAGAAAGTACCATAATTTCAGAATTTTATTCAACTGTAAGCTACCGTTCTAATGATGAAATTTATGAATAGTAATAATTGTGAGACTCACGGTAGTCGCTCTTTAAATAGGCCAGTGCCTGTTGGCGTCCCTTGCCAGTGCATCGCTCCCTATCTAATCTACTCTTGAACCCTGAGCTTGAACTTGTGCTGTTCTTCCTGCTAAGCGATGCAACGCACTCATAATTCATTTAGTAATTAATATCACTAGTGAATTAAGACCACTTTACATAATAAAGTGATAACTGGTTTCCTGTGTTTTTAGTCTCAAGTCAAAGTGAACCGACGTCGATTGCGAAGTGTTATTTATTACCTCCTTCTCTTACGTCATGTGCACTATCACTAGTTACGTATGGATAAGCTTCAGATTCGTTACTTCGAACCTGGTTGGTCTCTTTGTACATTGTTAACTTGGACAATTTTTTATATTATTTTAAGGTTTTACGTTATGTTACATACAATATCAGAATTTTATAAGGTCTGAAAACAACTAGTATGAGTAATTTCAAGGGAAAAATTGTTCCGGAGCCGTGTATCGATCCCGAGACCTCTGGTTGAACGTACCAGCGCTCTCCCAACTGAGCTACCCAGGAACTCCACACGACACCGTCCCAATTGGAGTTCCTGGGTAGCTCAGTCGGTAGAGCGCTGGTACGTTCAACCAGAGGTCCCGGGATCGATACCCGGCTCCGAAGAACTTTTTCTCTTGAAATTATTCAAATCTGCTTTACAGGGAGCTTCGCCTGAAAAACTAAATTTTGTGTAACTAATATGAAGTTCAGGGCCGAAAAATATCACAATTCTTTATTTGGGATCTGGTCGAACAGGTATAACAAAATCGTTGAATGAATATCCTACCGCAGCGGTAGGCATTTCTTGATTCGCGATTCAATCCCTTAATACACAAGCAGAGCGGAGGGGTAAGGCATAACCTCCCTCTCCTTAGCCATCACTTGTTCATTCAAGAAGGGTATATGTACGTGAATATTTTTTTTTAATTTTCGTCTATTAAAAATTACGCAAAGTTTTCTGAATCCAGTGATTTATTTATTTATTTATTTATTTATTTATTTATTTATTTATTTATTTATTTATTTGTGCTATGTAAATGGACATGTTGTAATACAATATAGATCAGCTATGACATTCACTTTTTACTTTTAATTAAATTTCCCAAAAGTCGTAGTTTTTCCACACATATTATTTCATAACTCCACAACCATTAGAGATGGAATGCTGAAATTTTGCACACTGATTTTACGTCTATTTATGCAAAACCTAGACTAAAATAATGTCAATATCTTTGAAAATAAACTAATTAGGTCACAAAACATGGTGTAAATTTTAATATATTTTATATAGGACATATAAAAAATTAATTGTATTAAAATTTACAACTTTACATGTCTAGAGGTGTCCACTTTTACAAATAAGTGCGTATTACATGATGTAAAAAATTAAAGATGTCAGAGAAACTCTTAACAATTTTATGGTTATCGAATGATGTACGTACTTTTTTTTATACTCTGATGAAACTGGCTTTCATAAATTTATTAGTAACTTTTTTATATACTTTTATCTGGTATTTAAGTTCTAATAGATCTTGTTATGGTACATTGTAATTTTTGTCCACTTGTTCATTTTCTTGTAAAATTTTAGGAATTTAGAGCTTGTAATTTCTGATATTATTTCACTTACCGTACATATACAGGGACATAATTTTATTTTTACTAACATTTCTAATATTAACCTGGCTATACCTTTGGATCAAGGGTTGCTACCCCCTTCCACGACTGGAGTTCGATGATACTGGCGTAATATACAAACAAATCACTTTACTAGGTATAGGAGGGAAGGAAAGTAGCTCACCCATTTACGTAAACTAGGAAATATCGCAATTTTGAGTTTGATAATTTTCATTAGGTTTTTCTTTAATCAAAATACAGTACAGTTTTAACAATAAGTGTTTTTACTCACGAACTGAGCTGTCCACGTGGACGTATTCATTATGCAGTGTATATTATACTGTCTACAGCACATTAGTGCACAATATAGAGATTGAAGTTAAATTGAAAAATAACCATAATATGGATATTTAAACACATTTTTGAAAATGGTGGCCGTTCATTTCGAAACAGGCTTCAGTTCTTTTGTGCATATTATCGCACTATATACTACTGCATCTAATTCCAATTACCAGTTTCGTCCTTCGTACTAGTAACTCATGTTGAAATAATTCTTTACTTACTCTATAAAAGAGTACCTTACGTACTGTAAATTCAATCTTCACTTCTGCCCGATCAGAAAAAATAAACTGACTCAGACATGCTATCTACTATCCATCCAAGTAATTATGTCGCAGGATCGTAAAAAGGGGGAAATCACGTGTAGTTAATTACTTAACGAGGCCCTTTTATTTAAGTTATTTTAAACAGCTGTATAATATTACGTAGACGTCCAATTCCTAACAGAAATTAACGTTCTCAGAATAGAGCTAAGACAGCCCAGCCACTAGCCTTTACAGAGGGGCGAATAGAAGCAGGTGGGGAAAGCCGGAATGCGACGTAGGCAAATGGACGACAGTACCTGTGCGAAAATGATGCAATATTGAAAGCTCACTGGAAAACACGAGCATATTTTTGGAATGTACTGTTTACTATGACCGTAAGGCTACTATGACTGTATATGCGCTTCATTAGTAGAAGGGGTGGGAGTGAAGTACATTCAAAAACTTAGGTACAATAAAAATTGAAGTAAAAATAAAATGATGTCCCTGTACCTTTAAGCAGCTTGGGTATTCTGCCTGTCTTCCTCTTTGCTGTGTATTGCGAGTTGCACCTTGTGACGTAATCTTTGCTTTTTCCCTAACGACAGGCTGAGTTGGATATATTCTTTTGCACTCATCAATACTCATAATGTCAAGCGGTGTTGACATATTTTCGTTGTGAAGATTATGCCTAGTTACAATTACTTTATAACTACATCAATATATTAATTTCTAGCTCCACAATCCACAGTGAATAAATTTCAAGTGTCCATCGCTGTCGAGTGACTTAGCACATTTTGGAACATATTAAAATCTCTAACAGCATTATTACTTAGCACAATATCAAAGCACACTTTCCATAATGTTTTAACTGCCAAAGTCTCCTTTAAGCACTTCAAGATATTTTCATTTATAAAAAAATCATATTTCCTGAAAAAATAGCTTTTTTTATTTAGTACCATTTGGAAAGTCACTCTTCATTTTGGTATTTGAATAACGGTTTAGCCGAAAAAATAATTTGTGTATGAAGTTTGAACCCCATTTATGTTAAAACTATTGCATATTGAGACGAATGACGGATATGATATCAACGCGAAGTACAAGCCAAAAAAATTTTCCTTTGTAATTTCTTAGAAAAACGCTTCATTTGTGTAATAACGTACAAAGTTAAGCCTAACTGATTAAAAACGCATTTCCAGTGGGAAGGGAATTTATATATTTATTTTTTAATTTATTTGTTTATTTATTTTTTATTTTTACTGTTTATTTATTTATTCACTATTTATTTTTCGTGTTTTATTCATTCATTTACTTATGTATTATTTATTTATTTGTGTATCACATTTACAAACCAGTAATTATTTCATACAAAAGTACTTCAGGACCAAGTTATTAAATATTCATGGTATTAACAAATTGGTTCCTAAATACTGGAATGCTAAGTGTTTCTTTTCTGTATCTAAGACATGGTGCAAAAACCAACATTTTTTCACCAGGGTTCATTTCCGCACCGTAAATTCACAGCATAGACCAGTCATGTCAATGGATGCCCATAGGCGCAAGCGCACGCTTCAGAGCTCAGGAGAGCCTGAGCGCTCTACAGCGGAAAGGAAAGAGACAGACGAAAGAGGTAGTAAATGCCGCTTGGTCGAGCTATAATCAGGGATGGCCAGCACTGATTCAATGGACAAAGGGAAGAGAACTTATTAAAACTGTATCAGTGTTAATTTTCAGATTTGTCTGAGAAGTATAAGTGCATTATAAGAATGTACGTTTTAATTTTAATGCACATTTTTCACAAGTTTGTTTTTTTTAATTCAAAAGGAATATTTTCTCAATTTTTTTTTATAGAAAAGTGAAATTTTCAGATATAGGCCTATTTATTTAGTAGCCTTCTAGGTACTGAAACAATTTTTTCGTAAATCTAATATATCGTAAATACATATTGCCGAAGATAGTGTATTACAAATTTTGAAAATATTCGCATGGAAAATGTTTGTAAGGAAATGAATTAACAAAGCAACTACTGTAACATCATAAGCAAAATATATGTACCTTTGTGTTGTAGAAATGTAAGCTCCATAGCTTCAGCAGGTTTAGAGAAAATAATTTAATATTCTGATGATAGGAAGTTGCTCACCAATATCACCTTAAAAACATAATGCGATAAGAGTTTTGTTATGGAATATTAGTTACACTTGAAATATATACAGTACCTAGGTAATTTTGCTTTCTACTATAATATTGTTTTGATTAGTTCATTGATTACTTTTACAATGCTAGAGATATCATCAATATCAGTTCCAACTCAACATGTCATACTCAATCTCTCTCTTTTTTTTTTTTTTTTAGATATCACTTTCTTTATGAATGATGTGTTTCATCCACTTAGTATAGTATAGTTGTACTACTACGGAATTTATGTGAGTATTCCTTCTTAACTCTCTATTATGTTATTAAGATTTAAAACACAACTGCAAAATTAAGAAATTGGTGGTTGGTACTTTTGTTTTACAGACAATATAATTATATAATATCAATCAGAAAGAAGCCATATAAAAATAACGACATAAAATTTCACGTTCCGTTTAAAGTTTGTGCACCACTGTTTTCTTAATCCAACAGGCTGCTTATTCCTTCTTCCATACCTAGCGCTTGATGCCCGCGCACGACATCAAGGTCAGGAAAATACGCTTTCTTTGACATCACTGGCATAGATCGACACATATTCAATTACATTAAAACGAAGCCAGCTCTTAAAAAAATATCGCTCTTAGCTGGCTTTGAGCTCTGAACCTGGGATCCAGTGGGAAGTACGGTAACCTCTAGACCAACAAAGTCGACTTGTTCATAATTTTATAAATGTACATTTTTATTTAATTGTTCTATTATTTTTTAGTGCGCAGTTCACTACGTCACCTTCTTGTAGGGGCGATTTTCAGCGAAAGTGAAATGTAGCCCCCTGTCCTCTGTACGCTTCAACGACGTGGAATGGACCCTTTCGGCCAGAAAATTAAAGCCACTATATTGGCAACAGTGCAGCAAACACGTCTAAAAACCGAGTAAACCCCCCACGTCGTATTTGAATTAAAATATTTACAGTGCAGGAAGGCCGATGAGAGGATTCTGATTAAATTTCGTTCATTTATTGAAGCAACAGCCGGAAACTGCTCGTATGGCCAGATGAACGGCCGTGTGGTTTCCAGGAATTACCCGGTGTGTGAGATATACGTGCAATAACTTCACTGCATGTA
Organism: Periplaneta americana; assembly: GCF_040183065.1. NCBI lineage: Eukaryota > Metazoa > Arthropoda > Insecta > Blattodea > Blattidae > Periplaneta > Periplaneta americana. The sequence continues at coordinate 42,700,935 of NC_091118.1, read as the reverse complement.
TTAAGAATCCGCGCACTAGTCTTACGTACACTCCATTTCAACAAAACTGGGCACTCGAGACTGAAGAAAAGCTGTTATTATGGCACTGTATGGGAAAGGTAGTCCAGTTTGCTTGTATTTATTTATTTACTTGTTCCTTTCTTTATTTTATTTTATTTACTTGTTTATTTATTTATATATTCATTTATTGACTTCTATATCGATTTATTGACACTTATTTATCGATTTATTTATTTATTTATTTGTTCATTGACTTATTTAATCATCGATTTATTTATTCATTTCCTTTTGAGAAGTTTAACTCCATATATAGATGGAATTATTGGGGATCATCAGTGTGGTTTTAGGCGTAATAGATTGACTATTGATCAGATTTTTTGTATTCGACAGATATTGGAGAAAACATGGGAGTATAAGGGTACAGTGCATCAGTTATTCATAGATTTCAAAAAAGGCGTATGACTCGGTTAAGAGAGAAGTTATATATGATATTTTTATTGAATTTGGTATTCCCAAGAAACTAGTTCGATTAATTAAAATGTGTCTCAGTGAAACGTACAGCAGAGTCCGTATAGGTCAGTTTCTGTCGGATGCTTTTCCAATTCACTGCGGGCTAAAGCAAGGAGATGCACTATCACCTTTACTTTTTAACTTTGCTCTAGAATATGCCATTAGAAAAGTCTATAATAAGAGGGAGGGTTTGGAATTGAACGGGTTACATCAGCTGCTTGTTTATACGGATGACATTAATATGTTATGAGAAAATTCACACTAGTCCTACGTACACTCCATTTCCCCAAAACTGAGCACTCGAGACTGAAGAAAAGGTGTTATTATGGCACTGTATGGGAACGATAGTCCATTTCGATTTTATTTATTTATTTATTTGTTTATTTATTTATTTATTTACTTTTTTATTTATTTATTTACTTGTTTATTTATTTATATATTCATTTATTGACTTATTTGTTTATTGACTTATTTGATCATCGATTTATTTATTCATTTTCTTTTGACAAGATTAACTCCATATATAGATGAAATTATTGGGGATCATCAGTGTGGTTTTAGGCGTAATTATCATTAATGTGGTCGTTTTATTGTTATAGTCTTACTTACTTACTTATTTACTTATGACTTTTAAGGAACCCGGAGGTTATTGCCGCCCTCACATAAGTCCGCCATCGGTCCCTATCCTGAGCAAGATTAATCCAGTCCCTATCATCATATCCCACCTCCCTCAAATCCATTTTAATATTATCCTTCCTTTTAAGTCTCGGGCTCCCCAAAGGTCTTATTCCCTCCGGCCTCCCAACTAACACTCTATATGCACTTCTGGATTCCCCCGTACGTGCTACATATCCTGCCCATCTCAAACGTATGGATTTAATGTTCCTAATTATGTCAGGTGAAGAATACAATGCGTGCAGTTCTGCGTTGTGTAACTTTCTCTATTCTCCTGTAACTTCATTCCTCTCAGCCCCAAATATTTTCCTAAGAACCTTATTCTCAAACACAGTTAATCTCTGTTCCTCTCTCAAAGTGAGAGTCCAAGTTTCGCAACCATATAGAACAACCGGTAATATACTTAACTGTTTTAAAAATATAAAATTTTCAAATTTTTTGACAGCAGACTAGATGACAAAAGCTTCTCAAACAAATAATAACAGGCATTTCCCATATTTATTCTGTGTTCAATTTCCTCCCGAGTATCATTTATATTTGTTACTCTTGCTCCAAGATATTCCAATTTTTCCACCTCTTCGAAGAACAAATCTCCAATTTTTATATTTCCATTTCGTACAATATTCTGGTCACGAGACATAATCATATACTTTTTATTTTCGGGATTTACTTCCAAACCTATCTCTTTACCTGCTTCAAGCAGAATTTCCCTAATTGTTTGTGAACTTTCTCCTAAGATATTCACGTCATCCTCATAGACAAAGAAGCTGATGTAACCCGTTCAATTCCAAACCCTCTCTGTTATCCTGAACTTTCCTAATGGCATATTCTAGAGCGAAGTTAAAAAGTAAAGGTGATAGTGCATCTCCCTGCTTTAGCCCGCAGCGAATTGGAAAAGCATCAAATAGAAACTGGCCTATAAGGACTCTGCTGTAAGTTTCACTAAGACACATTTTAATTTATTGTTATAGTTATATTTCTTTAACCTGTTATTGCCTAAATGCTGTTGGTTGGTACGTTAATATCAACAATACATAATAATGATATACACAATTGAGTGAAAATTTAAGTCAGTAAAATAATTAAATGTGATTAGCAAAAAAGAGTGAAGTTTTCTGAAAAGCTTTTTCACACTGTTGTTTGCCTACCAAAATTTTCAGGACATCTCTATGTTTGAATATTGATCCACTTGGACGAAACATTGCCAATGTACTGAACTACGTCTGGTTCAAATATCATGTTCGTATTATATTGTTTATTTATTTATATTAACAGACATACACTGTTCCTAATAACCCTCAGGGTAAATATGTGCAAACCTCACCAATAAAACTGGTTCACATTCAATTCCTTTGTATTCGTCTCTTAACATGCCAGATTGAACTCCGCGATTTGAATAATTAATCGATTAAAATGTTATGTAAATAAACTTGTTTGATAAATGTTGTTTGTGATATTTCGAGATCAAGATATTTGATTAATATCCTGATGATATCTTCAGCCAGTCGAACCAAGAAGGCGTGACCAGGGGCACCCACTGAACAGTTGGCAATTTGTAACTATGCTATGCCGGTTAGGTTACTTGTACTGTGTACTGTTAGAGAAGAATGACGGAGAAAAAATGTATGTTAATTTTGAATTGAAAATGAAGCTGAACTATGTGTGAAGGCATCTCCGACAGTTGCTACGGAGATTTGACATTTTTATAGAAGTAACTTACACTTCAGGGGCCTATTCCACAAAGGTATGGTATTCTAATTACAAGTAAATTCTCTAGTAAGTAGTAAAAATACTAGAGTTCCTGTACCACAAAAGACTTTTCTACAGTAGTTCTTTACCACTACATACTTACAAATTACCAATGAAGTTTCATGATTGTGTTCCACAAAGTACTAGTATTTGTAACTAACTAGTGAAGTATCAAGTATTCTTTACCAATGAAAGAAGACTAATACATACTGTAATAATGCGATTTAAATATATTTATTTCATGATATTAAGATATATTTTCATAAATATGTGCTATGAAATATCTTTTCTTGTTTCTATTTCCTTCAAATGAAACAATTTCATCTCCTTCGACACCATTTCAATAATTTTGCAGTGTTTGTAATTTCGTAACAATTAAGTTTGGTGGATGAAGATTGTTATTTGTGGCATCAGCGAATAGGGATTATATAGAATGGATACTGAGCAAATTTTCCTGTTTTGTTTCTCTGTGCACCGGCATTTAGTTCCACTTTCAAGCGCTAGAGGTTAGTGTAATCGAGCAAACGCTAAGATAATGATAATTGAATATAATAGTTGAGACACAGGATCCAAACATCGCATACCGTATTGCATAATTAGTAACGCTTTGCTTCAAATAAATTCAAGTTAACAGCTTTTCCTTATTTCTCAGTGACAAACTAGTTGTAATAATATATTTTTTTATGTTTTATATATAATAAATTATATTATGTATCAAATTCGTTTAATATTTGTTTACAACATAATATAGTTATATGGTTTTACTTCTCATAGGAGCAGGGGCGAATGCTAGTCACAAATGTTAGGCTTGCTCTTTTATTCATAGGGGAAGATGGAAGGATATAATAATTCATAATTAATAAAAATAATCAGACCCACATAGCCTAAATAATTTATTTTATAATTATGAAATCATTATGAGTCATGGATCATATTCGCTTATCAGATGTAGAAGTTAGATATGATATAACAAACATGGCCAACAAAACAGTTTAGTTTTTTCGACCCTGCCAACCAATGCATATTTTTGTATTGAGCTGCACTGAACGAGCGCACATATTCTCTATAATGTCTATCTTCCTTTGAATAATCCTTAAGGAAAATGGATTTAATAATAAGGTTTCAATAACACACAATTCCGAACTCATTGCAATACTTCAAATTAATGTTTAACAATTAATAATACATGCATTCCGCTCATACAATTACATTGCACTCGCAAATCGCAGCACATTCCCGCTGCCAATACTGCTCTGTGTAACATTGGTGTAGCTCTCGGACCAGAGCTTCAAACAACACATAACAGAAGCATGTGCGACTAGGACGGACCAAGGAGGAAGGCACTTGCGCGCGCATCATATTCTCGCTATTTCTACGTCTTTCCTGTAGCTCCGAGAAACGAGCAAGCGTTGCGATACTTGCGGTATGCAACCTGCGGATGGTATTACGCCTATACAATGTTACAAAAATCAAAATAAAGTTTAATGTACGTAATCCCATTTTGAGAAATACACATTCTACGAAAATATTGGGCTTGCGCAGCAAGCATAGCATGCCCTGAGAATTCGCCCCTGCATAGGAGTTTCGTTTTTCCATTATCAGTGCTACGAAATCATTACATATTTTATTGTTATTGGGGTCAATGTCTCAACTCTCATTATAAAGGAACTCTAGAGTTTAGGCATTATAGTTAATGACAGATTTATTATTTCATTGGTCCAATTTATTTTGAGTACATAATGTACCTGGATGTAGGCCTATTAATTGTATGTGTTATATTTCCGCGTGTCGACTGCGATGTCAGTGCCAACTCCAGGGAGAAGGCAGAATCTCACTCTCAAACTGGTTTGAAGGTCATTGAAATCAATCCTGCTACATCAAAGGTACCGACGCGAAGTATCCATCTGTATAATCATCTATACGCTGGTGGCATTTGTTGGCTAATATGAGAAACTGTCAACGAACATAATGCGGGGATCGCGGAACATTGTGATAGACTAATAATAAGGAAGTAAATTTTTCATTGTTGAAGAAGTAAACTAAAATAAATAACATTGCAGGGTTACGAAATCCATAGAATATACAAATCTTTGTTGCATAACCCACCTTAAAGTACATCCGACTAAAAAGACAAACATAACCTAATTCGATGAATGAAATACGAAGATAACCAGCTACTTCATGTTATGACGTAGTATGTTTATTGATATGACGTCACTAGTAGCGATTCATTGGTAATGTACTACACACTATAATTCTTTCGTGGAACAGAGAGATACAACTCTACATTTTACATCTTTTATCAGTAATTTGTGATGCACAATACCATATCTTTGTGAAATATACTTCTGATGCACGAGAGTTGAGTGGAAAATAATGGTTTCATGTTTATTAATTATGACTGGTTGGGGATAATTTATTAATGAAAGACATAAATATCTCCTGATTCTAATTGGGTAAAGGTTGGTAATATTGTGATACTAATAATATTATGATAGTACTTTTTGAAATTTTTTTACAAATTTACTGAGTGCGAGAAGGACCTGTTTTGTGCAGAAACTTGTCCACGAACATTCCTCTAATACGTTGACGCAAAAAACCGATCTTCCTCTCGCTCAGTAAAATTGTAAAAATAATTCTCAGAAAAACTATCATAATATTATTAGTATTATAATATTACCAACCTTTACCCTATTCAATGCAGCGGTGAGCAAATGTGTCGTACATTTAGTACTTGTAGAACGCGACTTCTCAATCTTCACCCTCTAGTTCACCTCTATAGGCAGGGTTGGTTGACGTTTAGCATACGAGGTAAATAAGCTAGGTAGAATTGCTATGATCACTGTAGAACGGCTCGCTATAGACATCGAAATCCCGACCACTGATTTAATGTACAGTCTTCTTCATAAGTAATTTAGCACTCGAAAAATTGACTGATTTTTACTATTTTTGGCTGTGTTGTACATCTCTGCTAATAACAACCTTTCCCGGTCCCGTACATTCGATTTAATTACGCGTTTGTCCGCTAGAGGTCTTTACTTTTCTATGTAGAGATGAATGAAACTATGGCTATGAAATTTAAAAACTTAGAGTTAGTGTCAAAGAAACTCAAATTACGATAAATTGCAATGAACTTACACTTACACTAATTATGACTCATTGTTATCAACATGTCTGTCGCCCCGAAAAAATGCATAAATGCAAGCAACGGACCATCTTCTCATGCACTCTAGAGAGCATTTCAGGAGTAACCAACTGCACCGTATGCATATTCCTTTCCATCAATTCTGGATGGTGCGAGGTTTACCTGCAAACACACGTTCCACGACAAATTCCCATAAAAAGGAATAGGGCCTTTAGGAGAGTTAAGTCTGGAGATCGTGGTAGCCAAGCAATTGGACCTGTGCGACCGATTAACCTGTTAGGAAACATCTCGAAAATCTTGTTCGTAATGAGGAGGAGACCCATCTTTTTTGGAAAATTGTTTCTGTAGTTATGGAATAGAAATGGCGCTTTCTGGTGGACACGTGTGATAGATCGACTTCTGGCGGGCAAACGCGTAACCAAATTGAGTGTATGATGCCGGAAAAGGTTCTTACTAGCAGAAGTGTGCAACACAGTTAAAAATTAAAAAAAAAAAGTGTAAATTTTTCGAGTGGCCAGTAAGTTAAAAATACTCGATATTTTACAGTAATGATCCAACTTTCAGATTGATAGATAAACTTGAGAATTTAAATAACTTAATAATATTTTGAAGTAGTGTCTTTATTTTTAAATCCCTAATTGTCTCACATGTATAGGCCTACTGAAAGTGGTAAATTTTGTGATTTAAGGGGCAAGGTACATCTTACTGCATTAAAATTTTTGTTGATATTAAACTTTTTTTTCTCTATTACTGTATCTTGTACAATAATGAAAATTGGTATGTGTAAACCACTGTTATTTTACTATATGAAAAAAATATTTTTACGATTTAAAAAATTATTTATATATGTATATTTTTCAAAATTCGAAATGGTGTCAGTTTACTGTGCAGTGATGAAGCGTTTCCCACATAACAGAAACTTACAAACTTGTTAACTTTTTCACGTTCTCTCCCTTTTATTATATTGCTGAAACCCATGTTCACAATACCATGCTCTTTCAACTACATTCTTTAATAAATATATTTTTATTTTGTGTTAGAAGAAAATACTGATACTTAACCATTTTTTTAAATTAATTTATTTTTATCAGACAATCTATCAAAGATAGAGAAGTGAACTTGCTTCATATTGTAAATATTACATGCGTAAATACACACAAAAAATTTCATCGCAGAATGTTGGATAGTTCTTGAGTTATGTGGGAAATGATTCATCACTGCACAGTGAACTGAATTTTGAAAAAAAAAAGTAAATATTTTGTTTTAATCACAAACATATTTTTTTTCCATATAGCAGAAAGACAATGTTTTACACATACTAATTTTCATTATTGTACAAGATACAGTAATGGAGGAAAAAAATGTTGAATATTTCCAAAATTTTACTGCTGTAAGCTGTACCTAACTCCTTAAATCTGTATCATCCATGTAAGATAACTGACATTCAAAATAACTAAAACTTCAGACATGTTCAGTAGTTCTGTTACTTTATATTATTTTAATGTTATTTGATATTTTCTCTGCTACAGCATTTTGTTTTGTTTTTTTTTTTTTTTTTTTTTTGTGCTGAAGAACAGTCGATTGTTGACTGTGGTGTAGGTTTAAATTTGTGTCATATGTTGAAGTAACCTTCACGAAAAATCCACGACCAATTTCATGTCCCTTTTGTAGAGAACTAAGTGGGTGTGCTATAATGAAGAAGTTCACACTACTGTAGATGTGCAATTGGGTGCGAATTACTCAAGGCTCACGATAATTCATAATTAATTAACACATTCTGTTCGTGAAGGAGAGATTGGGCCCACCTTTGCCTGAACGAGCAGTCATAAAATCGGAATGAGTCGTTAATTTTAACAAGTTTGGCCCTGGATATGTACGGAATATCTCCTTAGTGATTTCTATCCACGCGTAGGCTTTGAAAATAGTTACAGAAACTACTAGTATTCAAGAGAGGTGGATTGTTAAATAACGGGACGGGGCATTACTGAATAAAACAGAGAAAGATGGAATTAAAAATTGTGGTAATAGAGAAATGGATAAGACAATGATACAATATGCGATATTAAAACAGAATATTAGAGAAAATAATAAGAAAATAGAATAGATTGGTAAAGAAATGGTTTGGAGAATTATATAGAATTGAAAGGTATTATTTTATTTCATATATTTTTTCTTCATATCATAGCCTGGACTTTTTAGAATCAGTGAAACCTACACTCTGAACCCATGTTGGCAAATATCATAATTTTTCTGGTAATTTTTGCTTTTCCAAAAATCGTGTTAACATTATAATTAACCATCCAGAGACCAAAAATCGCAGTTTTGAAATTTTTAGTTGTATGTCTGTCCGTCTGACTGGATGTTTTGTTACCTTTTCACGCGATAATGGCTGAACCGATTTCTATGAAAATTGGGATATAAATTAAGTTCGTTCTAACTTAAATTTTAAGCTATATGCATTCAAAATATTTTATTCAAAAGAGGGGACTAGGTGGCCTGAATTAAATAAAACGAAATATATAGCTTATTATTGATTTTTATGAAAAATGTTACACAACAAAAGTGTCTTTAAAAACGGTTTTCGACAAGTTTTATTCTGTGCAAAATTTTTATAGAACTGATATTTAATGAGATACATGAGTTTTAAAATAACGATACGTTTTATCAGCGCTCTTCAGATTAATAGCACAGTCTAGTATATTATACAGTCACGAAGCTTGAGTTGTGAGGGTACTAGGAACAATAGACTGTGCCTGTACTATTTCGCATTGTCTGTGATGAGGCGATGGTAGCGATCCTAGTGGTTAGCAACTATCTATGGATGCATATTCCCTACGTATTAAGCTTCGTGACTATATATACTAGGCTGTGCTAATAGGCTATATCTCTAATTAAATGAAAAGAAATGACTCCGTCTACTTAAGGCGACCTTGCACACAACAGAGAATATTATTTATTTAAGGTTATTTTTATATGAATATAATTGTATTCTATGATGGGAATATATAAATGTGTAAATATTTATCAGGAACAGATGCATTACAGGACCCACCCAAATATAAAAATATGCAAAAAAAAAAAGGTGAACGGAAGTAGCGTTTCGATCAATTAAATTATCGATATATATATATATATATATATATATATATATATATATATCGTTTTATTATGTTGCCAACCAACCAATATTGTTGAAAATTAGTTTGATCATAATCATAGCGGCAATTTCGAATGCTACAGTTAAATAATATCAAAAAGAAGTAGATTGAATTCTTCCTGTTGGCTTAAAATGTAAGCCTAGAAATGGAAATTATGGAATTATAAATAAACCTTTTTACATACTTTAAATAAACTTTATTTGGTCCATATAAAATACTCTAATTTTATCCACTTCAGTTTCTTTTTTGTCCACAGAACATAATAATGTTTTTAAGAGTTTTGTTGTAAATATGAGAATTTTCACTGGACCAAAATTACAGCACATATGGTGTAAAAATTAATATTTTACCTTTGAGCTCACTGGAGCTGAGTTATTTTAGAAAATGTCACGAAATAGCGTTCCTGTGCTCATAATTTACACATATTCGTTTCCTGTGTTACTTAAAATAATATTTATATACCACATTCATTTTCATTTTTTATTTACATAAAGAATGATGCACAACCGAACGAGATGGCTCAGACGGTAGCGTTTGAGACTCGCATTCGAGAGGTAACGGGTTCAAACTCTGTGGCCGACCAATCTTACTAGGGTTCCTCTTGGTTTCCCTTACTCATAAAGGCAAATGCCAGATTGGAAATTTATATGTCATCATAATTCATCAACATCTCAATTACCAATACGATAAACATTAATCAAAATCTATAAAATCAGTTACAAGAATACAAGCCATCTACAACACACTATAGAAACAGGAACTCAACAAGAGTAAAAACGGCCCATTGGTATACCCACACTTCTAAACACGCGACATGACCACAGATGTTAAGGCGTTAATAAAATAAACTTAACAAAGAAAAAAAGAGATGCACAGTGACGCCAACATAAAAAATTATCTTCGTACACATTCCACTCTATATTGACATTAATTTGGAGTGATTTATTAAAGGATGCATTCAACACTAATCTAGAAAAATGTTAAACGAGTTATCCTTGCACCAAAAACGTATGTTCCATGAACCAAATTTTCCTATTTTAATTATTTGCATATGATAATTAAAAATATGTTAAAGGAATTATCCTTGCATAAAATGAATGCTCAGTAGACCAAAATGACTCTATTTTCATTATTTAAATACAATTTCAATTAAGTAACATATTCAACGATTTATCCTTCTATGAAATACGGATGTTCCCTAGCCAAATGTCCTATTTTAATTATGTAATTACTTTATATTTATTTCTAACAAGTGCAGCAAAGCACACGGATGTGGCTAGTTATCAATGTACAGGGCGACCCATATTAATATCCGACGTTTCATCTATTTATTATATATAAATTACATTACATGAGAGGCTTAAATTAGAATGAAACAGTAGTAGCCTACAATCATTACGATTACTTAAAATTCAATGTAAGCACCAGCATTTGCTGCACATTTTTCTAGATGTGGCTGAATGTTCTGTACTGTCCTCACAATATATCATTTACTGTGCTCCAACCACGAGAAAGTCTTTGCGGAATGAAACGGAGCGGGGTAATGCTGTGAATGAATGTTGATGTCATAAGATCACACACGTGGGTACTCGTATCTCTATTGGCTCGCTCTCTCAGCACAAACAATAACATTGTTACACACATATTTATACTACCCTAGTTACAAAATTAGATCACTGTTAATCTCCTGGTCTTTTAATCCCTCCATACGGGAAATAACATATGCAGGAGAGAGCATGGTTTTTAAACTGACGTTATAGCGATAATATTATCTATCTACTTCGCTCCAATAGATAACGCAATGGTAAGCACATTCCTTTCACGGTTGATCTCCTGGTTGGAGAACAGTAGTACCCAATCACATTCCTCTCAAATCACCGCTTCTAAAGTAATCACATCCCGAGGTTTTCTGGCGTACCAGAATTAGGGACTGCCACACCTCCATTCGAGCAGCAATTCGGTACGATCATACACCGACAGTCTTATCTCCATGGCTACTCAAGATTTATTTGTTTACACAAAGCATTTTCCATTAAATTTCCTGATTAAATGCACATGTTTCGGACTGCACTGATAATAAAATCAAATTAAAATTACGCAGTACATTTTAGTGGTGGAATGGGTAACTTAACCTGAATGCTGACGTTGCTACAGTGCAATAAAAAGTTGGTTATAAATATGGGTCACTCTGTATATTAAACAATCTCTATGCACTATTTGAAAGTGTTATTAGATATGGATTACTTTTATATGGAAATAGTTCTGACCTTCCAAACATTCTATTACTGCAGAAAAAGGCAGTTCGTATTATAACAATGTCACCACCCAGACTATCATGTAGATCTCTTTTCAAAAATGAAAAGATTATGACAGTCTATAATCTATATATTTTTTAACTTTTAATGTATGCAAACAAGAATATTACTAATTATACAAGTATAGTAGATATGCATCGCTACGAAACAAGAAATAATGATCAATTAAATGTACCACATTTCAGGTTGCAAAAAACACAATCAAGCTATGTAATTACTGCAATAAAAGTATATAATAAGATACCTACAAATATAAAGGCACTTAATGAAACACAATTTAAATTTCAGATTAAGAGATGGCTACAAAATAATCCCTTTTATAATATGACTGAATTTTTTGAAAATGATGTAGTATTTTAGTTAAATTTTATGATTTTTTACTCTTTTAATATTTTAAATATTGACACATTGTTTTTTTTATATTATCACATTGACGAGGCCTCTTGTATTCTTGTACCTTCAGGCAAATATGAATATGAATATGAATATGAATATGAATAGCTCATACAGCAGAAGCTAAAACAAAATCTAAATAATATAAACGAGATGAATGATAGAAAAGTTTTAATTAAGGATTATGAAATAAACAAGAATAATTTAAAAGGTACAATTATTGAACGTACAATTTTGACAAAGAAAGAAAGAAATACTAGAGAAATTATAAAAACAAATGCTATGGAGATAATAAAAATTGGAGGATAAGCAGCCATGACTGGTTGAAACACGTCGCTCCGTAACGTTTGATTGGTCAAAAGTAGTATGACGTAGTAAAAGAGTAATAATGAATATAAGTTAATATTGTGATCTATTAAATATTGTTTGTAAATTTTTCTCTTAGTTACTGTACCTTGTTTTTAAAACGTTAATCTCGTAATGGTAATATTTCTGTAATTCCATTTTTGTGCAACTTCTGTAACTAAGCCTCACTTATATCAAGGTAAAAGCTGTTGGCTGAATAGATTGTTTCATACGTTTGGAAATAAAAAAAACTAGCTCACCTTTGTATTAATTTAATATATCATAAAGCACCAGGTGTGACGTCATGCGAGAATTGTTGCACTCAAGGTTGAGTTTGTAAGGCTATAATTAATGGCACAATAAAGCAAGAGAGTGCGAGTTTACAGCAAGCTGAGTCTCAATTAAACGGCCGTTTAATTTTTAACAACCTCGTTAGAGAATTGACTCTGGTTATACGTATATAAGACCAGAAAATAAATGACTAGATTTATAACAAGCCTGGAATCATGTCCAATTATCGATATAGTAAATCGATAGTAGCTTGGCGATAAAACTCGAAACGCAATTAAAATGAAAAGTAGAATGAAATTAAATGGCTTAGCCGATTACACTGTTTGGGAATAAAGCTGTGTGATAAATCTGCAGGACCTTGTTAATATGAAACACGCCAGCTTTCTATCTTTAATTTCCTGTTATTAAATAATCTCTGATCATGTAGATTAGAGCAGCGTGTTTTTATAGGAGGTTCTTAGAACGCAGTCCGTAGTCAGGTTCTAGTCTTCCGGCACTCTATCTACATTTATTAATACAATTTCTGATACTTAATTTACTGTACATTTTATATTGGCTGCAATTTTAAATTGAATTTTGTGTGGTTGAAGATGTGCGCGTTGGTTGATCAACATTCGTATTCTCCAGTAGACCGAGAATTTAAATTTGTTATGTTATGTTATGTTATGTTATGTTATGTTATGTTATGTTATGTTATGTTATGTTATGTTATGTTATGTTATGTTATGTTATGTTATGTTATACAGGGTGGAAGTAAAATAGTCTTGTTGATTTTCATGTTGTATGTAACAAAAATCTATAATATCATGATGGTGGAAAGTTCATACTTTCTTTCTTCCTTAAAAAAAAAAGTTTTTTTTTTTTTCCAAATGTTTAACACACTCTTATTCGGTAACTATTGCGAGTAGGATCGTGATTTTTGTCCATATCGATAGGAAATCTAATAGAGAATAATTTATCGACGTAGAACGCATTCTACAAGGTCGGCTAGTCAAACGAAAAGATTTCAAAGCGCAGAAAAAGAATGAAAAGTTACTATTATATCAATTTAATGAGTAGAAATGACAAGTACATGAATAACTATTAGGTATGCAACAAGAAAAATAAATATTTCTTAAAAATTACGTCAATTGAAACGCACACATTCTTCGAGTCTGGCCACGAACTGTTGCATAACCCCTCTCAGCATATTGACAGGTATCGCAGCGACCTCTTCTCGTATACGTTGTTTAAGGGCTGGAATTGTTCTGGATGGATTGCCTCCAAACACCTTAGTTTTGAGGTATCCCCATAGGAAGAAATCACATACCGTTAAATCAGGTGACCTGGGCGGCCAAGCGATATCCCCGTTCCGAGAAATGAGCGGCCTGGGAACAAAGCATTCACAGCATCCATCGAAATTCTTGCTGTATGCATTGTTGCTCTGTCCTGTTGAAACAGTGTGTTTTCATTCACTGCAAAATGGACGAGTTGTGGGCTAGTGTAAAAAAGTTCTGTATCATTTCAACATATCGCACAGAATTAATAGTCACTGCATTTCCGGCCTCATTCTCAAAAAAGAATGGGCCGATTATTCCAGTTGATGAAACCGCGCACCATGCCGTTACCTTTTGGGCATGGAGAGATTTCTCATGACCATTGAAATCAATTAATTGCAGTTTGCAGTAACGATGAGCACCATTTAACAAAACATGGTAGAGACCACAGTCTAGTACATACAGTCACGAAGCTCAATACGTAGTAAATATGCATCCATAGATAGTTGCTAACCACTAGGATCGCTACTATCGCCTCATCACAGACAATGTAAAGTACAGGGACATCATTTTATTTTTACTAACATTTTTAATACAAACCGGGCTATACCTTTGGATCAACGCCGTTTGCTACCCCCTTCCACGACTGGAGATCGATGATACTGGCGTAAAATACAAACAAATCACTTTACTAGGTACAGGAGGGAAGGAAAGCAGTTCATCCATTTACGTAAACTAGGAAATATTGCGGTTTTGAGTTTGATAATTTTCATCAAAATACAGTACAGTATTAACAATGATTGTTTTTACTCACGAACTGGGCTGTCCATGTGGACGTATTCATTATGCAGTGTATGTTATACTGTCTACAGCACATTAGCTTACAATATAGAGAATGAAGTTACATTGAAAAATAATCATAATGTGGATATTTAAATACATTTTTGAAAATGGTGGCCGTTCATTTCGATACAGGCTTCAGTTCTAATGTGCATATTATCGCACTATAAACTGTTGTACCTAATCCCAATTACCAGTTTCGTCCTTCGTACTAGTAACTCATGTTGAAATAGTTTTGTACCTACTCTATAAAAAAATACCTTACGTACTGTAAATTCAATCTTCACTTCTGTCCGATCCGAAAAGATAAAATTACTACCTACTGTCCGTCCAAGTGGTTATGTCATAGAATCGTAGAAAGGGAGGAAATCACGTGCCAGTTAATTACTTAACGAGACCCTTTTATTTAAGTTATTTTAAACAGTTGTATAATATTACGTAGACGTCCAATTCCTAACAGAAATTAATGTTCTCAGAAAAGAGCTAAGACAGCCCAGCCACTAGCTGGCGAATAAAAGCTGGTGGAGGAAACCGGGATACGACGTAGGCAAATGGACGACAGTACCTGTGCGAAAATGATTCAATATTCAAAGCTCTCTCGTCACTGGAAAACGCCAACATATTTTTGGAACGTACTGTTTACTATGACCGTAAGGCTACTATGACTGTATATGCTGTCTTGGATCTGTGTGGAGGACGGTTGAACTTTATTAGTAGAAGGGGTAGGAGTGAAGTACATTAAAAAACTCAGGTACAATAAAAATTGAAGTAAAAATAAAATGATGTCCCTGTAGTACCTGCACAGTCTATTGCACCCTCATAACTCAAGTTTCGTGACTATATACCAGACTGTGGTAGAGACAAACAACTTGGTTACTAGGGAACGCGGAGATAGTGACGTCACCGCCTAAGGAATCATAAATTGTAAAGTAAGTACGTAGAGAAGAGACGGCTATATTCATTCTCACCCTCTCCATATGAACAGTATATTGCCATCAAATCTTTCCGTTTGATTGGCCCACCTTGTATTACACGCTATGTAATTAATATTGTTGTACATAGTAATTTATTTTATGTAGTACGGTAATACATCGGGACGTTGAGAACCATTTTGTCATACATTTTGTATTGATTAAAAATGAACGCAATTAGAGGATATGATGATTAAGTTTTATAACCTTACTCAACTGTAAAATGAAATATGAGAAAAAGGGAGTTAAATTTAGTACTATTGTTCCGTTAATCATTATTTATTTGAGGGACGATAACCTCTACCCTTTGGCGTCAAAATTTATTTTCAGTCATATTTAGCTACATATTTAACAAATGAAAGACCACAACAGTTTAAACTGTCAGTTGTTAAACAAAAGAGAGTGCAGATGAAAATGAAATTGCGAGAGATAAAATATGGGCTCTGTGTCGACACCACGCACGCCCAGATATGAGCTGTCCAGAACTCGGCAAATGTCAAGTACACCATGAAGTCATCTGACCGCAAGGGTCGGGGGTTGAGTAGTGAGGGTGGTCTGATGAAGAGGCGGGTATTTCGGAATCGGCTGGATTCACGCCATTTTCCTTGCGGTCCCCCCCCCCACCCGCCCATGTAACATGTGTGCCTGGCTTTTGCGTGTGGGGGGTGACAAGTCACAAATGTATCCCCGCAATACAAGCGACCTTACAGGGCTGTGACAAGAGAGGGGCGTAACGCGTGTAATTGCAGATCTTTCTGTGATGGGGTTGAAATTTGTGGTTGACAGACCCGTTGGGCGCAGACTAAGGTAAACCGTAACTGAAAACTGTAGCAAATCGATACACAGCGTGTTCATTAACTGAAATATAATTAAAAAATCAGAGTTTTTTAAAATGTGGATGTTACATAATATTATTTCTTGCGTAACAGATACTGGGTGTTCATTTCAAAGTTTGTCATGACGTCACCGATCATGAGTAAGCGATTTGAAGCTAGTTTCATCTTTGGTGTCAGAGAAGTTGCCTATTAATTAAGCCGTTCAATCTGAACTTGAGAACGTGTACGGTATAACTTGAACGTCGTAGCAACAGATGGCGGTCTGTACGGTCTGTGTGCTACCATAACCTCTTTCGAACTGTGTTTTGCGCGGGCAAATCGTAAGCAGGGTATTTGTTATCATCGGTTGCGTACGGCAACATTCCACAAATCAAATGCTCCGTGTCCACGTTGACCGTCGAAGTTAATGTCAACAAATACGTAAGTAATCGTCTTAACTCTCTCCCCATATCCCGACAGTAAGAAAAAACTCACCCCAGTACGTGTTTCCAAACAGTTCACATTCCTACCACTACAGGCGTTACCGTACGTATCGGTAAGTACTCTTCTGAATCAACACCATACTTGCTAGGCAACTTCTCTGGCAGATAAGTAATGCACCTATGCGGAAGTGTAGGAAGATTGAATTTTCTAGGCTCATCGACTAGCCACGTGACGGCATACAGCGAGCCATGACACACTTTGAACTGAACACAGTATAAAACCACAAATTTTATTCAATATATTAGAAAAGTTTGCATTTTCATTCGACAGCAAATAAGTATGTATCTTGCCCGAAATCTCCAGTGATTGGCAACCTGAGCGTAGTGATGTTTAATACGAATATGTAACTAAAAAAAAAAAACGAAAAAAAAATCAATATTACCTGAAGGACGGAAAAAAGTATTTGATTCTGTGCATATACATGCAAAATCTGGGAAACAAGCCGGTATGGCATACCATTAATATAAGACTGATAAAATGTGAACGCCAACCATTATACAGGGTGAACCGTACGTAATGTCAGTAATTTTTAAATAATAATAATAATAATAGTAATAACAATAATAATAATTTATCCAAAAAATTAAATTAAAATTAAAATAGTACATTACGCAACGAGCCTATAATGGTAGTAATTAAGACGCGAGCATGTTTGTTTATGAAACGAGCGCAAGCTCGTTTCATAATTTTCATATGAGCGTCTTAATTACCATTATAGGCAAGTTTCATACGACTTTTTATGCTCGACCATATTTCTAACTTGAAATTATTCATAAGTATTCATGTTATGGTTATGTAAGTGAAGAGCGGAAGTAACCTTCTCAATTGTGAAATGTGCGCAGACGCGAAAGTATTGATTTTTTTCAGAGGGACGAATGTCATTGACCTTGATATAATCTAGATAATAACATGAACATTAATATTGATATGACCTGGAAATTGATTTAGAATTGAAAAACGAGATGACAAATTGAATTTATTTGAATATTATTAGAATTAACGCAAATTATTATAGTAACAGAACATAACCTTCTGCGACAGTATTGGATTTCCAGCCTCCGTGACGTATCGCTAATTGTCTTTCGATTGCATATCCGAGAATAATCGATACTTGAGGTTTTATAATGGTACAATGGTGATTTCTCATTGGCTGAACAACTGAAGTATAATGAATAGGTGTACTTTAATGAGGTGCATTAAAGGGCTACTATAAGGTGTATAATTACTACATTTCGGCATGGTCGAGCATAAAGATATATTAAGAAACTATTATATACAGAAAACAGAAATACAAATTAGAGAATTTGCCCCCGTATGAGCAATCGCTCGTGATCGAGAGTAAACTGACCTGTAGAAAAGCAGAAAGAAGACAAAATAAAAAAAATTAATATAAGCAATAAAATAGCACAGATTACAGAAACAAGAGCCTATATGATAAAGAACAATCACAATTGAAAATGTTTATAACCAATATTCACAAGTACAATAATATAAGGCTAATATTTACCAATTAATTATCTGACTTTATGTTAAGTTCCCTTAATAATGGCTTTAATTTTCAGTTCAAATTGAATCATACTTATGTTAGCTAAAACAGGGCACTGAGAAATTAATTTGTTGTAAAGTTTTAAGCCATAGTTGAAGCCATGTTTCATACCAGCAGCCGCTGAACTTTTGGATTCTGTGAAATGAAATAATATGTTTCTTCTCGTATTATAATTATGCCAATATGTTTTGAAATTTTTCTTGCTTTTGTGTTCTTTCATGAGGTTATTCTGTAGATATTTCAAACAAAAAAGTTTAATACATGATATAATATAATATTGTTTTATTTGATGTTCAGTCTAATTGATATATCACAATTTTAAAAAATTAATGACACTTACAAATGTAAATGATCATTGTGTATTATGAAACTTAAGCAAACGTTTTCGCCCTGCGGGCATCATCAGGCAATTTTTTTATACAATATCTTGTACATTTTATGTCTTGTTGTGGAATCTGTACAAACTAATTAAAACACAACCTATAATATAATGTTGAACCAACTATTTGAGATATAATTGTGATGATTAACGATCTAAAATATAAAACACAGGTATAAAATTTAATATATAAATAAAATTGTAGCTGACCTGTCTGTCTTATATTTAAATTATGACATATGAAATTGCAAACATGATAAAACTATTTGGTTCCTCTTTAAACTTCAAAATAGCTTCCATTAGTTGAATATTTGTTGCGAGTCTTGGTCCCTAGTACAGCACTCGTTTTTCAGTGAAGTATTATTTTAAGAACGCGTGTGCAGTACTGGGTTGTCATGACGACAATTTCACTGAATCAATTTATGGCCGACCTAATTGAGATGCGTCCTGTTGACTAATGAAGATTCGCCATATATTACCTGAAATTTGCCTTACGGTTGGAGAAAACCTCGGAAAAAAACCAACCAGGTAATCGGCCCAAGCGGGAATTGAACCCGCGCCCGAGAGCAACTCAGGATCGGTGGACAAGCGCTTTAGCCGACTGGGCTACGCCGGTGGCTGTTGTGAATAATTAATTGATAGCATAAATAGTGAGGAACTTGAGAAGCACCCTGTAGCAGTTAATTATTCAGTGGTGTGAGTCTCTGGGGTACCTACATCTCGTACACGCTCGCTTGTGTTGACCAAGTCTAAGCCATGAATATTAACGTATTAGTCATTTCGCACGCTTGTCAGTTAAGGATAAAATTGCTTCTGCTGACACAACATCCCTTAGCCAAAATGAGGTGGTCAAGTGGTTATCCCATTTTCCACTACAACGGAGGTTCGTGTTTTCAAGTCCTGCTGAGGGAGGTTGACTTTTAAGAATAGCAGAACTTATTAGCAGGGCTAGAATAGTTACTTAGTAACAACTTCCTTCTATTTTATTAAAAAACTAGCCGTACCCGTGCGCTCCGCTGCACCCGTTAGAAATAAATATAAAGTAATTACATAATTAAAATAGGAAATTTGATCCAGGGAACATTCGTGTTTGATAGAAGGATAAATCGTGTAATATGTTGCTTAATTTAAATTGTATTTAAAATATTAAAATGCGATCATTTTGATTCAGAGACCATTCATTTGGTGCAATGACAATTCCTTTAACAGGTTTCTTAATTGTTATTACCAATTATTTTTGGAAAAGCGAAAATTAACAGAAAAATTTTGGCTAAAGATTTATTATTATGTTTATATTATATTAAATTATATATTATATTATATTATATTAAGAAAAAGTGTGTTGATAACGGATGTACTCGAATTAGAAAGTTTTTAATTTGTTGTGGGAGCTCTTGAATCTCAGGAGGAACAACTTTTACAACAGCGCAACATAATCTGCTTGGCTCATTACCCAATTTTTTTGTATTGCATTTATTGCATATGTATTTTATGTATTTTAACACGATTCAATTGAGCATAGTTAAAATTTGAATTATAAAATAATGGATTGCTAAGCTAACGTACTATTACTGCATACTAAATACACTCTCATTGTTCGTTAATTCTCTGAGATAAAAATGAATATGTTCATAAACATTATTATAAGAAATACAGGAAATGAATATACAGAATAACCTATCAAGTTTTCTGTGCATAAGAAGCTATTTTAATCTTACCTGTCCTCAATTCACTTACAAGTTACTGTAATAACATTATAGCATTAATATCCATCCAGAGAAACTACACTTTCCAATGATGAAATAATAATTAATTATACAAATCGGTTAATTTATCTTCCGATATTACTTCATACAAACACAGAAACAGTGTCTGTAGGCTATGTTTCATAGCTTTCGATTGTTGTGTCCAAGGCCCCTTATAGACGAAGTCATTTGTTTTTTATTTCAATACACCGCCTTAGATGGCAGTTATTTTAATTTTAAAACTCATTTATCTCATTAAATATCAGTCCTATCAAACTTTTTCAGAGAATAAAACTTATCAGAAATCATTTTTAAAGAAACGTTTGTTATGTAACATATTTCACAAAAATCAATAATAAGCGAGATATTTCAATTTATTTAATTCAGGCCCCCTTATAACCCCCCTTTTAAATAAAGTATTTTGAATGCCATATAGGCTATAATCTAAGTTACAACGAACTTAATTTATATTCCAATTTTCATCGAAATCGGTTCAGCCATTATCGCGTGAAAAGGTAACAAACATCCAGACAGACAGACAGACAGATATACAAACAAAAATTTCAAAAAAGCGATATTCGGTTTCAGGGTGGTTAATTATATATGTTAGGACCAATTATTTTTGGAAAATCGAAAATTACCAGAAAAATTTCGGCTGCAGATTTATTATTAGTATAGATATGCAGATCGTAATGTTATATGCACTCAACAATTTTTCCCCATGCAGAAAATGTAATTTTTATAGTGCATGTTTTAAAATATCATGGATTTGTTTCATGATTGAATAATATTTAAAGAAAACGTAATAGTACATACTCTCATTTTGCGATTTTTACAGGAAAGTTTAAAATTATTATTTATTAAATTATATTAGTAATAATATTTAAACGAAATTTTAATACTGTGTTTAAGTTAAGGTAGATAGCAACAGGGGAAAGTGTTGTAGTGTTCAGTTGCACACATTGCGAGTTTCACAGAAAAATATTTTTAAAATATTAATTCATTCACTCAATCATTTCATTTAGTGTTCTGCCAAAGGGCAGATCTTTCTCTGCAAACCCAGCTTTCTCTAGTCTTTCCTATTTTCTGACTTCCTCTTCGTTTCCTCATATGATCCATATATCTTAATGTCGTTTATGATCTTATATCTTCTTCTACCCCGAACTCTTCTCTCGTTCACCATTCCTTTTAGTGCATCCTTCAGTAGGCAGTTTCTTCTCAGACAGTGACCCTACCAATTCTTTTTCTCTTCCTGCTCAGTTTCAGTATCATTCTTTCTTCACCTATTCTTTCCAACACAGCTTCATTTCTTATTCTGTCTGTCAACTTCACACGTTCCATTCCTCTCCACATTTCAAATGCTTCTTTTCGCTTCTCTTCACTTCGTCGTAATGTCCATGTTTCTGCCCCATACAATGCCACACTCCATACAAAGCACTTCACTAGTCTCTTACTTCTTTTTCCAGAGGTCCGCAGAAAATGCTCTTTTTCTATTAAAAGCTTCCTTGGCCATTGCTATACTCCTTTTGACTTCCTGGCAGCAGCTCATGTTACTGCTTATAGTACACGACTAGTATTTAAAACTGTCCACTTGCTCTACTGCCTCATTTAGAATTCGCGTTCATTTTCTGTATTTTTCTTCCTATGGCCATGGTCTTCGTCTTATTTGCATTTACCTTCATCCCATACTGCTCACAGCTGTCATTTAAATCCAGTTTCAGTAGCATATCCTTTAGTATCGTTTCCTCTTCTACTAACAACGCCATATCAGCAGCAAATCTTATACACTTTATTCTTCTTCTCCTACTGTCACTACTCCCATGTTCTGACAACAGTTCTTCACTAAATCCTCCAGGTAGATGTTGAACAGGGTAGGTGATAAAGGACATATTCTTGTCGTACTCCTCTCCCAATTTCACTTCCTTCTGACATTTCTTCTCCTATCATGACTTTGACTCATTGTTTCATATAAAAATTACTGAACATTCTTCTCTCTTTCCAATTCACACATTTTTTTTAGTATCCCCATCAGTTTATTCCAATCCACTCTGTCAAAAGCCTTTTCTAGCTTCACAAATACTACATACACTAAATATTATTTATTGTTTTATTAGTTATTACTTATTAATTTATTTCTATTTAATAAATGATAATTAAACATGATTTTATTTCATTATTAGTACTATGTTTCAGTTGGGTAGTACATATATAGTTTATTACTGTTATAAGCATTTGAAAAATGCTGTAGATAAAGACCCTACACACACACACACACAGATATATATATATATATATAATAAAACAAGCAATACATACAAAATATTAAAATAAATATCCAGAGGTATTTGCAGAAACTCATTGATACTATAGGAAGAAGTTCTTCTAGGCCCGTTATATAAAACACATTTGAATCTTTTGAGTGTAGCTGAATTAGATTCACATGGTAGGCTAATCTGTAGAACATAGTAATGCTAAAAGTATGTAACCCATACTCTTGTTTGGGTCAATCTTAATATGGTTGAGAGATTAGTTCAAGATAAATAAATAATAATTTTAGTATGTAACGTTCTCCATACGCAGGGGGTCATTTTGGCGGAAAAGTTTTACTCTAGGTCAATTTCTAAAGAAGTTAGTTCGGTTAAAAATTGTATTTATTTTTTTTTCCAAAAAAATTTCTTTGTTCCCTCAAATTCGATTTTTAAATTGCAATTATATAAACTGCTTGGGTTGCTCCTAAGAATCACGTCACTAATGTTTGAAAGACGTTAAGGAAGAAATGCGGATTTTTATCCTAAGAGTCGATGTGGGCTATACCTTAGGCCTAACGCTTGTTTTTCGTAATTATAGTTTTTCCTCATAAAACGAACCATTTCTCAGAATATATTTATTCTAAAAAGCTAACAATTTTCAGGAATTGTTTATCTGGATGTTTTATATGTACTGAAACAATATTATTTTCTTAAATTCCTTAAATTTTGGAAATGCTATGTAATATATTGAAAATCGTTGAAAAAAAATACGCGACCGGGAGAAAAATTATTTCTCAGTAAGAAAATAAATTAAAGAAAAACTATTGCTTCAGCGAAAAGTCAAGTTATGTGTTCATGAGCTGTAAAAAATCAGCCTTCTAACTTCAATAGTTTTAGAGAAAAAGTTCTTCATGCAAGACATAATTTAACATTGTCCCCTTAAGGAACAGCAGAACCATATGTGTCAACTGACAAATCAAACCAAAGAACTCTTTCATAAAGAGCTAATCCCCACAACCTTGCTCTCATGCTCTGTCCACGTGGATAGGGAGTGACAGTCATTATACTTGTGGGTTTGATCCCCATTTAAATTAGATTTTATGCTGAGTGAGTATTCTCTTAGTTATTTGACCTCTTGCCCCGACATTAATTCAATTCTCCTCCTATCAAGATACACAATGAAAGCCAACTCAGATCCCTTTAAGAATATTGTACTGGTCAGTTCCAATGCGTCATGCAAGTGGAACCATTTAATCTGAAGTGTACTGCATATTTTTTTGCACGATCGTATTTTTGTTTATTTACAGCTATTGTTGTTAGGCCTTGAAAGTTAGAATTCCCTCACAACAACTTGTTGCTATGGAAACCATTCTTCATAACATAAAACTGGACTGAAATAGACCCATCATAGTGCACTTAATGTTACTTAGTTACCATTACAGTGCAGTTCGAAGGCTTTGTAATAATATTGCTCTAAATTTCAGTTCAAAATGTATTGTACAGTAGAACCTCTATTATCCGTGGTAATGAAGAGGGTGGAGTGAACGGTTAATCGAAAAAATCGGATAATCCGTACCATAAAAGGTTTTGATAATCAAAGTACATAATATTTTCATAATTTCCTCCATGGTCTTTTCTTTTAATAGCTAGGTAGTGGATCAGAAATTCCCTAATTAAAGTCCTTTTTTTTTTTACAATTCATGTTTGATTTTCCAATAAGTCAGTTATTAAAATATTATTTATTGTACTTATGGTTTTCAACGACAGGTGTTTAATGGCTAAGGAAACTCCTTATGACGACTGTCCGTAGAAAGATAGGAACAGTACAGGTCTCATGTTGTAGATTTACAAATTTTATACAATTTATATTTTGTTTTTCATTAGCATAAGTTGTAATTCCTATCTTGTATTGTGATGTGAGATGAACCACATTTTCTCTTTTCCCAAACCACTCAATTACTTGCACTTTTTTCTGTAGTACAACATGTTTTCTTTTGACACTTGTAGAAGACATTTTGCGTAGAAGTTAAACAGTACGGCCACTCGAAGAATAGCCCATAATGTGTAAGGCTAAAGGTTTGTAAAAAACACTCTGTAGAAAAAAATCGTGCTAATATAATGTACAGTACTTCATATTTTTTTCTGCGAGAGACAAAGACATTCGGATAATCCACCAATCGGTTAATAGGGTGACGGATATTCGGGGTTTTACTGTATTTGCAGTTTTAAAAATATGACTGCAACAAAAAAGTTCTGCAATACATGTTTGTGAAGTGCATTACAAAATCTCGGAAATTGAAAAACTTGCTCCACTCGTTTTTCAAACTTTTCCTCCGTTTTGTAAAAAGCACTTCCCAACCTTCCATCGTAATAGGTACTATTACACGTCATAAACAGTTATAATGCATTCGTTTGCTTAGGAAACATTTATTTTATAATTACTGTAATTAATAGTACATTATGCAACGAGCCTATAATGATAGTAATTAAGAAGCGAGTATGTATGTTTATGAAACGAGCGCAAGCGAGTTTCATAATTTTCATACGAGCTTCTTAATTACCATTATAGGCGAGTTTCATACGACTTTTTATGCTCGACCATATTTCTAACTTGAAATTACCGGTATTCAGATGTATACATTTTATTTGTATCTGACAAGATCGGAAGTGACCTTGTTCTAGGTCGTGAATTGTGAGATGTGCGCAGACGCGAAAGTATTGATTTTTTTTCCGAGAAACAATAATGTCATTGACATTGTGTAATCCCGTTAAACTTGGTATAACCTTGATTATTGAATTCGACACTGAAAAACGAGATGACAAATTGAATTTATTTGAATATTATTTACAATTAACGCTAATTATTATAGTAACAGAACATAACCTTCTGCGATAATATTGGATTTCCAGCCTCCGTGACTTTTCGCTAATTCTCTTTCGATTGCATATCCGAGAATAATCGATACTTGCGGTTTTATAACAGTACAAAGCTGACTTGTCATTGGCTGAACACCTGTAAGCTGAGTTGTCATTGGCTGAACACCTGTACTTTAATGAGTAGGTGTACTTTAATGACATGCATTAAAGGACTGCTACGAGGTGTATAATTACTACATTTCAGCATGGTCGAGCATAAATTATTTTTAAGTCTTATGTCTTCACAATGAACAGTTGAGGTTGCAAAAGCCATACTTCAGTACCACGTGCGTACGTGAACAACTACGAGCTCTAGTGACGCCAGCTTGTTACAAGAACAGACTACCTCGGTATTACTGTTGGTATTTATCCGCGTTCATAGTACATAACAAAATATAAAAGTAGCTTTTCTTTTACATACGAATAAAGTTAAATGTTTCATCGTACTTAACAACTAGAATTCAATGTTTTATTTTCCAATAATACAAGTTTGTGGTTCCCAAATACGAACTATATTTTCCTGCGTCATGTGTGTGTTTCGACTGGCAGCCAATCATGGATATGACAGCCCCGTGCCTATGTTTACATTAGGATTTTGCTTACAGCGAAAACAGTATACCGCTACTACATTTACCATCATCACCACCCCAATCACCACTACCACCATTGATAGAATTACTATTATTATTTTTACACTATACCGCTACTTCTGGCACTTTCCAGCTCTGTCTTTAACACTAAGATACTAAATGGCATGTGTGAATGCGAAATGTGGGTGCTTAAGTGCTCACATTTGTACTGAAGGGCGGAATCCTTGAAAGAAGCATGACTAAACGCCATGCTGATGGCTACATAACGTATTGCGCTGCATGTTGCTCCCCACTCATTAGTAAAGCATTAATCCTGGAGACATGCCGGTCACTCCCGCCGCGGCGGTCAGTGAGTAATGATGATAAATACGGGGCAACAGCAGCAGCAGCCACCCCACGGCAAAAATCCGTCTCTGTAATCCATTTCCTCCAAGCAGGGCCACAATAAGCATTTGCACTGGACAAGCAAGCATTACGCGGGCTTGAACCTTCTTTTACGCTAAATCGTCCTCAGGGTCCCTGTGGTTGTCATGTTTTGCAGGACTGATTTATTCTCAGGTCCAAACCCGGCTAAGGATGGTGAATTTTTAAGGACGAAAACGTTTTTTGCAAATAAACGTTCTTTTAAGGGGACTCATATACAGAGTGTTTCCGGGCTAGTGTTACAAACTTTCAGGGATGATGGGGAAGGGCACATGTATCAATTTGAGATAAGGAACCCTGGTCCGGAATATAATAGCCCTACAGGGTGTAAATGAACAACATCAAAATTTTGTCACTGACAATAGAAGGCTCCTAGCAGAAGCAACTTTAGATATGGAACCATTGGTGACCGACGTAAATGAACAATGTGTTAAATAATTAAACATCTGTACTCGACAAGCAATAATAAACGGAAAGAGGCAGGTATAAGTATTGAATGTAATAGCACTCAATAATTAGAGTAAATAACACTTAACTATACTAACCAGGCCACTAAAACTTAATAAATAATAATAATAATAATAATAATAATAATAATAATAATAATAATTTAATTATACTGGCAAAATTAAGCCCATATGCTGTCAAGATTAATAAAAGCAGTGGAATATTAAAATTAGCTATACAGGATGTTTCCGAGGTGGTGTTGCAAACTTTCAGGGATGATAACGAAGGGCACATGTATCAATTTGAGATAAGGAATCCTGTTCCGGAAATGACTGGAGTCGAAACTTATAAGCAAAAATAGTTGTGTGGAAATGGAATTGTAATTTGGCACCTCATGCCCTTCTTCCTTTAACCTTTGGAACAGTCGTGGAAAGATGGTATGGGTCGGCTATCTCCTACGTGGGTACTTGTACGGATACAATCTGTGAGCTTGTCTAATGTTCCCATTGGCTCATCCGTATTCGAAAATCATGGCTTCATATTCCGCTCTCGTGTACTCCTCCATTTCACTAGGACTGATCGACTGGACACTGCAACTTGTACACATACATTGCTGTCTATAGACGTGCATATCAGGACCGACCATGTCCGTTACACATTACGCTATCTGCATTACTTTAGTGTAGTTTCCTGTCCCCACCCCTCAGACAGCGCACTGAATGGAAGACTGTAGGTAGACAACGTAAACAACGTCAGATGAATACAGTATGTGTAAGATGTACAGATAAATACACATAAATAAGGTGTACAGAGGAATAAAATTATTTCGTTTCCACACAAGTATTTTTGCTTGTAACTTTCGACTCATTCATTTCCGGACCAGGATTCCTTATCTCAAATTGATACATGTGCCCTTCCTCATCATCCCTGAAAGTTTGTAACACTAGCCCGGAAACATCCTGTATATGTAGATATATATGCTGTTAAAGTTAAGTCCGAAACCCCTGTTGAATGCCTCAGAAGCATTGCTTGTTCTTTCTGATGTGATGGTGTCAGAAGCCCAAATTTCTGGAGAAAACACAGAATAAGAAGCTATGAAAGTTGTTAAATAATCTGTAAAACTTGTAACATTCGGATTATTGAGTGTTATGCTAATTAAATCGTCTACAAAGTCATCTCCTACTTTCTCGGAAGAGAGCAAACAAATGACTAACATTATTTATTACTAGTGCTGCCAAACTTGTTACTTACATGAGAAAGACTCGCAAGCATTTGAGGTAATTGTGGTACACCCGCTCGCGCGCAGTTGACTTGTTTACATTTCAGTCGCTCGCGCGCAGTTGGATAAAAATTTCTTTTCGCACGTAGTTGGTACCGACCCGAATAAACAAGTGATGGCTAAGGGAAGGGAGGGAGATCACGCCTTACTCTTCCACTCTAATTGTGTGTTAACCCTTTGATGCACGCATTTAGGAGAGAAATAAAAAATTCTGTTCGCAATGAAATTAAACTTTTATTTCTCTAAGAGAAGTGACTGAAATTTTAAAATTTTGAAAAACTTCCATTTTTGACACAGAAAATGGGTAGTTTCATGGTAAAACCACTATGCAATACTCCAGAACATAATGACTTCAGACTTATTGTGAGTGATACAAAAGGAAACAGTTTATGGTCTCATTAAGGCAAAGTGCCACTTCATATGTGTTACAGGCCCATTTACTCCTCTGTGGTTGAACTTCAGTGCTACAATAAGCACAGCGTCCTGAAGATCCTCCTACAGGCATATGTGCCACCTTGTCGAATCTTTTCTTATATGAGTCCGTTGACTTGAAGTGGTGGCCAGGTTTTAGTACAGTCTTTCTCCCTCTAAGTTTTAGAATATTAGCTGCGACCAAACCAACAACAACAGCCAGCATAAGACGTACGGCTATCACTCTCACCACGTTTCATGTCGCGGTCTCTTCTTTCGTCGTGTGGTAAACCAATACTCCATGTCTAACTGTACCACATGCATAGATATTTTGCTGCCTTAAAGAAATCATCAGATTCGTATTTGTGAAAAAGTTATCATAAAACACTTTGTGATTGTCAACAACCATTTCTTCCTTGTAGCTATGAAGAATAAGCTGAACCAAAAATGGAACATTTTGTTGGATATTTTAAGCATAACTACCCTGTTTGCATGGTGGTTATGTTTTGAAACCACCACATTATTTCTGTATTGACATCACATGTGTCGAAGAAATTACAATCTTGTTACTGAAATATGTTCTGAAAGTTCTAAAGACAAATAATACTACATACAAACTTACCTAATTGTGAAATTTAATATATGGGAGAGTCGGGTAGTATCGGACAGTGCGTTTCTTTCATCTACCACCATATGGTAGTACCTGAATGACATGGTTATGTTTCTCTATGCGACATCACAGAAACGTAACCATGTCAATCAGGTACTATCATCGTGTGGTAGATGAAAGAAACTAACTGTCCGATATTATTCGATGTCCGATACTACCCGACTCTCCCCTACAATTGAAATAAAAACACGGAGCGAGTCTTTCACATCCCAACATACACAATAACATCGGCCATCTTAGTGAACTGGCTGGACAGCACAAATATAGAGAAAATAAAATTCTTCTACAGTTACTAGGGATCAGTGAACGCAGCATAGTACTTTTTAAATGAAACCACCATGTAAGTAGGCAGGAAATTCAAATTAAAAAGGTGGTTACGTACTGTAACCACAGCGCTTCAAAGGGTTAAGGGGTTAACTCCCGAGTCAAGAAATATCGAACACAAATGAAGGGTACACGGGAAAAACGAACAATGTCACAGTTCCTTTAAGGGTGATGTTGTTATCTAATTCACTGTATTATTACAAACTTTAGTGTTATTTTTTACCAAAAGTGGTAAAGGAGAATTAAAACCACGGATATACTCATCATTTCCTTCATTTCAAGTAGGAAGACCAATAAATTTTGCAATAATAAACTGAAATAGATCATTATCTCACCCTTAATGGAAATGTGACATTGTTCGTTTCTCCCGTGTACCCAGCGAATAGGGATTATAAAGAATGGACACTTCGCGTCGGTACCTTTAATGTAGCCGGACTGATTTCAATGACCTTCAAGCAAGCTAAAGCGTCAGATTCTGCTTTCTCCCTAGAGTTGGCGCTGACATCGCACCAGCTAGCAGTCGACACAGCGTAAATACAACACATACAAATAATACATCTAGATACATTACGTACTCAAATAAAATAAATTGGATCCATAAAATAATAAACCCTTCATTAACTGCAATGTCTAGACTCTAGAGTTCCTTTATAATGAGAGTTGAGACGTTGACCCCAACAACAATTAAAATATGTAATGATTTGATAACGCTGAAAATGGAAAAACAAAACTCCTACGAGAAGTAAAACCATATACCTATATTATATTATATGCAAATATTAAACGAATTCGATACTTAATTTTATAATGTATTATATTATTTTATAATATAATGTATTATATCTGAAATATAAAATATTATTATTATTACAACTAGTTTGTCACTGAAAAATAAGGAAAAGCTGTTAACTTTAATTTATTTGAAGCAAAGCGTTACTGGATTATGCAATAAGGTAGGCGATGTTTGGATCCTGTGCCTTAACTCTATTCCATGGATGTCTGTTCTCAATTAATTATCTTAGCGTATGCTCGATTACACTACCTCTAGCGCTTGAAAGTGGAACTAGCCGCTGGCGCACAGAGAAACAAGACACAGGAAAATTCGCTCAGTGTCCATTCTTTATAATCCCTATTCGCTGGTGTACCCTTCAAATAATATATAACAAATTTATATTTTACAAATATTTATTTTATCAGTCTAGAAAGACTAATGCTTTTGTATATCTAAATACCTCAGCTGACATGAAACATTCGGCATGCTCTCCAGACTGTGTTTCACCTGCATGTTCTTCGCACTCAGCAAGCCATTAACAATAACAATCACAGCTCAACCTTTCAACGGAAAAACTTCCAAGTTCAACAGACTCCACTGCGCCAGTGTGTATAGTACCTTAACCTTGTCGGAATTTTTATTCAAAACTTTCAATGCACTTCGATATCTGTAGAGGACGCCAGTGAATTCTGTTTTGACTAGGAAGAAATCAGTTTCTTCCCCACTTATATGCTAAGATTGCGTATATCGCACCACTTTAGCATTTATAATTTTTATTGAACAATACATTTTTTATTTTCTGCATTACTTTACAGAAATACATTCCCAGAACGTTTACCTTTCATGTTAAAAAGAATCCTTGAATTTGATTTAATATTTTTGAAGTAGAATGACATTTTCGAAACACTTGTCAATGGTGCCATTTAAGCAACTAGTTTCCTAAATAGCACCTGCGGTTTCTTAAATCGCACCTCTTTAACTGCAGGGAACAGGATGAAGGAAAGCTTTTAATATTGAACATATTGAAGAGTATTTAATATGAATAATGTAATAAATACAAATTACAAGTTTATTGAAACTAATGAAAGAGAGTAACGCATCTTCAAATGAAATTGAAAAAATGGAGCATAAATTACCTAACATTTAAACTTCTTGAATGCGTTTCTTATTGTTACACATTTGCCATGTGCTTCACCAGGCAGTTCAAACTGTAAACTGCGTCACCTTTTCTCCACGATTATCTCGAAGCCACCTAAGAACTGCTTCATGATTTAGCTGTCTGAAATGGTTTGAAGATAGAAACATCTAAAGGCTGTCCTCTGAATATTATGACGAGGAAGCTGAAATAGGAGCACATCATTTTCCCGAGATAATCTAGCTTCTAAATTTTTGCAATGGATTGTATAGGTGGACATACAGAAGCAGCACTTTTTTCTATGGCAGGTTTGAGTGGCAAATGAAATGTTTGAGCTATTCGACAAATAGTTCACTGTTGATGTAACCTGAATCAGAGCAAACAAATAACGATCCTGGAAGAACACCAGCTGATAATGTAGGATGCACTGTTTAACGTTTAAAAATTTTCATAGGTGGCACAAAATATCTGGTGCGCTTGCACAACACATACTTGTTGTATTAACGCCCTTTTCACCACTTAATATTGCACCCACCTGATGCATTCTTCGTTCAGTTAAAATTTTTTGGCCTTCTTTTGTACGGCTAGAATTGCTACAGTTGCTCATATCGCACCGGTGCGAATTAGGCACCTACAAAGTGGTGCGAATTAAGAAACTACGTCATAAGTTATTATTTCCTTCATTCTAGCCTATAATCACCACATATTCGAAAATCGTACTAAGTTAAATGTTCTTTAATATTTCTTTTAACCAATAACATCTTAAGATTATGGATTCCTTTGCACGCAAATCCGTTACTTAGTTACAAAATGTTAGCTAAATATACATCCATCTGAGCGATTATATTAAATACTCTATCACCACGTTGCTAGTACAAAGAAGTGGCAGAAATCAAGTGACATGGTGGAAGTTCATATGGTAGATTGTAACAATGCCACTAGATGCCACATTACTACAGTAACTTGTTTTAAGCTAGCAGTGGTGCCATTTAGAAAGCGGTGCGATTTATGCTACTGTACCCTATAACACTTTTGTGTTTTATTTCCCGGGATGAAATGGCAAAGAAAATTCGTTTAGTAATAATAGGTACATCTGCTGGTGAAAATAAATATATTAAAAAATAAATAAATGTAGAATGAATAAGTAAATAATAAAATAATACATTGATTCATAAAGCTATTTATTTTATATAAGATTGCCTCACCATGTCCTCCGTTTTCTATTCGAAGCGCTAACATTTCTAGCTACAGATTCTCCATAATAAAACAAGCCACGATATCAGATACTTTAACAGAATAGTGAAATAGTAACATATTTTAGCAGCAAATTTAACAGCTATCATAGTTCAGTTTGTGTTCTGCTCTACTGAAGATAACAGATAATATAGTTCTACATAAATTCGTGAGAAAATATTTCACATGAACAGTCAGATAGATCATATTTTATCTATCTCTATATGAATAAGAAAAATATCTTTCACACGAAATACAACAGGAATTTATCATCATTTCTACAGCTTGCAGGGCTCCTTTACTACAAACTCAGTTTTCTCCAGTCTTTCCTATTTTCTGCCTTTCTCTTCGTTTCCTCATATTGTTTATTGTTTGTTGTTAATAAAATAACATTGACAGAAATACAATATTAGTTCTTCCCAGAAGGAGTAAAAAACTCGTGCTCAGGGAGATATCTAAACACAAAGATAAACACAAAGATAATTTTTTGACACAAACTGGGTCAAGAAAAAAAAAATTTACAGGAATAAATTAAATTTAAAAATACAATTTCAATTTTAAAAATTTAAGTCATATAAATACATATACTACATATTAAATCAATATATATTCTTTAAAAATTAAATTCCTAACGCTATTTTTTAAATTTCTGATACTAAAATTTTCCAAATTTGGGTATTTATCAATTACTTTATTGTATAACCTTGGACCAAAGTAGGTACCATGGCTCAGAGCTGTGCTTGTGAAACATTTTGGTTCCTCTAGTCGTATAAAATCGGATCTTTTAGTTCCATATTTATGATGATACAATTTGAATTTATTACGGTTTTTATGTATGAAGATTAATAAGGCAATATAATAAATCTGTTTAATTTTCAAAACATTAAAATCAGTAAACAAAATCTCAGATGATTAATTAATTGGTTTATTAAGGCATATTTTAATAATTCTTTTCTGAATAAGTATTAGTGGAGTGAGATTAGAATTACAAGCATTTCCTCACCCTAAAATTCCATACTGGAGAATGGATTGAAATAAAGCTAAATAAATGAGACGTAAAATATTAATTGGTAAATATGACCGAAGTATAACAAAGATATAAATTGTTTTACGTAATCTATTGCATAAATATGTAATATGTTTGTTCCATCGTAAGTGTTGGTCGATTGTAATACCTAAATACTTCACTTCTGAGGATTCGGTTAATATGGGACATTCACAATTTTGAGAAGAACAATCTGAATGATGAATTTTGAGCCTAAAGGAAGATTGAGGAGATTGAAGATCACTGGACCTTAGTGAAAATGGAACAACAGTTGTTTTGGATGTGTTTAAGGAAAGAGCGTTTGAATCAAACCGCTCTTTAATTACCTGTAATCCATTATTCGCATTAATATAAGTGCCTTCCCAAGATTTTTCACCAAAACGAATTACGGTATCATCCGCATATGAATATATAACCCCATTATATTTGCATAAATCAGTTAATAACAAATCATTTATATAATATTTTTATATGATCCATATATCTTAATTTCGTCAATGATCTCATATCTTCTTCTACACCGAACTCTTCTCCCATTCACCATTGCTTCCAATGCATCCTTCAGTATGCAGTTTCTTCTCAGTGACCCAACCAATTCCTTTTTCTCTTCCTGATCAGTTTCAGTATCGTTCTTTCTTCACCCACTCTTTCCAACACAGCTTCATTTCTTATTCTGTCTGTCCACTTCACACGTTCCATTCTTCTCCATATCCACATTTCAAGTGTTTCTAGTCGCTTTTTTTCACTTCGTCGTAATGTCCATGTTTCTGCCCCATACAATGCCAAACTCCATACAAAGCATTTCACTACACTCTATACCAGATGTCTTTGGAGCAGATATAAACAACGGAACGAAATGCAAGAGAGCGCGGTTCACACGATACTAAATGTCAGTGTATGAATTAAGTGACCGACTACGTTCATATAACGAAAAGTGAAAATTAAAGTAATGTGTCTTTGAACATACCTTCTTGCATCAGTCACTAGTTGTACTGCTGTCGTCTGCTCCTACACCGCACAGATGCTAGACGCAATAATGAGGGTCACATAGGAACGGTTCCTAAACAGCAAATATTGCCGTCTTGTCAATGTTGCCAACTGTTACCAGATATCACACGATCCTACGTAAAAATGACCTATTTACATTCCGTACTTTATGCTGGAAAGTTATTCTAAATAATTCAGTAATTTGTAACATATTTTCATAGGCAAACTATACGGGAAAAGGATCAATATGTCAAGTGTTTTGTCTGGCAATACGAAATTAATGTCCACATCTGTGGAGTAACGGTCAGCGGGTCTGGCCGCGAAACCAGGTGGCCTGGGTTCGAATCCCGGTCGGGGCAAGTTACCTGGTTGAGGTTTTTTCCAGGGTTTTTCCTCAACCCAATACGAGCAAATGCTGCGTAACTTTCGGTGTTGGACCCCGGACTCATTTCACCGGCATTATCACCTTCATATCATTCAGACGCTAAATAACTTAGATGTTGATACAGCGTCGTAAAATAACCCAATAAAATAAAAACGAAATTCATTGGTTTGACTAAACAATTGACTCACGAGACCTAACCTAAAAATTTATTTTATTTGACCACATGAAATTATTAGTACTAACTCCGAAAACTTACCTGACTATAGTCTTGAAGTATAACCACAACGCAACACATAAAATAACTATTATGTATTAATATTAATACTGATATTAATTAATTATTAGTATGTTCAAATTTCATTAGTTTCCAGTAACCGGCTCAGAAATCTAGTACAATTTTAATTTCATGGAACTCCAGTACCGACAAATATTGTCGATATTTGTCTCAGCTGCCAACATACCAGTTACAAAATCACTACCATTTGTAGTATTTGTCAGTATCGAAATTCGAAACGAAGTTGGCAAAAGAAAATTCAACCTGCAAACTAGAAAATCACCACAATCCACTAGCATATGTAGTAATGGGGGAAAAATGGTTAGGTTTCACCCTTACGGTATTAAGTAAGCTGACCCGGACTATGTTAGTGGACACGTCTCTGAATACCGTCTCGTAACCAGGATATGCACGCGCTAGTGTCTACAACGCGTTCAGCTAAGTAATGACTTGCCAACCAATGGGAACGCAGCGATAACATGAGATGCATCGAGACCCTTGTTATGGTCTGCTCCAACGACATTTGGTATAGAATGTACTGTGCTCCAACCACGACAAAGTCTTTGCGGAATGAAACGCAGCGGGGTAATGCTGTGAATGAATGTTGATGTCATAAGATGTCATAAGGTCACACACGTGGGTACTCGTATCTCTATTGGCTCGCTCTCACAGCACAAACAATAACATTGTTACACACATATTTATACTACCCTAGTTATAAAAGTAGATCACGGTTAATCTCCTGGTCTTTTAATCCCTCCATACAGGAAATAACATATGCAGGAGAGCGCATGGTTTTTAAACTGACGTTATAACGATAATATTATCTATCTACTTCGCTCCAATAGATGACGGAATAGTAAGCACATTCCTTTCACGGTTGATCTCCTGGTTGGAGAACAGTAGTCTCTTCCTTAGTTCTTTTTACAGAGGTCCGCAGAAGATGCTCCTTTTTCCATTAAAGATTTCCTTGTCCATTGCTATTCGCCTTTTGACTTCCTGGCAGCAGCTCATGTTACTGCTTATAGTACACCCCAAGTATTTAAAGCTGTCCACTTGCTCTACTGCCTCCTTTAGAATTCTCAAGTTTATCTTCTGTATTTTTCTTCCTATGACCATGCTCTTCGTCTTATTTGCATTTAACTTCATCCCATACTGATCACAGCTTGCATATTAGCTCCTGTAGCATATCCTTTAATATCATTTCCTCTTCTGCTAACAACGCCATTAAAACTATGTATAACATCTCTCTCTCCGGTCTGCAGATGCATTAAATATGCTAATTTGCATGGATTCAACTTGGATCCATTTAATGTGTAGTATATCTTTGAGTTTTTATGTCAGTATTATTAATAATGTCATTTATTAAGATATGTATCATACTATTCTTGTCAATTGCATATCTATACAATATTACTCATATTATTCCAGGCTTCATTTTTTAATTAACTCAATGATCTAATTTTTATTTGTCCATTTATTTGTTGCATTTGGTCAATTGATTAATGTAGACTATTCCATTATTTCAATTATCTCATTGTACTAATTTTATAATTATTTATGCTATTTTACTCTGTTGCATTTGATCAATGATTGATGTAGACTATTATATTGTTTGTATTTCATCTCATTGTCATTTTCTATCATTCATTCTCATCATCATTTGTTGTTTTGTTCTGTTTTTTATCGTGCTAAACTGTAATTGGCCTTGTGCTGTTGTTTTGCACGTTAATATTCTAAATAAATAAATAAAATAAAACATATTTTCACCAAAATAGGAACTTAAAAAAATGACAAAAGTATGTCTAAATACAATAAACTTTACTCACCATTTTACTTATAAGGACAAACTTCTCTCTTCCTTTCTTTCAGAAACATTTTCTATAAATTTTAGTTAATATGATTAACTTGAGAGAATTCGTCAGTTTTGTTTAGCTTAAAGTCAGGATGAAACAACCTAAATTTAGGATTCATACAACAAAAATATTCAGTCAAATGTAACTGAAGATTAATTTGATGATTTAATCTAAGGTTAATTATTTATACAACTGGCTCTAAGAAAACTTATCACTATCAGTACATCTTCAACTCTACCCATTCAAGTTAATTACCAACTCCTCGTATGTATTGTAGTATCTGCCACGATTATTTTAACAATGCCCGCAGTGGTTCGTAATAGCATTTGAGTTTGACGTCACTGATTTAAGGATTCCGCATTCCACATTTTCCAGAGGTCAGTACATCCGGTGAATCATTGAATTCAATAAACACTGAACTGCGAACAAAGTACCTCCTGTGGATATGCACTGGATTGTATACATCAGGAGTTGGAGCATTGTTTTCCATTTCACTTAACGGTGTGATGTCGTTACCTAGCAACACAGTAGTCCGAGTTGTATTTATAACTCTAAACAAATGGGAACGGTACAAAACGAGATATTCGCTGAACATACTGGACGGGACAAAATTATAGAGAGCAATTGAGATCTGTTCTACTCACAGTTGGTTGAGAAATAGATGGTGGATTTGGATGAGGGTCACTAAAATATGCGCGTACTTCTTTTTGTGTAGTATGTCGTCTTTCACCAAATTTCATCGTTATTAGGAACTTATTTCTCTAGTTTTGTATGAAAAACTTCTTGATCTATGGTGGAAAAATGGATAGAACGGAGAAAAATTCTCTTCGGCACCGGGACTCGAACCCGGGTTTTCAGCTGTACGTGCTGACGCTTTATCCACTAAGCCACACTGGATTCTAGTTCCGATGCGGGATTGAATCCTTCTCAGTTTAAGTCCTAAGAATGGACACTGAGCGAATTTTTCTGTGTTTTGTTTCTCTGTGCGCCAGCGTTTAGTTCCACTTTCAAGCGCTAGAGGTTAGTGTAATCGAGCATACGCTAAGATAATAATTGAGAATAGAGTTGAGACACAGGATCCAAACATCGCCTACCTTATTGCATAATCCAGTAACGCTTTGCTTCAAATAAATTCAAGTTAACAGCTTTTCCTCATTTCTCAGTGACAAACTAGTTGTAATAATAATATTTTATATTTCAGATATCATAAATTATATTATAAAATAATATAATACATTATAAAATTAAGTATCGAATTCGTTTAATATTTGTATATAATATAATATAGGTATATGGTTTTACTTCTCGTAAGAGTTTTGTTTTTCCATTTTCAGCGCTATCAAATCATTACATATTTTAATTGTTGTTGGGGTCAACGTCTCAACTCTCATTATAAAGGAACTCTAGAGTCTAGACATTACAGTTAATGACGGATTTATTATTTTATGGATCCAATTTATTTTATTTGAGTACATAATGTACCTAGATGTATTAATTATATGTGTTATATTTCCGCTGTATCGACTGCTGGCTGGTGTGATGTCAGCGCCAACTCTAGGGAGAAAGCAGAATCTCACGCTCTAGCTGGCTTGAAGGTCATTGAAATCAGTCCGGCTACATCAAAGTACCGACGCGAAGTGTCCATTCTTTATAATCCCTATTCGCTGTCCTACCTTTCTGTTCCCCTTTGTTGGCCTACCCTCATGCACTGTGTCACAGATGTGTCACAGTGGCACAATGTCCAACACACTGTATGCAGAGGTGCACTCATTACGAG
This sequence comes from Periplaneta americana, assembly GCF_040183065.1. NCBI lineage: Eukaryota > Metazoa > Arthropoda > Insecta > Blattodea > Blattidae > Periplaneta > Periplaneta americana. The sequence continues at coordinate 42,661,525 of NC_091118.1, read as the reverse complement.
TGACTAAGTGGCCGGGATCCGTCAGAATAAGGCGCGCCGTCTTGAATCACAAAGTGATTACTTATGCTTACTATGTTACTATGATGTACCGAAGCACATATATTTCCATGTAGAAATTCTGCATTACTACTGTATGGTGAAGAATGGGTAGAACGGAGAAAAATTCTCTCCGGCACCGGGATTCGAATCCGGTGTCGCTTAGTGGATAAAGAGCCAGTACATAGAGCTGAAAACCGGGATTCGAATCGCGATCCCGGAGAGAATATTTCTTCGTTCTACCTATTCTTCACCATATGGTAATGCAGAATTCCTGCATGGATATATCATATATACTTTGGTATATCATAATAATTCTTGATCTATGTTGTTTTCATTAATAAAACTGCTTTCGTAACACAGGGACCAACAAAATATAGGCTATTAGCAATAAAATTGTTATTCCATTCATTCATAGTTTTCTGCCCAAGGGCAGGTTTTTCAAAGCAAACCCAACATTGTCCACGCTTTCCTATTTTCCATCGTCCTCTTCATCTTCTTATATGATCCAAATATCTTAATGTTGTCTATCTTCTTTTGCCCCGAAATTTTCTCCTGTTCACCATTTCTTCCAGTGCATCCTTCAGTAGGCAGTTTTTTTCTTTTTCTCTTTCTGTTCAGTTTCAGCATTATTCTTCCAGTCACGCACGTCTTCTTGCACAACTTCATTTCTTATTTTCCAGCTTGTAACCATTGCAACATAAATCAAGTGAAGTATTGCATGAAACAATATGACCTTTCAAATGAAATTAAAAAAAAAAACTACAGGGTGTCATTTAAAATTTTTCTCGATGACGTCAGAACTGGCACAGCACTAGTTACTTACTTACAAATGGCTTTTAAGGAACCCGGAGGTTCATTGCCGCCCTCACATAAGCCCGCCATTGGCCCCTATTCTGTGCAAGATTAATCCAGTCTCTATCATCATATTCTACCTCCCTCAAATCCATTTTAATATTATCCTCCCATATACGTCTCGGCCTCCCCAAACATCTATTTTCCCTACGGCCTCCCAACTGACACTCTATATGCATTTCTGGATTCGCCCATATGTGCCATATGCCCTGCCCATCTCAAACGTCTGCATTTAGACTAATGTTCCTAATTATGTCAGGTGAAGAATACAATGCGTGAAGTTCTGCGTTGTGTAACTTTCTCCATTCTCATGTAACTTCATCCCTCTTAGCCCCAAATATTTTCTTAGAAACTTATTCTCAAACACCTTTAATCTCTGTTCCTCTCTCAAAGTGAGAGTCCAAGTTTCACAACCATACGGAACAACCGGTAATATAACTGTTTTATAAATTCTTATTTTCAGATTTTTTTGACAGCAGACTGGATGATAAAAGCTTCTCAACCGAAAAATAACAGGCATTTCCCATACTTATTCTCATTCATTCATTTATTTTATTCCATAGATCTTACATGAGCAATGAAGCTTTAAGATGTGGAACATGTCAACATTTTACAATATTACAATTACAATTTTTACAAATTTTTATAGTTTTACAATTTAGTAATTTTCTACAATTTTTACAATTTTGTACAATTTTTTTACATTCTGCGTTTAATTTCCTCCCGAATATCATTTATATTTGTTACTGTTGCTCCCAGGTATTTGAATTTTTCCACCTCTTGAAAGGATAAATCTCCAATTTTTATATTTCCATTTCGTACAATATTCTCGTCACGAGACATAATCATTTACTTTGTTTTTACGGGATTTACTTCCAAACCTATCTCTTTACTTGCTTCAAGTAAAATACCCGTATTTTCCCTAATCATTCTTTTGTTCCTAGTACCCTCATAAACTCAAGCTTCGTGACTGTATGTACTAGACTGTGGTAATGGTGGAAACAAGAACAAGGTAGACGCTAGCAACTGCAATTTCAACCTCCGGACAACCTGTAACTCAATCTTCAGCATATAATGACGTAAACTCTCTTTGTTGGTATAGATTAGGCTTCAGGTTACCGTATTCTTACTTGGTTGTCACGTAACAAGTGCGTGATCGTTGAGAAATGTATCCGTCGTGAGTCGCCAGGCAATGAACTACACTAGTTCAATATACAGTAAGCGCTTTTAAATTTTTTCCCGTCCCCTTCATTTGCAAATTACCGCATGTTTTTCAACTCCGTCTCCAGAATATTGTGCTGTAAATTTAAAATCATTCGTGTAATGTGCGAACACTTGGAGGAAAAAGCTATGCGGAAACTATGAGAACTAACTGTAGCATTCAACAAACAACATGGGTGGTAGAGATGAGCTTAAACGATACGTTCTAGAATGTGTAAATGGGTTATCGTTAAAAAAGAATACAGATTACATATGAAGAAAAGTGAAACGAGAATACGATTTCTCTAACCTCTGTTATTATTACAAACAGGTTTACAATGTAATATCACATCTTCCTGTGACCAAAGTTCTACGTTCTTATTCTTTTCCTCCAAATCTCTCTATCTTCCAAATCCAGTTCTTGCAGTCCTTTCTCTGCCAACTCTTTATTTATTTCTTGCAACCAGGTGTTTTGCGGTCTACCTCTGTCTCTCCTTCCCTCTGGAATCAAATCTAAAACTCTTCTTGGTAGCCTTCCATCATCCATTCGCTTTACGTGTCCATTCCATTCTGTCTAGCTATATTTTACGAAATCTAAAATTTATTTTCTTCATTCATATGTTGTCTGATCACTTCATTTCTTATTTTTTCAAGTTTAGAATGTCTGACCGAACATCGTAAAAAACCCATTTCTAATGCTAATAATTTTGACCGCAAATTTTGATTTAGCTTCCATGTTTCCGCTTCATATGTTGTCAATTTTTTATGTTAGGTTATTTTACGACGCTTTATCAACATCTTAGGTTATTTAGCGTCTGAATGAGATGAAGGTCATAATGCCGGTGAAATGAGTCCGGGGTCCAGCACCGAAAGTTACCCAGCATTTGCTCATATTGGGTTGAGGGAAAACCCCGGAAAAAACCTCGAACAGGTAACTTGCCCCGACCGGAAATCGAATCCGGGCCATCTGGTTTGGCGGCCAGACGCGCTGACCGTTACTTCACAGGTGTGGACTATGTTGTCAAACTTTGGACTATAGGCAGATAAATATTTATTTTTGTTTCCTTAAAAATATTCTTTTTCCATAATATTCCATTTAACATCGCCGTTGCTGATCTTCCTTTATTTATTCTGTGTTTAATATCATCATCTTGTGTAGCATTTTTAGTAATTTTGACTCCTAAATATTCAAATTCATTGCACCCTTTGATGACGCCTATTATATCTTGCAAAAGCAAATCTCTTGCATTTTCACCGCATCCCATATAGAATGTCTTTTCAAAATGTATTTTTAATCCCCATTTGTCATACTCAGGCCTGCAAAGTAGGGGAACTATGACGTCAGCCTCACTACACTTCTATTGGAGATGATCGACTTCCGCCCCGAGAATGAATGTTGATGCAGCCGAGCGTAACTATAACGCCGTGATCGCACACGTAGAAAAGGTGGGTGGGGTAAGAAAGGGGAGGAAAGCAGTCGCTCTCAAGAGCTACAGTTCTGCAGGCCTGGTCCTACTCTTCCATTAATTTTCCAAACATATATTCTGCATCATCATATTCTTGCGCTATTATTACTTGATCATCCGCAAACAACAATGTGTAGCCTATATGTTTTCTTCACCAATAGGGAGATCCATTCCTGAACATTTTCTCTTCCAGATTTCCAGGGACCTTTGCAAATATATTTTGAATAACATGGGAGACATATTACACCTCTTCTCTATTGTGAATATTAAATACTAGAGATGAGCTTAAATGATAGTTTCAAGTAGGCCTATCTGTGTTGACTGTGACTTGACAAAAATATCTGTGACTACTAGGGATGATTTTGTCACCGATAGTTCCAAGTATCTGTGACAACTGTGTCTGTAACATAACTATCTGTGACTTTAATAGGCGATTTTCTTACAATCTACGTAGGTGGAGATGATATATTCAAGCATCTGTGAAAACTGTGACTGTGACATAAATATCTGTGACTTTCATCGGTAATTTTATCACATCGATAAATTTACATATGGAATAAACAAAAACGTGAAATGTGAATACGATTTCTCTAATACTTATGTTGAATACACAGTGTAGTTGGGTACAGTATATAGTCACGAAGCTCAATACGTAGGGAATATGCATTCATAGGTAGTTGCTAATCACTAGGATTACTAATATCGCCTCATCACAGACAATGCGAAGTAGTACCGGCACAGTCTATTGTTCCTAGCAACCTCACAACTCAAGCTTCGTGACTGTATATACTAGACTATGGTGAATACTTAATACTAGAGATGAGCTTAAACGATATTTTCAAGTATCTGTGACAATTGTGGCAGTGACATAAATATTTGTGGCTTTTATCGGTGATTTTGTCATAAAATAATAAATAGGACTAAAAATAAATAAGTGAAATAAAAATGAATAAATGAACAAATAAATAACAATATAAATAAATACATAATAGTACATAAATAAAAATATATAATAAAATAAAATAATAAATATAAATAAAATAAAATAAAAAATAAATAAATAAAAATAATTAAAAATGCGAATTAACTAAATATATAAACAAAAAAATAAATAATAATAATAAATAAGAAGGCCTAAATAAGTAAATTAATATGTAAGTAAATGAATCAATCAATAAGTCAATCCATAAATCAATAATAGAATAAATAATAATAAAATAAATAAATATACACATAAATAAATAATTAAAAATGAAATTTAACTAAATACGTAAATGAAAAAATAAATATATAATAAAATATAAATAGGTAAGAAGGCCTAAACAAGTAAATTAGTATGTAAGTAAATGAATCAATCAATAAGTCAATCCATAATTCAATAATAGAATAAATAATAATAAAATAAATATATACATAAATAAATAAATAAAAAATAATTAAAAATGCAAATTACCTAATACATAAATGAAAAATAAAGAAACAATAAAAAATAAATAGGTAAGAAGGCCTAAATAAGGAAATTAGTATGAAGTAAATGAATCAATCAATAAGTCAATCCATAAGTCAATAATAGAATAAATAATAATAAAATAAATAAATATACAATCAAATAAATAATATTAATAAATAATTAAAAATGCAAATTAACTAAATACGTAATTGAGAAAATAAATAAATAATAAAAAATAAATAGGTAAGAAGGCCTAAAGAAGTAAATATAGTATGTAAGGAAATGAATCAAACAATAAGTCAATCCATAAATGAATAATAGAATAAATAATAATAAAATAAATAAATATACACATAAATAAGTGAATATTAAATAAATAAAAATAATTAAAAATAATAATTATCTAAATAAATAAAAATTAAAATTAATAAATAATAAGTAAATTAGTAAGTAAGTAAAGGAATAAATCAATAACAGTAAATAATAAAATAAATAAAATACATAAGTAAATTATAAATAAATAAAATACATAAGTAAATTATAAATAAATAAAATAAATAAGTAAATAAATATAAATAACAGATGAAATAAACAAATACATAAGTAACTGAATCAAGAAATAAATCAGTGTATAAATAAATGATGAAATAATGCAATAAATCAGTCAATCACTTACAGTTTTTTCAAAATTAATTTCCAGTAACCCTTGAACCGAACATAGATAAAGTTAAATATAAATCATTGTACCAGCGCAGCGTTATTCAAAGAAGGCTCACAATAACAGTTTGACTTATACTTTTTCATTAAAGGAAACTTGATTACGATTTCTACTCGTGGCAAGGCTTGCTGAAGCCACATCCTGGGATGATGTATAGGGATTACTCATTTGTATATAGGGATTACCAACCACCAATGATTTAATGCGCAAACACGCGTTACATGTAACACATTCGAATACTGTACTTCACTTTTTATGGAGTCATGCATCTTGTGTCACGTGATCGGAAAAAATTGTCACGAGGCAGTGATTCATATACGGGAGTTGTCACTAGCTGCCTGATGTTTTGACAGAAGTGAAGCTACTTGTCTCACGCCCTCAAACGCCCCTTCTTTGTGGACGCCACATTGGATGTTATTTACAGTGGTTCGCCCCAGACGTGTTGTTGAATGTCACATCTCCGAGCACTTTATTCCTTTGTGCTACAGTAATTTACTGAATCACGGAGAAAGATTGTCTTCTTTCCCACCATTCAGAGTTTACAAAAGCAAAGTCATGTTTTTCTGTGTAATGTCCATCGTATTTTAGTTGAATGTTCCACACATTTTCGAAAAGAAGTTTATATCACTTTATTTCTCATGCTTCTTGCTTCATTTTACATCATATTTGAATATCCAGACTTCGAAGCAGATGTAATAAATTCCAGGAGTTTATTTCTTAAGAGAATGATGAAATTTTGACGTAGAATTTGTCTTTCTGTGCACCTGCTATGAGGCACCATGCCAACGGATCTGGTATGACAAAAAGGAGTGAGATTTGAAACGCTTCTAGCTCGGCGTGTAATAGGCAGTCATGTCAACTGATGCCCATAGGCGCAAGCGCGCGCTTTAGAGCTCAGGAGAGCCTGAGCGATTTACAGTGGAAAGGAAAGAGACAGACGAAAGCGGTAATAAATGCCGCTTGGTCGAGCTATATACAAGGATGGCCAACACTGATTCAATAGATAAAGGGAAGAGAATTTACTAAAACTCTATCCATGTTAATTTTTAGATTTGTTTGAGAACTGTAAATGCATTATAAGAATGTAAGTTTTAATTTTAATGCTCATTTTTCACAAGTTTGTTTTTTTTATTCAAAAGGAATATTTTCTCATCTTTTTTTTTTTACGGAAAAGCGACATTTTCAGATATGTTTATTTAGTAGACTTACAGATAATGAAACAATGTTTTCGTAAATCTAATATATCGTAAATACGCATTACTGAGATAATGTATTGAAAGTTTTGAAAATATTCGCATGGAAAATGTTTGTAAAGAAATGAACAAACAAAGCAACTACTGTTACAACATAAGCAAAACTTATGTACCCATGTGTTGTACAAACGACAGCTCTATAGCTTCAGCATAATTCGAGAAAACAATTTAATATTCTGATGATAGGAAGTTGCACACCAATATTACATTAAAAGCATAATGCGATAAGAGTTTTGTTATGTAATTATTTAATTTTTTTATTTTATTGGATTATTTTACGACGCTGTATCAACATCTAAGGTTATTTAGCGTCTGAATGAAATGAAGGTGATAATGCCGGTGAAATGAGTCCGGGGTCCACCACCGAAAGTTACCCAGCATTTGCTCCTAGTGGGTTGAGGAAAAACCCCAGAAAAAACCTCAACCAGGTAACTTGCCCCGACCGGGATTCGAACCCGGGCCACCTGGTCTCGCGGCAAGACGTGCTGTCCGTTACTCCACAGGTGTGGACCGTTATGTAATTATAGTTACAGTTAAAACATATACAGTACCTAGGTAACTTTGCTTTGTACTATAATATCGTTTTGATTAGTTTATTGATTACTTTTACAAGGCTAAAGATACCATTAATATCAGTTCCAACTTATCATGTCATACTCAATCTCTTTCTCTGGGATATCATTTTCTTTACGAATGATATGTTTATTTACTTATAGTACAGTTTAGTTGTACTACTATGGAATTTCTGTGAATATTCCTTCTTAACTCTTTAGTATATTAGTGTTTAAAACACAACTGCAATATTAAGAAATTGGTGTTAGTACTTATGTTTTACAGACAATATAGATAATATGAAACAGAAAGAAGCCATATAAAAATAACGACATAAAATTTCACGTTCCGTTTGGAGTTTGTACACCACTGTTTTCTTAATCCAACAGGTTGTTCAGTAGTGCCAAAAAAAAACCGGACTGACCCTTGTAGCTGATTTCAGAGCCTTGTTCACTCCAGAGCACGATAGACTGGTAACTAAGACTTTCGTGGTTCGAATCCTGCCTGGGAAGGAAACTTTTTTTTTTGTTCCTTATTCAAATTTATTCCAAATACTTTTCGATTGCTGATAAAATTCATGTTCTGGGACTAATAAGTTAATTAAGCAGTAAAATATCGCTGCAATCGAAAAGTATTGGGAATAAATTTGAATAAGAAACAAAAAAAAATTCCTTCCCAGGCAGGATTCGAACCACGAAAGTCTTAGTTACCAGTCTATCGTGCTCTGGAGTGAACAAGGCTCTGAAATCAGCTACAAGAGTCGGTCCGGTTTTTTTTTTTTCCACTACTGTACATAATCCTTCCTCCTTCCATATATAGCGCTTGATGCCTGCGCACGACGTCAAGGTCAGAAAAATGCGCTTGCTTTGACACTGGTCTAAGGGGACGGCAGTGGTACCACGCGGTAGGGCGAGGACGTACGCATGTTGTGATGGGTGACTTATTAAGGCCACAAGCGTGCGATAAGAGAGCAATGCGGCCAAACGCGAGGTAAAAATTACTACGTTTCGCGTCGTTCCAGAAGTCGTAACTCAGCAACTGGAAAAGCTACACGCGTGTTTGAAAACTGAAAGAGTTCGTTACGGACTGATGTACAAAGTGAAAGTGAAAAGTGATGAACGGGTAAACGTAACATTGTGAAAATTTGGAAAAAGTGATAAAAATTTGGACTTCGTTTCAAAATATCAAAACATTTACAAATAAAATATTCAAAATCCTATATGATTCAGAAAAAAGCAAAACGCTGAAATGAGGGATTACTAAGTGTTACAGACTATACCAAAAACATTAGGCGCGTCGTGTTTAGATTTTGGGGAGATTAACTGTCCTATACCGCCAATGTTAGATTTCCTTATTTAATGACCCATGATCTTAGAAATTACTGAAGACATCGTACTGAAATAAAATAAAATCATAATTCTTTAAAAAATCAAATCTTTTTTTACAACTTGTGTCTCGATAAATCTGCATCAATTTATTTAAAAACATTGTATCTTTATTCTATAAAACTTTCATGTAATTTTAAGCTTTTAAGCTTGTAACTTTATTGATATTACAGAGGTTATTATATTATGAATGTCAAAAATGGTATCTGATGATGTCGCAAGTAAAAGCGACGAAAACGTTAATATGAACAATTAAATGTGCAATATAAAAGCTTTATACCTTACGTATAACATGTTAAGTCATTGACGGAAAAATATTAAATCCGCTTATTGAATTTCAAAGACTTATCTGAAAAACTTCTTCAAAATGAATTGCGAAATTATTTGAGTTATTACTTCATCTGTTTTATTGGTATATTTATTAACTTGATGTTGTCTTTATTTAATTTACTGCCCCTTTAATCCAGCTTATAATTTATGTATTTATTTTTATAAACATTTTGTATGTGTCTGTTTAATTTTACTTCATTTTTCTATTTCCTCACTAATTTGTTTGTATTTTGTTTGTCTACGTCTTTATTTTATTTGCTCTTTTATATACGGTACACTAAAATATTATACGAACATTTGTGATGCAGTGAACATTGCGTCACTTCCGGTTTTGGATAGCGGCGTCAGTGTTATGTTGGCATGAGTGTTGCTGCCTCAGAATTGATTAATGTCGCCTTGGTCCATGATGAGTGGCTTGTTACCTCCGCTCTACATCACCGGTACAATTAATGGCACCGTGCAGAGTAATGCCGCTATTTCATGTGTTCTGTCCCGTCCGATGGGAGTTAACCTCTTCTGACGCCAACGGGAAGCGCCGACATTTCATCTTAATGTAGAAAATATAAAGCCTGAACATTTTTTTTTTAGGATACCATTATAAAAGTAAGAAACAGCACGATATGTCTGAATGATTCTTATGGATTGCTTTTGAAATTATGATTAATCACGCTATTGTAGGCATCAAACAAAGTAATGTCATGAAAGTGACGTAGGCCTACAGTAATTATACTTTCTTATTGTTTGTATAAAGCTGAGAACGTTTATGCACAAAAACCACAAAAGTTTATATTTGTAGACCTATACACTTAAAATTGAAGACATTATTACAAAATCAGCCTTAGTCATTTTTAATGATATTGAGTTAAGGACCATTTGCTACTATTTTAAATGTTTATAGACTCCAAAAACGGTCCATGTCAAGTGCAATAGACACAAGGATAAAACACCAGTTGAACGGAAATAGCTAACATGTGTTATCCCTTTATTTTTTATTGTTATTCTGAAAAATAGCAATTTTTACAAGGGTTGTTTCTGTGATAATGTCTTCAATTGCTTAAATATGCACTAAAATATCAATTGCAATGAAAAGTTACTGCGTAGATAAATTATTTCTCGAGTTACTGTTGAATTGTGACCATGTGAGTCGTTCAGAACAAAAGTGGTGTAAGTCAAAATTGGATAATGAGGTGTAAAGTAAAAATGATGTAAAATACAGCGCAAAGTAGCAATTAATATGTCCTTCGTGCTATCCACTGACTACTAATAGTTTAAATAAATTGAATATTAATTGTTACTTTGCGCTGTATTTTACAGAATATTTACTTTAACCTTAATTACCCATTTTTGACTTACACCACTTCTGCTCTGGACGGCTCATATGTAAAATATTTATAGAAAGTACAGTAATAATAATAACTGGCTGCTTGTCTCACGTGGCAGAGGTGGACGATCATCCAACCAGAATGGAAGTGTCGTGTGGTTAGCACGATGATCCTCCACAGTCGTTATAGCTGGCTTTCGTAACAGGATTTCGCTACCTATCGTAGCTCCACAAATGCAACACGATGCTGGGTGGGCACCGGTCCCATACACTGGCCGAATTTTCATGAGACAATTTCTTCCCCGATGAGGATTCGAACCAGTGCACATTCCCTAACGCGAGTCCTAGGCAGGATGCCTTATGCCACGATACACGGCGAGGGACATAAAGTACAGTAAATAATATAATAACTAAGATTCGGATAAAGTAGCTGTATCAGGATAGGCTGTATAGCTGTATAGGATAGGGTCTTATCTTGCTTCAGACTAAGTAAACACTACCCCTTCAGCTAGCTAAAACTCTATCTGTTGGGAAGAGTGCTCCCCACCCCCAGCTAAAACATCAGTGAATGGACAGTACAGCCGATAGGAACTGAATATACGTCGTCACTACTGTAGGCTGAGGAACATGCGAACACTAGTCAATGTTTGTAAAAACGACGGACTAAAGATGCCTATCCTGATATAGCTACTTCATCCTAACCTTAGTAATAACTAGTAATATCTGAGGACCGTACTTCGTCCCACGAGGTTACAAGATAAAGTTCTGTGGCCAGGAGGAAAAAGGTCTTAAGTAAAAATTTTATACTTTTCAGGAGAGCAATAGAAAGATTGAAATTGGTGTCAATTATAGAGTTCTTGTAATTAAGAGGTTTTTCATGGATATTATTTGTTTATATTTCTTCTAAAATAGGTAATGTTGCTTATTTAACAATTTTTTTTTATTATTTCCAAAAATAGCCGCACTTAAGCCCTTTTAAGACTGCAACCCAAACTGAGAAGAAGGGACTATTTAAACCAGGGGTCGTCAGCACAGAGCACGCTGGGGCTAGCCTCTCTTACCCCCGGAAAACGCAGTGCACTAGAGTGCTCTCGTAGCTGCTAGCGGCTATGCTCTCTATCTCTCCCTGTTGCACGACGGGGCACACGGGACGGCACCCCGTACGCATTGCACATTTCAGCGAGTGCTGACGACCACTGATTTAAACAAAAGACCTTTTTCATGTCAAAATAAATGAGAAATGTAAATTATTAGGAATGCAAAATGGGTCTTAAACAATATAGGACTGTTAACCCTGGTGCTTAAAGTTTTAAAAGGAAAGGTCATCAGTATGTGACAAAATAGCTAAAATACAAGTTAAATCTTTTTAATAGGGAAGCACAGAAAGTAAACATGTGATATTTGTAAGAAATAAAGTATGAAATATTCTTAAGTCCTTTATTCTGTGTGTGCTCGATTCAAGAAGTGCTTAGGACATTTGGTAACGCTCTGTAAATTCAGTCAGGAGTCTTATTTGACTTTAGCCGTTTTACCAGATTGCAGAGAATTGTTTCCGCTTTCAGAATATATAAAAATTTCATTTTCACAAAAATTGACTTAGAGACCTTTTTCCTCCCGGCCACAGAGTATTGCTAGAGTTTTTAAATGGACGACGCTGAAGCATCTAGCAAGCGAAGTACTTGACTGACGGCACACGTGACTCTTATTTAATCAAGTGAGGCAGAATAAATAACCATAACAGTTGATAAAACGACGTAATATAAGCCAAATAAGAAAAACAACAGCAGAAAGTATGAAAATTGCAACCAGAGATCAGATTGAAATGTGTGTGAGAGAACATTTTTGGACATCTCCGATAGAGTTTGGTGTAATATACTAATTCAAGTTTTATCATGATTCATTACGGAAATAAAATACGAACTGGGTCCTATGATAAATTGTCTAGCTTTCATTAATCAGGTAATCTTGTCGTACTTTAATTTTTATTGTAATTATAATTGCAAATTTAATATTAATTGTAATTTTATTCTTCATATTATAGTTGTAATCCCCTGATAGAGGGGCAGAGAAGGCCTGAAGGCCTTATCTCTACCAGGTTAAATAAATAAATACTACTAATACTAGATTATGAAATGAATAGGAAAGTTTGTCATGTGTAACTTTGAATCGGGGACGAATTCGACACATTTGTATGAACATATTTCGAAGCGATTAATGCTCTCCATCACTTTCTTAACGATTGACCTTACCTTTTGGCACATTGTATGCATTTTTTAATGTCGTTGTGAGCCCGGTTTGAAGGAAATTTTCGGAAGCATGTCGATAGCTGCTTGTACTGAAAGCTTTGAAATCCTTGGCGAGAACGTCCCCTCTGTGTAAAAATAAACTATAGTTTGAAATGGAACAAAAATAATTCAGGTATTCATTCGCCTATTATCAAGGGAAGCGAGAATTGAGTGACATCCTGCTTTGTGTGGCATCAATTCAAACCAAATTGGAATGAATAATAAAATCAAAGGCTGTTAACCCGGTGGCAATACCGTGTAAGCCTACTTTTGTTTATCGCTTGCAAAATGTACTTTTATATTTTTTTCTGTTTCATTAAACTGAGCCAGTATGTTGGTAATACTGTGGGCGTGCATTGTGGCGGTTATAATACCCGGGAGGGGGACTTCACAAGATCCCCTAGGCGATTAAAATAACATTAAATAGGGACGACTAGGAACAACGCTTGAAGCGTCAATAATGAAATAGCTTTTATAGACGTGGCGGAAAACAGGAACCTTGACATTTCAAAAAGGATTTTCCCCTGATTTTAAATTAAATATGCTTACGTATTTACTTAGTTCTTATTTTACTCATAAAACAAGTTCGGAGTTAAATTTACGACACAAGCGTTACAAATGGTAACATACTATGTGAGAGGGATGTTTGCGAAACGAGATCACAGTCCGAGTGTAGCAAGCCTACGAACAAAATAAAATCAGTTTTAACATGTATGTCGTACTTTACTTTTTGACAGCCGTTGAAGAATAATAAATACATAGATACGTTAAGAAATACGAGCCTATTGATGGAGAACGCCTTGTACGATTTAAAGGCAGCGAGCTATGAACGCATACAAAAATTATGGGAAAACATGCACCGATACTTTTGACAATGTCTACCATAATATTTATGATAGCTATACATAAATTTTATCTCTAAATTTAGAAAGAAAGCTGAATTGAATGACGTAGGCTCTTCAGTTCACATGATGCGATGCCACAGTGAGATTGAAACTTTGGCTCACGTCTTGGGTTCATGCCTACTTGGCGAAACTCTTATTAACAGCAGACATCACAAGATCAGGTCTGTAATCGCAACATGCCTTAAGTCCAATGGCTAACAGTATTCCTGAAAACGTGTATTAGAAAACACAATGACAACATGAGTCAATATAAATTTACAAGATAGAGCATCACCTATTATACTACCTATGAAGAAGTCCATAGAATAGCGGTTACCGGAAGTATTCGGCGTATTGATATTATAACATTTAAACCTGGAGAGACAAAAGGTTATATTCTGGATCCGACCATCAGATTCGAGACTCATCAGAATCAACCTGAGGAGGTTAATCTAGAGAAAAGGAGAATTTATGAACCAACTATCCCTTATTACAAAACTTCATATAAACTCAGGGATATAGAAGTCATGGGATTAATGTGGGCGCTAGAGGGACCATAACAAAACAATTTATGTCATTCTGTCATAAATTTGGAGTCCCAACAACAACAATTAAGGAAATTTCTATGATAGCCTTGAAGGACTCTCTGCAGATTTTACGGCGACACTTGTATTTCAATTCAAAATGAATTTTCTCATTATATTTTTTATCTGTATTTTTTTTATTTTACTGCAAATTTTCATTGTGTGAAAATTATGTGCAAATTTTAGTTTATTGTAAATAAATTTCTTGTAAGACACTTTTAATGTCATCTTAAATGTCACTGTTTAACATTTTTTGTCTTTGGCAACCTCACCAAGTTGAGGAAGATTATTATTATATAGATTATTCATCTGTCCTAAATCATTTGTTTAATTGTTGCAACAAATCGAAAATACACTGAAACATAAGGTCACATAGATACAAATTCCTGGTAAGCTATTAATCTCATTGATCCTAAATTTTTATCAGAGCTTACATATACATATAACTATAAGAAGCTCACTTTTTACTTAATTTGAGAAATATCTGTTGGTTTTGTGTTATTTTATAACATTAGAGTTTGGAAAAAATAATTTTCACAGCATGTATAAAATTATGAAACTAACTTAATTTTCAAGTTATAAAAATAAAAACTGAGTTTCACTATCACAAGGCAATATGCATTCATTCATTCATTCATTCATACATAGTGTTCTGCTTAAGGGCAGGTCTTTCACTGCAAACTCAGCATTCTCCAGTCTTTCTTATTTTCTGCCATACTCTTTGTCTCCTCATATGATCCATATATCTTAATGTCGTCTATCATCTGATTTCTTCTCCCACGAACTCTTCTCCCGTTCACCATTTCTTCCAGTGCATCCTTCAGTAACCAGTTTCTTCTCAACCAGTGACCCAGCCAATTCCTTTTCCTCTTTCTGATCAGTTTCAGCATCATTCTTTCTTTAGCCACTCTTTCCAACACAGCTTCGTTTCTAACTCTGTCTGTCCATTTCACAAGCTCCCTGCTCCATAGTCACATTTTAAATCCTTCTATTCGCTTCTCTTCACTTCATCATAATGTCCATGTGTCTGCCCCACAGAATGCTACACTCCACACAAAGCACTTCACTAGTTTCTTCCTTAGTTCTTTCTCCAGAGGTCCGCAGGAGATGCTCCTTTTTGTATTAAAAGCTTCCTTTGCCATTGCTATTCTCATTTTGACTTCTTGGCAGCTTTGCAAGATCTAGTAGGGACCAATTGGCATCATTAATTTTCCAAGAAAATGTACTCGTACTTATGTGATCTTACGTTTAAGTATATTTTCGATTTGTTGCAACCATTAAATTGTGAAGGACAAATTAATAATAACGTAAATTAAGTGAACTATAAGCTGTTCATATCTGCATTCTTTCAAGATTCAGTGGTAAAATTCATGTATGAATATCATAAAAATTTGTGTTAGATATTGTCAAAAGTGTTACTGCATGTTTCGCCATAATTTTTGTACGAGTTCTTACCCCTCTGCTCTTAAAAAGAGGTGGTTAGCCTAACAGAATTTCACGAAATCGGAGCAGGACTTTAGGGTTTGACATTTACTCGTATAGCTAACAATCATCTTTATGGAACGTAATGAAATTTACGGCAGGGAAGCACTATGGCCCAGCACTGAGACCTGTTCCGATCTATTGCGCTAACCCTCAAGCTAGGCGCATTCCCAAACCCACACCGGCTGACAACACTAAGGTTCGTTATGTACCCAAGTTTTGAGCAGGCAATCTCCTCTTCCCTAGGCCAATCCCCTCCGTGAGTCACCAATCGACGATCGGGAAATGCTATGAAATAATGATGAAATGGATAAGTGATGACGGAATGATGTAGATGTCCTAATATGGGGAAAAACGGCAGAACCCATAGAAATAGCCCAAACCCAACTGCGACTTTGTCCGTTAAAAGTGTCACTATGGATTTTTCAATTAATAGTCCCAGACCCGATCGGGACTCGAACCCAGGCCGCCTGAGTGAGAGGCTGGAGGTCTGACAACTTGCCACCGCAGGGGGAACAATTGTCTTTAACTAACGAAAAGGTTAGTGTGGGGAAAGTAACTTTTTTTTTATAATGCCTCAAAATTATAAGTTCGCAGTATCGTCTCTCAATTCTGTCGTTGTCTTAACATGCAGTGACTTTTAACAATTTATGGCATCAACTTCCACACTAGTAGTCTTTTCTCCTCTCTGATAGAAATGAATGGAAGCTTTGACTGACAGATGGCCTTGCTATACGCCAACTCATATAAGGTTTTCAGATGTAAATAAATGTTGGTTAAGTCGTCTGCGTAGAAGGGGAAAGGGGCCAACAAACTGATTGTAAACTCATTGCTCGATAAAGTTAAGTTAAATGAAACTGCAAATAACAGGTTACTTCACTGCCACGTCTGTGGTTCAATGCTAGCTCTTGGTCTTCACCAGGCGGCTCGGATTCGATCTCCGGCCAGGTCATGATGGAATCTGTAGCGAAGAAAGGCGTTGAAAAGTTTTTGTGACAGTATTTCCGATTCTCCTCATTTTATCTATCATTCGCAGTAGTTGAAAATACTCTGTGGTGAAGTCTAGAGATTCGTACGGGTTTTCGATGCTGATATCAGAAGGTCTTGAAGCCCTAGACACAGGGGTTTATCAGGTATCCTTCTGAATGGGATTTAGCTCTGGTCAGAGATGAGGCAGAATGGCCCAACTGTCAGCGTTGGATTCAAGAATACCACCCAGGCCATTTGTGGAACTTTAGCAACAATCAACGCATATAAAATCTGTTAACTGTATTTCTAGTTAAAATCCTAGTATATGTAAATCAGTCATCAGATCAATCTGGACCTATGAAATACAGTTGTGGGACTCTGCCAGTAACTCCAACATTTGGTGAAGAATGGGTAGAACGAAGAAATTTCCCCGGCCACTTAGTCACTCGTAATGAGTGCACCTCTGTACATAGTGCGTTGGACATTGTGCCACTGTTACATATTCTTTGAGGGTAGACCACCAAAGGGGTACAGAGAGGTAGAACTTAAACCGATAAGGATTCAATCCGGCATCGGAATTTGAATCCGGTGTGGCTTAGTGGATAAAGCGTCAACACATGGAGCTGAAAATCAGGGTTCGAATCCCGGTGCCGGAGAGAATTTTTCTCCATTCTACCTATTCTTCACCATATGGTAATGCAGAATTCCTGCACGGAAATGTCATATGTAGATACTTCGGTACATCATCGTAAGATTTGAATCAAAATCCATTTGCAGTATAGCAAACGCACCATGGTTCATATCTAACTAGACTTAAAAATTCCAACATCAAAGAAGAAATCTCCTCTCACAGTGAACGTTATTAACAGCAACTCAAATTAGTCAGAATGAAGAACAAAGTCTGTCAGAATGACAGAAGAATGTCAGTTTAATGGGCTGCAGCTCTACGCACGCGCTGGTCTCTTTAAATTAGTCCTAAAGGGATTTAATTGTCATAGGGCCAAATTAAGCACAGATTTAGAAAACTGAAACATTATTTTATTTTTTACAGTTAAAAACAAGATTTACATTTTTAAGCACCTTTACTTTTTAACTTTTGCTCTAGAGTATGCCGTTAGGAAAGTTCAGGGTAACAGACAGGGTTTGGAATTCAACGGGTTACATCAGCTTCTTGTCTATGCGGATGACGTGAATATGTTAGGAGAAAATCCACAAACGATTAGGGAAAACACGGACATTTTACTTGAAGCAAGTAAAGAGATAGATTTGGAAGTAAATCCCGAAAAAAACAAAGTATATGATTATGTCTCGTGACCAGAATATTGTACGAAATGGAAATATAAAAATTGGAGATTTATCTTTTGAAGAGGTGGTGAAGTTCAAATATCTTGGAGCAACAGTAAAAAATATAATTGACACTAGGGAGGAAATTAAACGAAGAATAAATATGGGAAGTGCCTGTTATTATTCGGTTGAGAAGCTTTTGTCATCTAGTCTGCTGCCAAAAAATCTGAAAGTTAGAATTTATAAATCAGTTATATTACCGGTTGTTCTGTATGGTTGTGAAACTTGAACTCTTACTTTGAGAGAGGAACAGATTAAAGGTATTTGAGAATAAGGTTCTTAGGAAAATATTTGGGGCTAAGAGGGATGAAGTTACAGGAGAATGGAGAAAGTTACACAACGCAGAACTGCACGCATTGCATTCTTCACCTGACATAATTAGAAACATTAAATCCAGACGTTTGGGATGGGCAGAGCATGTAGCACGTATGGGCGAATCCAGAAATGCATATAGAGTGTTAGTTGGGAGGCCAGAGGGAAAAAGACCTTTGGGGAGGCCGAGACGTAGATGGGAGGATAATATTAAAATTGATTTGAGGGAGGTGTAATATGATGGTAGAGACTGGATTAATCTTGCACAGGTTAGGGACCAATGGCGGGCTTATGTGAGAGCGGCAATGAACCTGCGGGTTATTTTCACCGATCCGTGACCGTAAAGGGCTGCAGCACCACGGATGATGATGATGATGATGATTATTATTATTATTATTATTATTATTATTATTATTATTATTATTATTATTATTATTATTATTATTTTACTTTCTCTGGTAAATATTCAAGGAGAAGTGACGTTAAACCGCTAGCTTTTGTTTACATTGTGAGACATCTTACGTGAAATGACGTGTAGTTGTACATGAGTATAGCTTAGTCATATTGAAGCTGACCTTCTGAGCACTATAGCAAAACATTTGACAGCTGCCAAAAGGATCAGAAGAATAATGGCTGTGCGCATAAAATAAACTGATATTTAACGAGGCGTCTACTAGTCCAGATACGGTGACCTGGAGCGGGCCACACGCTGGTCCGGCCAAGACGAATTGGCGCATGGATCACAACAGGCAATTGGCGAGAGCGGCTGAGCTCTACGGCTCATATGCATAACTGCGTTATAGAGATGACTTATGTGGCCGTCACGGAATTAACTCCTCATTTTACGTAGGCCTCGAGGGCCTCTCCTCCTCGTACAGGGCACTGATGTGGGGTCACTCGGCTACCCTCTTGTCCTTGACTCTGATGCGCTGCTCAGATGATGTCATTAACAGCTGTGTTGTTGGTAGATATCGACTTGAGTAGAAGGTATTATTAGAAGCTGGGATTATGCAATGATAATAATAATAATAATAATAATAATAATAATAATATAATGATAATGGTAATAATGATAATAAAAGACCCTAATAATAGTAATAACAATAATAATATAAGGTAATTCCGGGAGAGTTGCCCCACTTAAAGTTTTTATCGTTTAAAAATTAAACAAATCAAAGCAGATATTTTATTCATGTGTTATAGCAAGTGAAATACATTAAAGTTTTATGTAAAATATGAAACAATCGATAATTCGCACACAATAAGTAGTAAAATAAAAATTAATCACATACGATATCACTGTAATATACACACATATAGGGGAGAGATGCCCCGTTGTGGTAATTCCCAAATTAAACTATTAATTTGATAAATAACACTCTAAATAATGTTGCTTATTTTATTTTTGCAATAAGTTCATTTTCTGAGCTCGTTTTTCAGTGCGACCACACATATGGCACTTAGCCCACATGTTATGCAACTTCTTGCAGAAAGTCACTGAATCCAATCAAACACTTCCTTCATTTGATAAAATGTTCAAGACACCCAACAAAGTAGGAACTATCTACTTTGTTTCATTTGACGACACTCTCTTCATATTTTCCCCAAAAGTGTCTTCTATATCTACTAGATTTTGAAGAATTTGACTTTGAGCTTTTTGGAACTAGGAGGCTTTCAAAGATGGTGTTTCCATTTCTATCTCCACCTGTAACGCGTTCTACCGATCGCTTACTTTTCTTCACAGCAAAAGATATTGCTGGCACATAGTTTATTTCATGAAGGGATTTGAAAGGAGTCGTTGTCGCTGAATTTGCCATTGTGGCACTTGAGCCGAAATTACAACTTCTTATCCCGTTATCATTAGAACTTGTAGCCGATAAAGTTTTCTCTTCTTTGAGATTTCCTGAAGAGGCACAGAAAGGAATTCTTACAGCTTTGTTGTTGATTGATGCATCATAAATACTGAAGAAGTGCTCAGGAACTGCATCTGGATTGAAAGGATAGAAACCTCTGGCTCGAAATCCAAGTGACCTCTCTATTACTACCAACGCAGCTTTCTACATGGATAGTCAGGCTTGCTTTTTATAAGCTATCCATTGCTGTGATTCTGTTCTTGAAATAATGCTTGAGAGACTTAAAATGTTAGCGATCAAGAGATTGAATTGCCTAAGTTGCATAGGTTGGTAAGCAAACAATTGTGATTCATTATCCCCATTCTAGCATTTTATGTTATCTAAATGTGCTGAATGTTCATCCAAAATTAAGAGAATCTTGCCAGGATTCTTTTTTGGAGTAAAATTTTCCTTCAATCGCTTCATAAATAATTCTGATGAAACATAGGACGATTTTCGATTCATATAAACCCCCGTTTCTGCTAAGAATCCGTCAAAAAACTTCCATTTTTCCTCTCAAACATTGCCAGTGGAAGAAATGTTCCCTCCGAATTGCAACATGTTATGACAGAATCACTTCCACCTTTTTCGCTTGAAGTTAGGACTTGAACATCTTTGGATCCCTTTTTCTCAACCACTTTTCCTTGTAGATTTGTTTAGTTGGATGCCACTTTCCTCTATTTTATGTGGCTTTCCTACAAATTGCCTTCACATAGAGTTGTTTCCAGTAGGTCAAAATACTACTTGTCTCAACATGCCTTGACCTCTTCAGAGAGATGGATGATCCTTCTGACTGCATGAGAGGTAACTCAAGGTTTCGCTCTAAGAAGAAATGCAGCCATTGGATGTTTCTTGAAGACTCTACAAGATTTCAGTCGGTGGATTGTTCTCTAAATGATTCCATAACAATGAGATGCTTCATTAATTCCCAATTCCCCAAAAAGTTACAGAAAGATCGAAGAAATCTCTGGGATTGCATTGACTAACGTTTGGTCGTGAAATGTGTCTTTAAAACACAACTTTGGACATCCCTTAAAATTTTGAAGGCCCTCAACTTTGGGCACCTATTGAAAATGTCGCTGCAACAAATTTAGAATACCGGTATTCCTTAAAATGTTCATGGATTTCAACCTTGGACACCTCTTGAAAATATGTGATCCTCTAGCAAGTTTTGGTCACCCTTTAAAATTATTGGCCTCTAATATACAATAATTCTATACTAATATAATAATTCAATTAAAATTCCAATAAATTCAGCAAGGACACTAATAATAATTAGTTATGTACGGTAATATCACTCTTAAGTACATGGGGCGTCTCTCCCTCAAACAGGTGGGGCATCTCTCCCTTTAGCATGACCATTACGCCTTATGTATTTAAGGGTAATCGTAATGGACAATTACTTAATTTTTTTTCTAGAATGGAGTACAATGCATGTACTTGTCAAATATATTGGATTAAGCAACATATACATAGCCATTATCCCAATTACGAATTTTGAAAAAATATAAATATTATAACAAAGCCTACGAAAAACAGCATTTCTTTTTCCTATTCACTTTTCACACACAAAAAAACCGCCACAAAGATTGCACTGCTTGCCTTCGAGGGTGGTATACGAATTAAACAAATGGTCCCAAGGTCGATTCCTTAGAGATTTTGAGATAAGGAGAAAAGGAGGGTGGGGCGACTCTCCCCGTGGGGCATCTCTCCCGGAATTACCTTAATGATGATAATAAAAATATCCTAATAATAACAATAATACTCTAAAATGATGACAATTATGGTAATAATAATAATGATGATAATAATAATAATATAATGATAATGATAATAAAAAGACCCTAATAATAACAATAATAATAATAATATAATGATAATGGTAATAATGATAATAAAAGACCCTAATAATAATAATAACAATAATAATATAATGATGATAATAAAAAGATCCTAATAATAACAATAATACTCTAAAATTATGACAATTATGGTAATAATAATGATGATAATAATAATAATAATATAATGATAATGATAATAAAAAGACCCTAATAATAACAATAATAATAATAATAATAATAACAATAATATAATGATGATAATAAAAAGATCCTAATAATAACAATAATACCCTTAAATTATGACAATTCTGGTAATAATAATGATGATAATAATAATAATATAATGATAATGATAATTAAAATAACCTAATAATAATACCCTAAAATAATGATAATTGTGATAATAATAATAATAATGATAATAATGATAATACCAATAATAATAATAATATAATGATAATGGTAATAATGATAATATAATGATAATAAAAGACCCTAATAATAATAATAATAATAATAATAACAATAATATAATGATGATAATAAAAAGATCCTAATAATAACAATAATACCCTAAAATGATGACAATTCTGGTAATAATAATGATGATAATAATAATGATGATGATAATAATAATAATAATAATAATAATAATACTATAATGATAATGATAATAAAAAGACCCTAATAATAATACCCTAAAATAATGATAATTGTGATAATAATAATAATGATAATAATGATAATACCAATAATAATAATAATAATAATAATAATAACGATAATATATTTTTTTATCCAATGCCACCAGGTTGTCTTTTCGACATTTCTGGTCTTCTCTCCTGGCCGTGGCTTAGTTGTAACCCACTTCTGAGGTTAGGGCGCCTGGAAGGCGGAGTTACATTACCCCGATGATGTGATAGGATGATTATGATAATGTGGTGCCATAATGATAATATAATTATAATAAAAAGACCCTAATAATAACAATAATACGTTAAAAATGATAATAATGGAGGTAAAAATAATAATAATAATAATAATAATAATAATAATAATAATAATGCTTACTTACTTATTGGCTTTTAAGGAACCCGGAGGTTCATTGCCGCCCTCACATAAGCCCGCCATTGATCCCTATCCTGAGCAAGCGTGCCAAAGAATCAGTCCCATTCCGAGGCTTATTTGAAGGATTCGTAACAAGCTGGTTTTTACGGTGATGGGTTGTTAGCCCTTCGCCCAACCCCCAAACTGGAGGACCACCCCTTATCGGCTGTCCACGACTGCTTATTCAATATATTCGCAGCTACCCTCCATATCTGGAGGCCGTCACCTCTATCCGCAACCTGAGGACGCGCCATGCCGTGGTGATAGGGACCCACAATAAATAGAATAATAATAATAATAATAATAATAATAATAATACCCTAAAAATGATAATAATGACGGTAATAATAATAATGATAACAATAATAATAATAATAAAAATAACCTTAATTTTGCTCCAAAAATAATGATCAAAATTGGTCTTTATAAACCTTTAAATTACTCTACAAAATTAAATTTTCAGGAATTTGGTGCATCAAATCTATAACAAATTTATGAAGAAACATTGCTGATTTACTTCCATAAAAATCACAATAAATTTAAATTTGATCCTCATAAATTTAATACTGTAGGCTACGAAACAAACCTAGAGTTTCTTTCTAAACACCCCCAAAAGGCACACAACTGCTGGATTAAAACACAGCAGAAATTTTAGACCCAGAATATATAATGCATTAATTATAGCTTACTCTGAACTAAGTACACTTAACACACATATTTTAGGAAACAAATTAGATCAATTGTTAAATTTTTTTTGTCTTTTCTTAAGATGATTGAGTTTAAAATTGAAATCTAATACTCAGGTACTTTTGTGATGTCTATATTTTCCTATATATTATTACATGTTTTTTTTCTTTAACACTATATTAATGTTATTGTACCGAATGAACACTCTTCAATTTTGTAAAATATGTATTTTGTATAACTGAACTGAACTGAACAGCACCAGAGCACGAGATTCTGCTCTTTGGGCTGCAATGCCTAATATAGCTGAAACCTAATGTATTAGATAAATAAAATAATAAATAAAAAGTTATTACGTTGAGAAAAAAAATAATAATAAAGTAATAACAAGAATATATCGGGGTTTCAATGTGTTTGTGACATCTTTCGATTTTCCACCATTTCTTTCTATCGTGCCACAGATCATCTTTCAAATTCCTTGTTGTCATCACTGCTGTTATTCATGTCGCCAGGTAGTTCTTGATCTTCCTCTCTTCCTTCTTCCTTCTTCTTTCTGATGTCCACCTTTGGAAAGTCTGCACAATCAAAGCACAAAACTAAAATTCTTCCAATAATTTATTATCATAATACACTGCTCTCTTAAATTGACTAAGCGTATTGGGAATTAAATCGATGGCTTTTCTAATACACGCTATGAAATGTTTAATAGAAAACAATTTTTGTATCGAAAAGGAAGCAAAAACGAGGAAAATTGTATGAAATATCTAAAAAAAAATAGCCTCCTGAAATTAATGGCATTACTTACATTCCGTGATTATAAACTACTGTAATTTTGTAACTACGTGTGTTACGAAATTCAGACCTGTGTCATTGGAAAGAAAGGCTCAAAGAATTTCAGGGTACGTGTAGGCCTAATTGTAATTGTTGGCGGAAAACAGTGGATGGCACCATAACGAAAAAAAAAAAGTTGTTCTGCTTTTTCGCTTGTTATTGTGGCATTGAAGCAAACTGTGTTCACATTTCAACTCAGTGTGAATTCTGCAACATTTAGAGAGTTACGGTGAACCCACAGTTGGTGTGTATTATACCACCTGAGAATCGTCTTGTCAGTAAGTGCCGCATGTTGAATCTCCCGCCTGAAGGCACGCTGAACTCGCACTACACTCCATGTGCTTTGGTATTCCAATACACACCAGCTGCGTTCCTGTGGATTCGCCATAACTCTCTAAATGCTGCAGAATTCACACTGAGTTGAAATGTAAACATTGACACCATTTAGCACAATTTACTTCTATCCAACAATCCCACAATGATATGCGAAGGGAACAGCGTCTTTTTTTCTTTATGGTGCCATCTTTTGTTTTTCGTCAACAATTACAATTACACATGCCCTGAAATTCTTTGAGCCGTTCTTTCTAGTGGCACCGGTATGAATTTCGTAATACGCATAATTAAAAAATTATAGCAGTTTATAACCAAGGGATGTTTCTGTGGACACAGTGTACTGTTTCCTATCCATAATTACAATTAACAATAGCATAACATATCTAGAAAACAAAGAAATAAAGGATCTGTTACGGGGAATGAAATGTGTTTCTTAAGAGAGAAAATAACACGCTCAAATGTAAACCTATCCGGCTCTTGGAAGGACACACCATGCAAACATGTTATTATTATTTGGGTGGATCAGGGTCCACCCAGACCACCCGCTGGCTAAGCGACCGCTATGCAGATATTCTTTTCGGTAATGTAGTGTGACACTTAAACTGAACACGATTTTTCTCGTGACTAATGTTAAAGCCATATTTCAGAAATTTCTACCGACAATAAATTTCAATAGGCCTATACAGGGTTAGTAAAGTATAGAACTTTACTTATTCCTTTTTAGTTTTATTGAGAAAAGTGTTGTTTTGGAATAAAAGACAAATTTTATACGTATATGTAAAATATCCGTTTTTGATTTTGTATATAATGTGCAAAAACATATTAATACACTCTATATATTCTTTTTATCTTCGTATTTTCTAGGTCTTAAAATATACATCATAAACATTATTCAATCTAACGAAGAAATAATAATATAATTTTAGTTTTGTTTTCGTCTTGACTTATTTTAATGTTAACCCAGAAGTATATTTGTTAACACATTTTAATACTTGTAACGTTTTCGCCCATTTTGGGCATTTTCACATCTTCACTCCTTAAAGATATCTGTACATAAGTGCATAATATATGTTGTAATTCTACAAACAATTAATGGAAATTTATAAATGCACTAAAAATATTTTCTAAAAAGGTACACTAAAATACAGCAACAAATGGTAGTTGTATGATGAATATACAAATATACTTCTGGGTCAACATTAAAATAAGTCAAGACTGAAACAAAACTAAAATTATATTATTATTTCTTCATTATAATTCGACTTATTTGACAATTTTATCAAAATGAATTAAAAATTATTCAATCTGCCGATCTGGAGTTGCGTTCGAGCGTGGGTTCGATTCACGCTTGGGTTCACTGCCTGGTTGAGTTTATCCGAAGTTTTCCCGAAACATAAGGCGAATGTCAGATAATCTATGGCGAATCCTCGGCTTTATCTCTCCAAATACCATCTCGCTATCACCAATCCCATCGACACTAAATAACCTAGGATTTGATACAGCGTCGCTAAATAATAAAATAAAATAAACGTTGTTCAAAATAACCTCCATTCCATGTCAAACAATGCACGAGTCTTTTAAACCTCGTTAACTTATTTTTGCCTTGCTCACATGGGCTTATTTTTAACAATTCCAGTATTATTGTACAGGGTGATTCACGAGGATTTACCGTCACTTACGGAGCTTATTTCCGAAGACATTCTGAGCAAAAATTGTCATATCAACATTTGTCCTAATCTGAATATTTTCAAAGTTACATTAAATTGAAGTTGTTGGTAAAATAACTTTTTTCTTTAGTTTTACGGGTAAAAAAATATTACAAATAGAGGTTGAACTATTCAGAAGTATAATTTCTTTAACTGGCTGAAACTAAAAATATGTTGTTAATTGCTATGTGCAGATTTTGTTTTTAAATTTTTAACTAAAAATTATATTATTTTTACACACTTATCACACAAATTGTTACAAATCATACGACTTTAGGAACTTGATCCTTCACAATTTAATTATGCATCCTAATGTACAGTCATAAAGAATTTAGAAGAGTGGCGTGATTTGTAAATAATTGTTGTGATAAATGCGTACGAAAAATGAAATTTTGTAGTAAAAAATCGAAAAAAAAAATCTGCACGAAGCAACTATGGAATTCAGAACACATTTTTACCTTCAGAATACTAGCTAATCAAAGAAATGATACTTCTGAATAGTTCAATCTTTATTTGTGAATGAATGAATGAATGAAGCCACTGTGTCCCATGAAGGGCTAGGGTCTCCTACAGGAGGGGAAGCTCAGTTGGTGTGGTTCACATGATGAGCTATTTCACGTGAACAATATTTACATTCACATTCACTATGTGAGATACACTAGAGTTTGTCAAATTTTAGATCTATATGAGTTTGTTCATTATCTGTCTCCACTCGTTCCTGTTGCGGGCGATGGTTGACCAGTTCCCTCCCAGCTGCTGCTTGAATGTATCTGCCCATCTTCTTCTTGGCCTGCCTTGTGTTCTCCTTCCTATGTACGGGTCCCACATGGTGGTTCCTCGCGCCCATCTGCCTTGTTGCTGCCTTGCTACATGACCACCCCACTTCCACTTCGTTATGAGGGCTTTTTCTGTGATGTTCTCAGAAGCTGTAATTTTCTGCAGTGCTGTGTTGGAGACCTTGTCTTTCAGTGAAACGCCAACTATCTTCCTCTCCATTTTCCTTTGGCATATTTCGATGTTCATCTTTAGCCTCTCTGTGAGGGCCCAGGTTTGGCAACCGTATGTTAGCACCGGGAATACACAGGCGTTAAGATCTTTATCTGTAATATTCTTTTACCCTTAAAACTAAAGAAGAATGGTATTTTACAAACAATTTCAAATTAGTGTAACTCTGAAAATTTTGAGATTAGGACAAATGTTTACATGACATTTTTTGCTCAGAATGTCTTCAGAAATAAGTTCCGTAAGGGACGATAAACCGTCGTGAATCACCCTGTATTTTTTAAATGTTTTAATTGGTTAATTTACGACGTTTTATCAACTTCTATGGTTATCTAGCGTCTGAATGAGGTGAAGGTGATAATGCCAGCGAAATGAGTCCAGGGTTCACCGCTGAAAGTTACCCAGCATTTGCTCTTAATAGCTTCAGGGGAAAACCCCAGAAAAAATCCTCAACCAGGTGACTTGTACCAATCAGAACAGGTCAGACATGCTAACGTCACTCCACATTAGTGGACTTTTAAATGTTAGATACATTGAATTAAATATAATATGGCCTGTAAATATGTAGTTCCTTCTGTAACAAATGCTTCAATTTTCTCTGAATGAAAACCTAAACAATTAGTCCTAACTATACATCAGATGTGCTGAAGTGGAGTTAATTGCAATTGGATTGCGTTGTAGAAGATAATGTTAAATTGTTACAAGGTTGGTAACGCTAGACCAGGCACTCAGATTGCCTTGGTCTGCGCCCCTCTTTAATTTACATCTTAACGACTCTTCACCAGGAACTCGAGAGATCGTGACTTCTGCTTCGATGTCTTCATAGTAATCTGTGACAAGAGGTAAATTAGAGTGTCTATAATCTGGAAGCCGCATATACGTTCAGAGACAATACTGAGGTACTGTCATACATACAGGGTGTTTCAAAAGAAATAGTAAATATTTTAGGAGGTGGTAGTATGAACTATAATAATAATAATAATAATTCTTTATTTCTACTGGCAGAGTTAATACCATAGGGCTTTCTCTTACACTCTACCAGGTCACAAAGTTTACAGTCAGTGAAAAATTTAACAAAAAGTTACAGAACAGAATACTAACATATTACAAAAAAATAATGATAATAGCATAATAAATCGACACTAAACAACATGAAAATAATACCATAATAAAAAAAGAAAGTAAAATACATTGAAATATAGTAAAAGCAATTCATTTAGTATAAATGGTTAATATGGAAAACCTAAGGAAGAATATAACAAAATGGAATGTAATAAATTAATAAAAAAGAAAAGAAATACGAGATTTAAATAAAATTGACAATAAAAAGGGTATGATAATAAATTCATCTGGTGATCACGAGAACAAAACCAATACGCGGTAAGTGTGAAATACCACATTCAGTATTCCCAACGTAACACACATAACAATTTTCCTCTTCTTACCGCTTAAGCGCCATATTCATTTTACTCCTTTAGGCTCTTAACATATTATTTTTAGAGACGTTTAACATAGTAATAATTATAAATTGGAAACTTACCACTGCAATTTCACCTAAATTGCAATGTTAATTATTGTTTTTAAATATTTGCAAAAATTAAGTAAACTCTACAACACCACAAAAGTTACAGCATTTGTAATGCAAGTAACATTAAGGAAGTCGTGAAAAAATCAAGAAGATTCCAGATGCCGATGTTATTACTGCAATATGTTATATAAATAATATTGTTAAAATATTAAAATGAAAAATAAATCATTACATAACTTTACCGTTTGTTTTAAGTTCACATTTATAGACTGGGGGGAAAAAAAGACAGACGTATATCACGGCGTGCTGGAATATAGTAAACACAGAAAACATTTTATAGCAACAATGTTGAGGATAGATATTTTAGTTTTTAAAAGTTTCCGTCATTGAACAGAAACCAAGATGGAGATTTCATTGCAACTAATTAGAAATTCCTCTTTCAGGTACCTATGTAATAAACGGTCTTCGCACAAAATAATGTACGATACACGAGCGGTATGTTTATTTTCATGTTCTCGGAAATTAAAAAAGCTCAACTACGTTTCGCTTTTTCAATCTTTTCCTCGAACATGAAAACATCAACATACCGCTCTTGTAACCCATATTACTATTACATATTTTACATTTTATATTTTATGTTTTAGTATAAAAATCAGTGGGGCGCCCTTCTACGGATAGTCAGTGAGAACGGAGTGGCTTTGGATCAATAGAGTTCGAAAGAAATAAAAAATTTCAAACTGTACAGTCCCAGTGCCGGAGAGAATTTTTCTCCGCTTCACCCATCCTTCATCAACACAGAATTCCTGCACGGAAATAGCATATGTACATCACAGTAATACGATATGCGTAAATAATAATCACTTAGTGATTTAAGACGGCGCTCATTCCGTCGGATCCCGGCCACTTAGTCAGTTGTAATGAGTGCACCTCTGCACATAGTGTGTTGGACATTGTGCCACTGTCACACATCTGTGACACAGTGCATGAGGGTTGGACACTAAAGGGAAACTGAGAGGTGGAACTTAAACTGAGAGGATTCAATCCGGCATCGGAACTGGAATACGGTGTGGCTTAGTGGATAGAGCGTCAGCACATAGAGCTGAAAACCCGGGTTCGAGTCCCGGTGCCGGAAAGAATTTTTCTCCGCTCCACCCATCCCTCATTAAAATATTTAATCATATGCACTAACAAATGTGTCTTAAGTGATTACTATTGTTATGATAAAACAAAACCATGTTTCCAATATATATGTTAATTTTTTCAGTAGGCTATTTTACGACGCTTTATCAACATTTTGGGTTATTTAGCGTCTGAATGAGATGAAGGTAATAATGCCGGTGAAATGAATCCGGGGTCCAGCACCGAAAGTTACCCAGCATTTGCTCATAATAATAATAATAATAATAATAATAATAATAATAATAATAATAATAATAATAATAATAATTTATTTATTTATTTATTTAATCTGGCAGAGCTAATGCCAGTAGGCCTTCTCTTCCGCCCAGGCAGACTCTAATTCTAATTAAATACGTACATTTGCTTACATAGTTATTACATTAATATCTAGATCATAAAACAACATGAAAGTAAATAATGAAAACTGGATAACTAATGTTAGTGTGACAATAATAAACACTGGTAAGAAATAATTATAATAATAATGATAATAATAATAATGGTAATAGTAATAATAGTAATAATAATAATAATAATGAGATAATTTAGATATTTATCTGTGATATATATAACCATTAAACATTGAGAAACCTGAAACAGCTATTATTGTTGACAATAATTGTTAGAAAAAATATCTCCTTAGCCTATTCTTAAATTGATTTGATGTCTGACAATCCCTGACATTACTCGGTAGGGAATTCCAAAGTCGAGGAACAGCCACAGTGAAAGAAGATGAATATGAGGATGTTCGGTGGGAGGGAATGGATAATATTGAGGAGTGTTGTGATCGTGTGTCTAGGTTATGATGGGTGAATAAATTTTGAAAACGAGACGCAAGATAGACAGGAGTGGAGAAATGCAATATGTGAAAGAGAAGGGAAAGACAGTGGATTTTCCTACGATCTTCTAGACGGAGCCAGGACAACATTTCGAGGGATGGTGTTACGTGATCAGCCCGGCGAATATTGCAGACGAAACGGACGCACATATTATGAACACGTTGTAGTCTCTGCGCCGAAGTAACGCTTAGGTCAGCAAGCAGAATATCACAGTAATCGAAGTGGGGCATCACGAGTGTTTGCACTAACATTTTTTTCATGGAAAAGGGTAGAAAATTCTTGAATCGTCTAAACAAGTGGATTAATGAAAATACCTTTTTGCAGGTTTCTGCAATTTGAATGTTCCAATTTGGGTTGGGTTGAGGGAAAACCTCAGAAAAAACCTCAACCAGGTAACTTGCCCCGACCGGGAATCGAACTCCATATGTTAAATTAGGTTGCATGCAATATAAATTTTGCATATAAATCCGGACTCTACTGATGGTGATTGAATTTAACTGTCAACGGGAATCGAACTTATGACAACTTGATCTGTGTGTAGCTTTGAATATGAGTTTCTAAAAAAATCATATTTTTAGCATCGTAGTTATGTAAACTATGATTTTGATTGAAACTGGAGGATCACCAGTGTATTCAGAATAACACCTTTAGTCTCTCTTCAGTGAAACATGATACACAAAGCCCTAACTTCAGTCCTGTGACGCATCTTTAGCATTTGAAACCTGAGGAAAAGAGACCTTTAATTTACTTTCTGTGATAAAAATAAAATGAACCTTTGCATTTCTCTTTCTTTTTCTCTCCCACGGAAACTGTCTCAGATTTCAACCTGTGTTTCCAATTCGCATTACTGTACTGTCCTTGTTAATCTCGAATTCTGTCAAGACCGGCAAAAAAGGAAAACCGGACTGTCGCGCTTCTGCAAATAAAAGTTATTCCGCAGGTTCTATCCTGCGTGAACTGGAATCTCTACTTGGTCCCCAGGGCTTGAAAGGAGCCGAAACAAGGCGTTTGTATGCAAATGTCCTCCATCACTTGTGCAGATGAATAACGCCTTTCTGTTGCTTGGTAACTAGTGGATTCATTGGGCTTCAATTTATCAAGCTTACAGAGCATTGCTTTAGCTGTTACAGGAATGAGGAATATAGGCTACATGGATGTTATATAAATCGAAAGTATACTTTTTTATTCAGTGATAAAAATTATACACCGTGTCCTGATTAGAGGGATCGAGAAATAAATATTCACCACTTAAAACCATATAAAGATATCGTTGGGATTTACATCTGACAAAATAGAGAAACTGTCTAAGTTTACGCAACAAAGTCTGAAAACAGCTGCATGCGTAACTTTCGCTTGTTTGTTGCCAAAACAAGCCTGGCGCCATTTTCTAGGAGAACACGTCATGGTCAACATGTGGACACCACAACAGAAAGTTCAGTGTGTGCTATGGCTAGCAGAAGAAAAATCTATTACGCGAGTACGACGACGTGTTCGTCGTATATGGATAGATGGATCGGAAGACGTGGACCAATTGCCTGGCCAATCAGGTCACCCGATCTGACCCCCTTGGACTTTTTTTCTGAGGCTTTGTGAAGGATGCTGTGTACCAAAGAGGCAGAACTAACACTTTAGAGGAACTGAGACAACGCATCACAAATGCAGCTGCGCTAGTGACTCCACAAATGCTACAGAATACTTGGCGGGAGGTTGAATACCATTTAGATGTCTGCAGAGCAACTCAAGGCGCACACATCGAGTTGCATTCAGCATTCTCCGAAACTCGGAGAGTTTTTACATCAAGTTATGTAAAAAGTTATTTTAATAAACCATTATTTACACTTGAAATTATCACTTATTTCTCGATCTAAGTGGGACACGGTGTATTATCCCATAATATGTCTGTCTTAGAACATTTAATGGACATTATTTTTATTACTGAAAAGACAAATACAATTCAGTAAAATGTCTATAAAATAATATATTGTGATACAAGTGTGGTAAGTGCGTTATAACAGAATCTAACAGTTTTTTTTAGTTTCCGAGATTCTGTTACGCAATTAACGCTTATGTATTGCATATTATTTTTTGGACAATCGTCATTTAAATACATTTTTTCCCAATTTGATTATTTAATACGGACTTTACATCACTAATAAAAATGTTGTGAACACGTTCATTACTTTTATTACACAACTAGTTAGGTAATGAAAATGATACTGCTATTAGCGTCGTGCATTTTAAGCGCTATGTTCAGTTCAAGTTTGTCGAGTGTGACAAGAACCGATATCTGCTTTGAAGATGCGGATCTGT
The DNA here is from genome assembly GCF_040183065.1 of Periplaneta americana. Taxonomy (NCBI): domain Eukaryota; kingdom Metazoa; phylum Arthropoda; class Insecta; order Blattodea; family Blattidae; genus Periplaneta; species Periplaneta americana. The sequence goes on along the minus strand of NC_091118.1, from coordinate 42,627,844 downwards.
TCAGCTCGCTCGAATATGCCCCTTGAAGTTCGCCAGCCTCTCTTACCTTTCTCTCCCATCCATTCATGCTTTTAGCTGAGTAAGAATTTTAGAACTAATCTTGTGGTTTATTTACATGTAATAACAGGTCATTTTTATTACAGAAATATACATAGCTTATATAGGCCTATAGGTAAATAGTATTATGTTTTTTTAATACATGGCGGTTATTACTATACTGATGGCTTTCCGTAGAACCACAGTCTAATATATACAGTCACGAAGATTGGAATGATTTTTTTGCATTTCTCGCTATAGTTACTAGCCGCTTTGAGCGCTGTGAGTACTAGGAACAATAGACTGTGCCACTGCCATCGTGATCTAATAAAGGACGTAAGGCAGACCATGTGACTCGCTTAACCTGATCACGCGTTTCAACCATATAAATTAGTTGGAATGCGTAAAGAGTAACATATATTTCTCTAAAATGTAGTGTAATTGCATTAATAAAATTTAAAACAATGATTATGAGACACTTCAGACATAATTCACTTGCGAGTTAAGGTGTAATATTATTTCCGGTGTGAAAATTACGTTCGTATGTGTAATACCTGCCTTTATTTCGAGTAAATATTGCGAAATTCTTGTACATTCATTTATGCACGATTCAATAATTTTCAGTTACACCGCACGGATATTTAGATATGTTGTAATTATAGGTTATGTTTACTGTCCCAGTTGCCCCTTTCTGTCTAATTTTAGTAGTCTCCAATACCCTGCCATTCATATGGAAATTATAGGTTATGTTTACTATATTTAACTTATATTCCTAAATTCGCAATTATACATTATAATTAAGGATGTCATGTATGATACCCCGCACATTCAATTTATCTGTATTTCCGAAAGATCCAAGAAGGTGAGTTTATAAAATATATACTTTACGAAAATAATATATAAATCTTATGTATTTCATATTTCAGTAGTGGAAGGAAGGTGTTATTTTTTTCAAAAGAACACGATATCGAAAGTGTAATACATTTTATCGTCTGCTAGGGAAAGGGTCTGTGATGAGGCGATAGTAGCGATCCTGGTAGTTAGCAACTATGTGTGGATGCTTATTTATTAAGTACTGAGCTTCGTGACTGTATATAATAGACTGTAGTAGAACTCTGGCATTTTTCTGTTTAGTGTTTTAGGCACGTCATAGTGTTCAGACTAAGCCACTAAAGGGCGTATCAGCTCATTTTGCACCCAAAGTAAATATGAAGCGTTTTTCCCGCTTGGTCTTCACGTTCTAAATTGCTCTTCAGTCATTTTACTATATGCCGACTAGCATTCTATCAATATATCCAGTATGGATTGAATTATTAAACTTCAGGATAGTAGCAGTCGTAATTCTTTCCTTGTCACCGTCTTATTGAAAACGACTGCAGCCTATGATGTGAGCTCAAGATTTTATCTCAGTTCTTGCGTGTAACGATTTAATTCTGCGGACCGCTAGCACGTGGAGAAGCAATCTCCTGGATCTTAACTCCAGCCTCATTCATGTTTCGTGCCAACTCTGCTACCAGCTTGTCAGCTCATTAGGTTCAACCGCGCAATCTGATTGCTTTCGGTTTTTATGATGAGTTCGTGTATTCAATGAGCATCGGAAACTTTCAAGAGATTTCTGTTACCCAACAAAACAAATCAATCCGCCAGATGGCAGCCGTGAAGGATCAACGAATACCAGTCGATTGCTGAACTCACGTCTACATTCTTCAGTAGAGGTGGACGATCATCCTATGGTGATAACGTGATCCCCAATCGTAATACCTGACTTGCGAAACCGGATTTCGGTGCTTACTGTAACTCACCAAATTCATCACGATGCTAAATGGGCACCGGTCCCATACACTGACCGAAGTTTCGTGAGAAAGTTTATTTCCCAATGAAGAATCGAGCCAGTATATTATCGGGCATGAGCTTCTATTTCACATTGCTTATAACCCTCTCTAACAAAACTATGCATCTGCATCACAATGGAGGAAATGCCGCGTATAATAAATACATAGTAATATCACAGTATTAATATTTCTTCCACTGTGATCAGTGATAAAGTGAGCTTTTAAAACAGTAATACGTAAACAGTACTAAATATATATGGACATTATTAAAATAGTTGTTAAAGCAATGTATTTAATTAGTTTACGTCTCTCATCAAAGAATAGTAGTTTTAAAAAGCAGGACTGGCATTGTTTGCACCGTTTTATTCATCGGTTGAGTTTGCTGCCGTGTGATATCTGATCAAAAACAATTGACAATTGGTGCAAACAGTTGAAACTGAATGTTAAAAACACTTTAAGAAGAATTCCCTGGGTGTCTAGAGTCTGGAAATTTGTATGATTGTGAGTGTGATTGTGAGTGTGCCGGGTTAATATTAATTAACCAATCATTAAAATATTAAAAAAATACATCAGGACTGTCGCTGGGCAGTAACCTGAACACACGTTTCGGCGTCACATTGTTGACAAGTAACTCAATCTGTTAGCACAACCATAAAGCATCTAATAGATGCTATAGAGTTACCAAGTACGAAAAACAATAAATACTTTTCGCACTAGTGTTAAAAGTACTTTTCGCACTAGTGTTAAAATACTTATCGTACAGCGTTAATGTACTTTCGCACTAGTGTTGAAATACTTTCCTCGCTAGTGTTAAATGTACTTTTCGCACTAGTGTGAAAAGTATTTTTCGCAATAGTCTTAAAATACTTTTCTCACTAGTGTTAAATGTACTTTTCGCACTAGTGTGAAAAGTATTTTTCGCAATAGTCTTAAAATACTTTTCTCACTAGTGTTAAATGTACTTTTCGTACTAGTGTTAAAAACACGTTTCGCACTAATGTTAAAAGTACTTTTCGCAATAGTGTTAAAATACTCTTCGCACTAGTATTGAAATACTTTTCGCATTAGTGTTAAAATACTTTTCGCACTAGTGTTAAAAGTACTTTTCGCACTAGTGTTAAAAGTACTTTTCTCACTAGTGTTAAATGTACTTTTCGTACTAGTGTTAAAAATACTTTTCGCACTAGTGTTAAAAGTACTTTTCGCAATAGTGTTAAAAGTACTTTTCGCAATAGTTTTAAAATAGATTTCGCACTAGTGTTGAAATACTTTTCGCACTAGTGTTAAAATACTTTTCGCACTAGTGTTAAAATACTTACTGTACTAGCGTTAATGTACTTTTCGCACTAGTGTTAAAATACTTTTCTCACTAGTGTTAAATGTACTTTTCGTACTAGTGTTAAAAATACTTTTCGCACTAGTGTTAAAAATATATTTCGCACTAGTGTTAAAAGTAATTGTTGCAACTACCGCATAATAGTCTGTTCCAACACGCTTGCCTAACGATAAAATTCTTATTCTAGGAATGGTTGTCTCAAGAACAAATTTTTTATCACTATTTCCTGAATGTCGATTGAATACAACATTTTTTTTAAGGTATTCTTTTATAATTTTTTTCTCTCTCATTAATTTATGTTGCTGGAGTTAGGAGATTAAATTTGCTCTCCTTTTTATGCGGAGGAACTGTTCGGGTAGCGCTCATGGCTAGTTGCGGTCTGACTTTATAAATTGGAGATGATTGATCGCGGCTTTCGCACCTCGTTCAGTCTCGGAACTCTGACGGACTCACCGCCTCCTGGAATGCGTGGCTTCCGGAGGAAAATGCCCTATCCTTCAGTTGTCGACATTTACGGCGACAGATCCAGATGAGCATCAAAATAATTAGAGGACAGCTTGCCAGGAATAAAAAAGGGTAGTATAAATTCTCAGACGAAGGAATTTGTATGACTTAACAATATGTTTTTAATATAGGCCTACGGTTTATTACAGCAAGCAATTCAGAATGTATTCCGAACCAATACCGAACTTCTTTCGACGCATGCGCCAGTTGTGAACGGTGTCAGAACTATTTCGAGATTTTATGTTGTTGGAACATTTCTTGAACTCTTCTGTCATGGCCTTCAGAGTTACTTCTCATATTAAAATTGTATTCATCTTCCGAACTTAATTCTTCGTCAAATATATCGCTATCATCTTTCAAAAATACTATTGAAGTCAACTACTTCTGAATGTCTAGCGTTGGACTATTTCTTTATTTTAACCTGCCTAGCCTCGAAGCATTGTAACCAGAATTCCAAATTAAACCAACTGCGCATGCGTCAGAATTTAAAAATTCCCACTTCCTGCTCTTAATCAAGAACCATTTCACTCGTTACGAACGAATTCTAAGGCACGTTGGAACAGGGAACTGGGAATTCACTATCGATTCGATTTTGAACCGTGCTGGAACAAACCCATAATGTATTATATTATACTAGTAAACAATCTTTGGTTTTACCGAGGTGAAAGAAATGTCTGTATATCTTGAATTCACTTGTTCCTTTGTTTAGAATATACGCACTATAAAATTCTCATAATATTGAAATTATTAGATCCTAGTTATAGCTTATACATTTACGGTCTTACTAATAAAAACTCTATATACAGACATTTAATTGTCTTATACTTAAACAATGAGTAGCTCGTTTATAAGTCGTGTGTAAATTCCTTACTAATAGGCCTAATCACTACATACGTCATGTATAACAGTATAACTGTTACACAGCTACGTCATACTTTCGTCATTACTTCATTACGAAAAGCAATAGAATATCTGAGGTTCTCTATTGCATCCGGTAGAGCGCTCATAGTGTGCCGTGTTAAGTATCGATATTGCAACTGGCTCTGATCGATTACCACACTATATTTTGGTCAAAGAGTGCAAGCTACAACAAAATTATTCTAATTATTCTGCTCTTTGGTTTGTTCTTCTATGGTTACAAGGCAACCATAATCATAAAATGACAGTCGATACGAACAGCTGTTAGAGGGGCGGCCATTTTTTACCTTTATACAACGCTTAAACAAGGGCAATAACTTCTGCAAAGTAATTCCCATTATATAGTTACAGACTGTTTATACTTCCATCGCTTCTGCATGGTTTATTAGTAACGTTTTCTCTCTCAACTCTGCATAAGTCTCGTATAAAAACCTTACACGGTTTATTAGTAAGACCGTTAATTTACATGACACCGGATACTTTGTGGCTGTCTTTTGTTGTCTCAAGTTGGGAATTGCACAATGACTTCAGAAGTCATGTACTTTTGAATGTCTAGCTTTGGTTCAAGATTCTAAAACTGTGGCGAAGTAACATATCAAAGTTCTCAATTTTTATACAAATCAAGATAATCACGATGATTACGAGTATAATAATTATAGAACAAGTTATTTTCCGTTTATATGAAACTTATTGTTATTTTTTCCGATTTTAATTGTAAAATTCATTGTGACTTTTCTGTGTCAATTGACAAACCCCATATATGGGGTCAGACTTCGACTCTAATCGGTATAATGTCTTTCTTAATTAATTAATTTTCATTTTATTTTCAGAACAGTAAATTTGGACAAGCTCAACACTTCAAGCACCTCCTTCAATGTCGGTGAGTTTTGATATATAATTATTTAGTTGGCAAGTGTTCGTTACGGCTCAGACTTTAAAGATGTTTTATTTTGTTTTGTATTACACAGACGATGCTTTAAATGTTAGTCTATTCTAGTTATTTGTTATTAAATTTGCTTCGTAGGTAGTTTTATTATTATAAGCTAATTTTTCATTGAATACATCGAGGTGAGACAGATGACCAAATGGCTTGGAGCTTACGTAAAGGTTAAAATCGGTAATTGAGGTAGCGCGTGTACTTCAGATATTTCTCCCTCCATTCTAATTTGCCTTTTAGTCGTTCTTTGTCATTCATTATTATGTAACGTTTCCTTCCAGTTTTTCGATTTATGGTTCAGTTTAAAGTCTGTTTAATTGTAATGTGTATCGGATGTAACCAAATTTAAAAAATATATATTTCGGAAATTATTTTTATAGTTGCTTTCTTTATACCATCGCAAAGGGAGTACATATCTGAAAATTTTACTCCTACATCGCTCAAGCTCTTGCGTTAGCTAAGAAATAGGTAAATAATTTCGACAACGCAGGAGAAGATTGCAAGTGTATTGTAACTATCCGACTTTGTTATGGCTGTGCAGCGTGGAGTTTAAATGCAATATGGACGTCAATCTCGAACAAAGAAAATATCTGGTTGCGGAAAAAACAAACTGAGGAAGTCTTTTTTTTTTTATTTTGGATAACTTTTGTCCGGTCATCTTTTATTGTACTTTGTTAAATGGAAGATTTGCCAAATTCGATACTAATTCAACCACTGCATACTATTTACCACAATGATATGTAACAATACTAATATAGTTTAACGAAATTACAAAATAAATAAACAAAACTCTGTGATTTTCCCCAGTGTTTAAGCCACAGTTGCATTTGTTGCATTTTGCTACTTGACTTCTAAAAATGCAACAAACTTTCAATGGAAATTGCAAAAATGCGACAACCACATTGGACTTCAGAAACGAAGATGGTAATGGAGAAAATAAAATCAGAGATGTGTTTGAACTAATCTGAATTTAAATGAAATGCTAATGACATGGGCAGTGTTCAAAAAAGTATTGAGCAATAGATGTTCAGGAATTGGTTTCAAAGAGTTGGTGCAATTCATGTAAGTTAAGTGAACAATTTCTTCTAATTGATTTATATAATTCCATCGCATTCTGTAAATTGTGAGCGAGGATTTAGTTGCATGAATCTTGTAAAAACTGAAATTAGAAACAGCCTTTCAGTAAAATGGGTTAGTACTCTGCTAACAATAAATCTTGAAGAGCCTACTAATAAAGAATTTAAATGTTTAGAATGTCCATAAAATAACGTATTTTAATGTGATGTAAATTCAGCAGTAATTGATTCTAAACATACCTACGTCTAATGATTTACTTACATAAGTATATCTGGAGTATGATAAGATGGATTGAAAGTAATAAAACTCCAAGAAACAAATTACATAACTTTTTGTTTCTGCATACTTTATTAATTTTATCTTTCTGCACAATTATTTATAATATTGCACAAGCATTTCGCAATTTGCACAAATATAATTTTCATTTGTGCATTTCTGCGACAGTTATTTATTTTCTAACTTAAACTCTGATTCTCCCTCGGTTTTTGAAAGATAGATCGGGATTTTTCTCACCTGATGACGAACTTCCTGTCAGTTAAGGAAGATAAGTTTTATAAACACAACCACATAGCACACTTTTCGATTGGCGATATGACAGTGAATTAAATCAATGTGACATATAGTATTTATTTGCGTGGTTTTAGGAAAGCTTGTAAAAATATATACATTTATTTATTTACTTATTTATTTAGTTTCGTTTATTTGTATATTTATTTATTTGTTTGCTTATTTACTTATTTTTTATTTACTTATTTATATATTTATTGATTTATTTTATTTATTTATTTGTATATTTACTTATTTATTTGTTTATTTATTTATTTATTCATTTATTTATTTATTTATTTATTTACTTTTATTATTCCTAACATACTTCAATGTATCACACTGGTACAAAATAGATAGGAAAACGTTGTTTTGTTTGCATAATTTGGATCAGACATACGGTTGAACATATATTTGGTGCTGCCACCAACTATTTCAGCGAAAGCATTGTTAAAAGGATCTTATGAGCAGGCAGTATAAACAGCCATCGGATATCGAATGCGTTCAAGGAGCCGGTGATTTGACTATCCAAATATCATTGTCATATTTGAAGGTGTTGTATTGTACTTGTTCTGGAATTTGATTCCATGTTTTTATTGTGTATTGAAAAGCACTCTGGCACCGGCGTAGCTCAGACAATAGACACGTTTGTCTGCTCATTCGGAGCAACGCTCGGGATTGAGTTCGATTCCCGCTTGGGTTGATTATCTGGTTGGTTTTTGAGAGGTTTTCCCCAAGTGTAAGGTGAATTTCAGGTAATCATATGGCGAATCCTAGGCCTCATCTCGCCAAATACCATCTCCCTATTCAATTCTATCTACGCGAAACAACGTAGTCGTTGATAGAGGTCATCGTTAACTTAAAGACTAAAAAGAATTAAACAGTACTTGCATCAAATTTAGTCTTTTGCATTGTACTATACTGTACGTCACAACTTATTTATTTGTGATGACAATGTTATCATGTTACACATAAAAATAGTAAAAGAAAGTTGGCAACATCCTCGTTTACTCGTTAAAGTTTACGTACTTTATTTTGAAGTTGGTAATGTTACATCCTGATTTGCTTTTGTTTCACGTCCGCCCGGCTGTCCTATATTGTTTCTTGTTTCTGACGGAATGCATTCCCCCCACCCCACCCTATTTCCTCCTGCAGGCTACCTGTAAATATAAATTACACTTCAGAACCGTGGAGTCACGGTAAATTAATGTCCGGGAACATGGAAGCAGGAGGCAATTTTTAATAAACCAATGCTGCTTCTGGTACAGTTGTCACATACATTTTCCGTTCCCTCGTCATTCTTCATATCGCGTAAAGGAAAACATAGGACCTCGAATACTCCATTACTTGTTTGTTTCTTTACCGTAAACAAATGAAGAACATAGCGCTACATCCTGACGTCTAGCTTTTCTGTTATAAAATTAGGTCACTTTTAATATAAAAAGAAAACTAATCATAACATCACTGCTTAATTTAGGGGTGTGCAAAATGTCTCAATACTTGAAAGCTTTCGTCGAACTTTTAAAATCGACGAAATATGCAGAATATAAATGTTTTAAAGTACGCCTATAATAATAATAATAATAATAATAATAATAATAATAATAATAAATTATTATTATTATTTATTTAGTTATTTATTTATTTGTTTCTTCTGTCTGTTTGTTTAGGCCTATTTATTTATTTAAGTATTTATTTATGTATCTATTTTTGTATTATTTATTTATGTATTTATTTATTTAGTTATTAATTTATTTAGTTATTTATTTACTTATTTATTTATTTATCACTTATTTATTATTTACTTATTTATTTATTTATCTACTTACTTATTTATTTACTTATTTAATTACTTATCGGTTTATTTACTTATTTATTTATTTATTTATTTATTTATTTATTTATTTATTTACTTATTTACTTATTTACTTATTTGTTTGTTTGTTTATTTTAGCTAGTAGGCAAAGTGAGTAAACTTAGAAAGCATGATGGAATATTCAGATTGTCAATTTCTATAAATGAATACAATATAATATTTTATTACTCAGTCAATGACAAATCAAAGTAAAATAATGACTTATTTTATAGTCATTAAGTTTATATGCATGAATTACAAAATTGCGAACGTTTTTGCCTATTCAGGCATCCTCAGGCAGAGTTATACAATATTTCAATGTCACATACGTAGCTATTGGTGGTGAGTACTATTTAAAATTAATGATGTACAGGACATCTCCATTATTAAAATGTAATATTACAGGTGATAAACTTAAATAATATTAAAAAATGTTAAAAACCATGTAGTAATTAAACTTCATAATATGTGGAACTCTTGTTCAGTCCAATGAGTGGTGAATGTATGTCGTTTAAAACGTGACATTAAACACAGGATGTTTATAGTGATCCATACAGTTGCTAACTATGCAGTTGTCACATTTTAAATGACATACATTCACCACTCATTGGACTGAACAAGAGTTCCACATATTATGAAGTTTAATTACTACATGGTTTTTAACATTTTTTAATATTATTTAAGTTTATCACCTGTAATATTACATTTTAATAATGGAGATGTTCTGTACATCATTAATTTTAAATAGTACTCACCACCAATAGCTACGTATGTGACGTTGAGATATTGTATAACTCTGCCTGAGGATGCCTGAATAGGCGAAAACGTTCGCAATTTTGTAATTCATGCATATAAACTTAATGACTATAAAATAAGTCATTATTTTACTTTGATTTGTCATTGACTGAGTAATAAAATATTATATTGTATTCATTTAAAATGAGTAAAAATTAAAATTATACAACAAAAATGTTTGTAGCAGCTACCGTAAGAGCCAGGCTCGTGTACGTTATGGTCTTAGCCAATAATGTGAGAAGATAGGTGTGCCAGTTATTAGAAATGACTTAGTCTATAAGTTTTGCTGACTATCAGGTATTGATCATCTTAGCTATAGGCCTACATTATATAAAAGAAATTATATATAGTCCGCCAAAAAAATGTATAGGCTACACTCTTTAAGGAACGAAAACTATTTATTACGTGTTTCTTTCACATTTAAATATTTACATGTAGTACTGTCTTCAGTTATGCGCATGGTTACTTTAGATGCTCAAAATATTCGCAGTCAGACACATAACGCAACGACGAGCGGTCGCCGCAGCTACGTCGGTCAATGTTTCAATGGAGATCGCTGCATATGCAGCTGTAATCTCCTGGCGAAGGTCCTCCAGCGTGCGCGGCTTACGTCGATAGACTTGAGCTTTCACAGTTCCACACAAGTAAAAATCTATAGGGGTTAGATCTGGCGACTATGGGAGGAACTCAGTCGGCCCTCTTCGTCCAATCCAATGTTCAATGCATGCTCAAGCCATTTTGTTTTCTCACTATCGTGATGAAAGTACCGACGTCTGTTAAGTGAAAGACCATACTGTTCTCCAACCAGGATATTAACAGTGAAAGGAATGTACTTACTATTGCGTCATGTATTGGAGCGAAGTAGATAGATAATATTACCGTTACAACGTCAGCTCTCCTGCATATGTTATTTCCTATATGGAGGGATTAAAAAACCAGGAGATTAACAGTGATCTAATTTTGAAACCAGGGTAGTATAAGTATGTGTGTATCAGTGTTACCGTTTGTGCTTTGAGAGTTAGCCAATGGTGTGTGACCTTATGACATCTTATGGCATCAACATTCATTCATAGCATTACCCCTCAGTGTCTCATTCCACTGAGACTTTCTCCTGGTTGGAGTACTGGGTGTTCATTTCAAAGTGTGTCATGACTTCACTGTTGTGAGTCAGCGATTTGAAGCGAGTTTCAGCTTTTATGTCAGAGAAGTTGCATATTAATCAAGGCGTTCAATCTGAACTTGAGAACGTGTACGGTATAACTTGAACGTCGTACCAACAGATGGCGGTCTGTACGGTCTGTGTGCTACCATAACCTCTTTCGAACTGTTTTGCGCGGGCAAGTCGTACGCAGGGTATTTATCATCAATTGCGTACGGCAACATTCCACAACACAAATAAAATGCTCCGTGTCTATGTTGACCGTCGAAGTTAATGTCAACAAATACGTAAGTAATCGTCTTAACCCTCTTCACATATCCCGACAGTAAGAAAGAAACTCACCTCAGTACATGTTTCCAAACAGTTCACATTCCTGCCACTACAGGTGTTACAGTACGTATCGGTAAGTACTCTTCAGAATGAACGCCGTACTTGCTAGGCAACTTCTCTGGCACATAAGTAATACGCCTCTGTGGAAGTGTAGGAAGATTGAATTCTGTAGGGTCATCGACTAGCCACATGACGGCATACAGCGAGCCATGACACACTTTGAACTGAACACGCAGTACAGTACTATAATACTCGTAATTCATATCAATTGACAATATCAATATCCCGATACAGTGTGACAAAGAGTGTATACATTTTTTGGCGGACTCTGATGGTATGGAAATAAACTTGAAAAGACTGAATACCTAGCAACAGACGCAGAAGTTATTTTTTTTTTTTTTAATTGTAGAAACCTAAATTAAAGGATGAAACAAATTCATAAATCTCGGTTTCATCATTTCAAAAAATATAAATACAGAATAAGGCTTAAATAGTACATTCAATCAAACAAGAACCTCTGTCCAATAACTTAATTTAGTCCTACGGGACAAGCATGTCACAAAGCTACAAAATTGCATTATGTTAAGAAAAATAATACGATGCATTTTGACATAATATGGTTAAGAAAATTCGATCATAAACAAAAATATGTGAGAGAGAAATGGATTCTTGGGGAAGATGATGTGTGTAACAAGAATGGACAATGCAAAGAATGAGGTCATTCGAATGCAAATGCAAGCAGATAGAGATGTTTCATTGTACGCGGCAGAAAAGAGGCTACTTTGGTGCTGCAGACGGAAACAGGTGGGTAAAATATAAAGTCAATGAATGGAGTCCCGTGGGAAAAAGGAAGAGGACGACCATGATCATAATTTAGGGATGTCTACGAGATAGGATTAGAAGGTGGGGAGGGGGAAATCGGACATAATGGAAAAAGTGGTTAAGAGAAGGAAAACAACTATAGCTGTAAATTCCAAATGATATGATGATGGTGATGACTAGACCGCGGAAATTCATGCAGTTACATGTTTTTATTATTATTTTCACATATAATAATTTTTATCTCGAAAAGAAAGCAAAAACGAGTAAACTTGTATAAAAAATTTTGTTTGAAATATCTAAAAAAAATAACCCCTTGAAACAAATGGCCTTACTTACGGTTCACTCTTTATATCTACAGTTTGGAACTCTGTTACAACTGACACAACTAAATCAGAAATTATCCAACGCAAATTCATATGGCTATGTTCACATTATATTTGTGCCGGTGACTCCAAGAATACTTACAAAAAATTATTATTGTTTCATATTATGTCACGGTTTATATTCTTGATGCTTTATTTTATTTAATGACATTAAAGACTATATAACTTCTGATTTTCTCATAAACTACGTTAACTTTCGTGTTCCAATGAAAGATATGAGAATGCACAAATGTTTCTATAACAGAAATTTTAAATCTTTTTCCCGTCTCCAGATCCACTAAAACTTCCAATATGTAGGAACAGCAATAAATTTGATTTACTTATTTATTACTTTAATGTACCGAAGTACATATGATATTTCCATGCAGATATTCTGCGTCATCATACGATGTAAGAGTAATGGAACGGAGAAAAATTCTCTCCGGCGCCGGGATTTGAACCCGGGTTTTCAGCTCTACGTGCTGAAGCTTTATCCACTAAGCCACACCGGATACCACCTCCGTTCCATTACTCTTACATCGTATGATGACGCAGAATATCTGCATGGAAATATCATATGTACTTCGGTACATTAAAATAATATATATGATATGCGTAAATCACTTCGTGATTTAAGACGGCGCTTATTCCGTCGGATCCCAGCCAACTAGTCACTCATAACGAGTGCACCTCAGCACATATGTGGACTTCGGTCCTACGGTCATACACATCTATGACGTAGTGCAGAGGGCGGCACTAGAGGGAACCCAAGAGTTGGAGCTTAATCTGAGACGATTCTGTCCGGCGCCGGAGTGGTATCCGGTGTGGCTTAATGGATAAAGCATCAGCACGTAGAGCTGAAAACCCGGGTTCAAATCCCGGCGCCGGAAAGAATTTTTCTCCGTTCCATTACTCTTACATCGTTGATTTACTTAATTTATCAATTAACATGTAGCTTAATTTACAAAATGGCAAGTATTATTATTATTATTGTTATTGTTATTATTATTATTATTATTATTAAGTCTGCTTTCAAAGAATCTTAAAGTTAGCATTTATATAACAGTTATATTACCGATTGTTTTGTATAGTTGTGAAACTTGGCTTCTCACTTTGAAAAACAGATGTTAAGGATATTCGAGAATAAGATGCTTAGGAAAATATTTGGAGCTAAGTGGGATGAAGTTACACGAAAATGGAGAGACTTACACAACGCAGAGCTGCACGCATTGTATTCTTTAATTAACATAATTATGAACATTAAATCCAGACTTTTGAGATGGGCAGGGCTTATAGCACGTATGGGTAAATCCATAAAAGCATACAGAGTCTTAATTGGAAGATCTGAAGGAGAAAGACCTTTAGGGAGGCCGAGGCGTAGATGGGATTATTATTATTATTGTTATTATTACTATTGTTACTATTACTATTTTCATTATTACTGTTGTTGTACCTAGAGAAGAATAAATATGTGTATGTAGTATTTGTGGACCTAGAAAAGGCTTTTGACAGAGTGGATTGGAATAAACTGATGGGTATCCTAAAAAAATAGGTGTGAATTGGAAAGAGAGAAGACTATTCTGTAATCTTTATTGAAACAACGAATCAAAGTCAGGATAGGAGAAGAAATGTCAGAAGGAAGTGAAATTGGGAGAACAGTACGTCAAGGATGCCCTTCATCACCTACCCTGTTTAACATCTACTTGGAGGATTTAGTGAAGAACTGTTTTCAGAACATGGGAGGAGTGATAGTAGGAGGCAGAAGAATAAAATGCATAAAGTTTGCTGATGATATGGCTTTGTTAGCAGAAAGGATATGCTACAGGAGCTAAATGACACCCGTGAACAGTATGGTATGAAGATAAATGCAAACAAGACGAAGATCTTGATCATAGGAAGAAAAATAAAGAAGGGAAACTTGCGAATTCTAAATGAGGCAGTAGAGCAAGTGGACAGCTTCAGATACTTAGGGTGTACTATGAGCAGCAACATGAGCTGCCCAAGAAGTAAAAGGAGAATAGCAATGGACAATGAAGCTTTTAATATAAAAAAGAGCATTTTCTGGGGAGCTCTGGAAAAAGAACTAAGAAAGAGACTAGTGAAGTGCTTTGTATGGAGTGTGGCAATGTATGTGGCAGAAACGTGGACATTAGGACGAAGTGAAGAGAAGCGAATAGAAGCATTTGAAATTTTGATTTGGAGAAGAACGGAACGTGTGAAGTGGACAGACAGAATAAGAAATGAAGGTGTGCTGGAAAGAGTAGGTGAAGAAAGAATGATGCTGAAACTGATCAGGAAGAGGAAAAGGAATTGGTTGAGAAGAAACTGGCTACTGAAGGGTGTACTGGAAGTAATGGTGAACGATTGACGAGTTCGGGATAGACGAAGATATCAAATGATGGACGACATTAAGATATGTGAATCATATGAGGAGACAAAGGAGAAGGCAGAAAATAGGAAAGCTCGGAGAAAGCTGGCTTTGCAGGGAAAGACTTGCCCTTGGGCAGAACACGAAATGAATGAATGAACTACTGTTAATGTTACTACTACTACTACTACTACTACTACTACTACTACTACTACTACTACTACTACTACTACTACTTTTATTGGGTTATTTTACGACGCTGTATCAACATCTAGGTTATTTAGCGTCCGAATGAAATGAAGGTGATAATGCCGGTGAAATGAGTCCGGGGTCCAGCACCGAAAGTTACCCAGCATTTGCTCATATTGGGTTGAGGGGAAACTCCGGAAATAACCTCAACCAGGTAACTTGCCTCGACCGGGATTGTCTATGGCGAGTCCTTGGCATCAACCCCTTTGATTAGATTACCTGGTTGGATTTTTCCGAGGTTTTCCCCAACCAAAAGGCAAATGCCGGGTAATATTTTGGCGAATCCTCGGACCTCACCTCATCTCACTATATCTCGCGAAAATATTGTAAAAAATTGCACAAAATTGTAAAAATTGTATAAAATTACTAAATTGTAAAACTATAAAAATTTGTAAAAATTGTAATTGTAATATTGTAAAATTTTGACTTGTTCCACATCTTAAAGCTTCATTGCTTATGTAAGATCTATGGAATAAAATGAATGAATGAATGAATGAATGAATGAATGAATGAACCCGGGCCACCTGGTTTCGCGGCCAGACGCGCTGACCGTTACTCCACAGATGTGGACATTATTATTATTATTATTATTATTATTATTATTATTATTATTGTGCTATAAGTGTTCATAACAGTTCTTAGAAAGTTCGCAGGCTGGTGAATGACTTGTGAACGGTTTTTCCTGAGTTGTCGGCGTCGCAAAGTACCTCCGTGCCTCGTGGCTTTTCGCACCTCGGACGACAATTATCTTATTAGAAGTCGTTTGCGGCGGGTCCTTTTTATTGCATTTCTTTGGTGGCGTGTGGAAAGTTAGCTGACACCTCTTGCTTGCGTGTGGCGAACATTTATTTCGATTGCGGTTTCATGCGGTATCTCGTTACTTGGAATACGTAGTCTACAGTTTGAAACGTTTCGTGTAAACCACTTCAACGTCGGTTGCAGTTAGAATTATTCATGCTAACACTAGAGTCTGCCAACTGAGTGTAAATTTGTGCGAGAAGAGATCAGATTATGAAACATTTATACGATTTTCCTTTTTGAAAAATTGACGGGGATAAAATTGTAAAGAGTATTTAATGCAAAAGCGAAATGAGAATTATATTATCAACAGTAATCTCACTACAGGTTTTGATTTATCTTTAGTAATGTCACGAGAGGTCTGAGATTTATCTGGGAAATCTCAGACCTCTCGTGACATTTATTAGGACTATATCGTGGATAAAATAAAAATGTAAATAATACATCCCTAAAATTCGATCACAAAATGTTAATAATTGTATATTAACGAATACTTAACCTATTCAGACATTGTGAAGTTGAAATACTCGTAGATGAATATCGATTACTGCAATAAAGAAATTCGATGTTATTATTCAGTAATGCCTATTGCGAAAAGCGAAATACAGGTTTAACAATGTTAATTACATGTACTGTATTTTTCTCTTATTGTTATAACATAAATACATTTTCATTATCTGCTGAAATCATAATTTAAGTTAACAGTAACAGTGGGGACAGCTATATACCAATGCTTATGTATTCACAGCGAGACATGTTGCTACACAGTGAAGCCATCTCTGTATAGATAGGCCTAATTAAAACACGAATTTTATTACGCCATACGGAAGGCAGTTTGATGAAAAGACCTTATTATTACTATGCAATGTCATTGGGTTTGATATGTTACATAAATTTGAACATCTGACTTTCTATTCATTGTTTCATTTCATTCACAAAATACAAATTTTATAGGCTACAATTATTGGTTACGTTACCTGTGGGAGCAAGACCAATGTCAGCTGTGCCTTATTTCGACCGTTACAATCAGTGCTACACGAAAGCATTTTTTATAGCTCGACAAACGCATTCTCGCTACAGTGTGTAACGGAACTAAAGCTGGATCTACACAGTTCAATATTCCAATCGCGTATGCGTGCAATCTGGGAAGAATATTGAAAGACTCAAGTTTAAAAGTTACGTTCAATTAAGATGCATGAAGATTTCGTGTCTACATGATGTGTTGTTTTCAACGTCATCTTCACTGCGTAAATATATTAATTAATATTAATATCAAGCAGTGCTTTAAAGTTGAAAGAAAAGTTTAACCGTGTAGTTGCATATTAATGTATTCATGATTATCCATTTACGAGAAACAGTTGGCGACAACGATTAAACAAAAGAACGACCATGCGATACATTGATAGCGATAAATCTAGCTGCAATAATTATCGCAAAGTCTGACTGTGATTGGTTGGAATTCAAAATTTCATTACACTTCATTGGTCGAAAATGGAATGATGTCATATAAACGAAATAGTCTAAAGAAAATCAAAACTCGAGTGAGATTTAATTTACTATTACAAGATTAGAAGGAACTATACAAAGATTAGAAGAAATAAAGTACTCTAATACAATAAAATATTAATTGACTTACTAAACTGTCTTGAAAATGTGTTACTGTACCATCTCATCATTACAAATATTCCGCTAGATGGCAATAGTGTGTTATGATCAGTGTTCTCTTGTTCCCAGTATTGCCACCTATACACGTACAATCTTCATTGAACTCTATGGACGATTCAATTTCATTTTTTTTTAACAGTTACATTCCACTTTAATTGAAAGTTTCAGATCCATAGTGGGCCAAGCCATTTATTAAAAACGGAGAAAGCAAGGGTTAAAATTAAGTGAATGCCATAGTTTAATGAAGATTGACATATCATTTAGTTTTAATGTGTATACTTTATATTACTTGCTATATGTTTCCATTGAAATATGGTAATAACTTCATTTTAACCCTTGTATTCTACTGTTTTAGTAAATGGCGCTTGGCCCATTATGGTTCTGAACCCTTCAATTATCAATATTAAACAATCTCTGATCCGTGACTATCCATAATCTCATACAGCACAAGCTATAACATAACCTAACAAATAATATAAACAAGATAAATGATATGAAAGTTTTAATTAAGGATGGTGAAATAAACAGGAATCTTTTCAAAAGGTAAATTATTTAAATTACAGTACAATGTTGGCAAACAAAGAAACAAATGCTAGAGAGATAATAAAAGTAAACAAATGCTAAAGAGGTGATAAAAACAAATGCTAAGGAGGTGATAAAAACAAATGCTAGGGAAGTGATAAAAATTGTAGACTAAGCAGCCATGATTGGTTGAAACATGTCGTTCCGTAATTTTTTATTGGACAAAAGTAGTATGACGTAGTAAAAGTGTAATAGTCAACAGTAATCTCACTAGAGATTTTGATTTTATCGGTAAATACGCGAGTGGAACACGAGCAGATTTATCAAGAGAAAATAAACACTGGAGTGGGATTTAATTGAGTATTACACGATTAGAAGTAAAGATTAGGAGAATAAAGTACTCTAATACAATAAAATAGATATTAATTGACTTACTGAAATTCTATTTCACTAATGTTAGCTTCACCATAACTTTTGAATGGAGCCGCCATTTTCAGTTGACTGTCTATGCTGTAAACAAATGACGATCGCAGAGCTTGTTTTATAGTACCATAAAGAATTTGCGGTTAGAAATAATGTTGGCAAACAAATAAACAAATAGTAGGAAGATGATAAAAACAGGAGAAAGTATATAAAGATTAGAAGAAATAAAGTACTCTAATACATTAAAATATATATATTGACTTACGAAAATTCTATTTCACTAATGTTAGCTTCAGCAAAATGTTTGAACGGAGCCGCCATTTTCAGCCGACTATGCGAGAA